>NC_064631.1:732713458-733013958 GCF_023864275.1 Schistocerca cancellata
CAATGTGTGGGAGTGAGGGATGCAGTAAAGAAGGATTAGTGGATCGGAAATGTGAATGTCGTATCCCAAAAGAAAATCCTGTCTTTTCCATAGAAACGTTACTCGATTTAGAAGGAGAAGTCATAGAACCCATAGTATTTCATAGCGACGCAATTTACTTGTGAATTCGTCAATGTGTGGGAGTGAGAGATGCAGTAAAGAAGCATTAGTGGATCGGAAATATGATTGTCGTATCCCAAAAGAAAATCCTGTCGTCTCCATAGAAACGTTACTCGATTTAGAAGGAAATGTCTTAGAACACATAGTATTTCATAGCGACGCAATTTCCGTGTGATTTCGTCAATGTGTGGGAGTGGGGGATGCAGTAAAGAAGGATTAGTGAATCGGAAATAAGATTGTCGTATCCCAAAAGAAAATCCTGTCATTTCCGAAAAAACGTTACTCGATTTAGAAGGAAATGTCTTAGAACACACAGTATTTCATAGCGACGCAATTGCTGTGTTAATTCGACAATGTGTGGGAGTGAGGGATGGAGTAAAGAAGGTATAGTGGATCGGAAATGAGATTGTCGTATCCCAAAAGAAAATTCTGTCGTTTCCATAGAGACGTTACTCGATTTAGAAGGAGAAGTCATAGAACCCAAGGTATTTCATAGCGACGCAATTTCCGTGTGAATTCGTCAATGTGTGGGAGTGAGGGATGCAGTAAAGAAGGATTAGCGGATCGGAAATGTGATTGTCGTATCCCAAAAGAAAATCCTGTCGTATCCATAGAAACGTTACTCGATTTAGAAGGAAATGTCTTAGAACACATAGTATTTCATAGCGACGCAATTTCCGTGTGAATTCGTCAATGTGTGGGAGTGAGGGATGCAGTAAAGAAGGATTAGTGGATCGGAAATGAGATTGTCGTATCCCAAAAGAAAATCCTGTCGTTTCCATAGAAACGTTACTCGATTTAGAAAGAAATGTCATAGAACCCATAGTATTTCATTGCGACGCAATTGCTGTGTTAATTCGCCAATGTGTGGGAATGAGGGATGCAGTAAAGAAGGATTAGTGGATCGGAAATGAGATTGTCTCATTCCAAAAGAAAATCCTGTCGTTTCCATAGAAACGTTACTCGATTTAGAAGGAGAAGTCATAGAACCTATAGTATCTCATAGCGACGCAATATCCGTGTGAATTCGTCAATGAGTGGGAATGAGGGATGCAGTAAAGGATTAGTGGATCGGAAATGAGATTGTCGTATTCCAAAAGAAAATCCTGTCGTTTCCATAGAAACGTTACTCGATTTAGAAGGAAATGTCTTAGAACACATAATATTTCATAGCGACGCAATCTCCGTGTGAATTCGTCAATGAGTGGGGGTGAGGGTTGCAGTAAAGAAGGAATAGTGGATCGGAAATGAGATTGTCGTATCCCAAAAGAAAATCCTGTCGTTTCCATAGAAACGTTACTCGATTTACAAGGAAATGTCTTAGAACACATAGTATTTCATAGCGACGCAATTTCCGTGTGAATTCGTCAATGTGTGGGAGTGAGGGATGCAGTAAAGAAGGATTAGTGTATCGGAAATGTGATTGTCGTATCCCAAATGAAAATCCTGTCGTTTCCATAGAAACGTTACTCGATTTTGAAGGAGAAGTCATAGAACACATAATATTTCATTGCGACGCAATTTCCGTGTGAATTCGTCAATGTGTGGGAGTGAGGGATGCAGCAAAGAAGGATTAGTGGATCGGAAATGTGATTGTCGTATCCCAAAAGAAAATCATTTCGTCTCCATAGAAACGTTACTTGATTTAGGAGGAAATGTCTTAGAACACATAGTATTTCATAGCGACGCAATTTCCGTGTGAATTCGTCAATGAGTGTGAGTGAGGGATGCAGTAAAGAAGGATTAGTGGATCGGAAATGAGATTGTCGTATCCCAAAAGAAAATCCTGTCGTTTCCATAGAAACGTTACTCGATTTAGAAGGAAATGTCTTAGAACACATAGTATTTCATAGCGAAGCAATTTCCGTGTGAATTCGTCAATGTGTGGTAGTGAGGGATGCAGTAAAGAAGGATTAGTGGATCAGAAATGTGATTGTCGTATCCCAAAAGAAAATCCTGTCGTTTCCATAGAAACGTTATACGATTTAGAAGGAAATGTCTTAGAACACATAGTATTTCATAGCGACGCAATTTCCGTGTGAATTCGTCAATGTGTGGGAGTGAGGGATGCAGTAAAGAAGGATTAGTGGATCGGAAATGTGAATGTCGTATTCCAAAAGAAAATCCTGTCTTTTCCATAGAAACGTTACTCGATTTAAAAGGAGAAGTCATAGAACCCATAGTATTTCATAGCGACGCAATTTACTTGTGAATTCGTCAATGTGTGGGAGTGAGGGATGCAGTAAAGAAGCATTAGTGGATCGGAAATATGATTGTCGTATCCCAAAAGAAAATCCTGTCGTTTCCATAGAAACGTTACTCGATTTAGAAGGAAATGTCTTAGAATAGCGACGCAATTTCCGTGTGATTTCGTCAATGTGTGGGAGTGGGGGATGCAGTAAAGAAGGATTAGTGAATCGGAAATAAGATTGTCGTATCCCAAAAGAAAATCCTGTCATTTCCGAAAAAACGTTACTCGATTTAGAAGGATATGTCTTAGAACACACAGTATTTCATAGCGACGCAATTGCTGTGTTAATTCGTCAATGTGTGGGAGTGAGGGATGGAGTAAAGAAGGTATAGTGGATCGGAAATGAGATTGTCGTATCCCAAAAGAAAATTCTGTCGTTTCCATAGAGACGTTACTCGATTTAGAAGGAGAAGTCATAGAACCCAAGGTATTTCATAGCGACGTAATTTCCGTGTGAATTCGTCAATGTGTGGGAGTGAGAGATGCAGTAAAGAAGGATTAGCGGATCGGAAATGTGATTGTCGTATCCCAAAAGAAAAATCCTGTCGTTTCCATAGAAACGTTACTCGATTTAGAAGGAAATGTCTTAGAACACATAGTATTTCATAGCGACGCAATTTCCGTGTGAATTCGTCAATGTGTGGGAGTGAGGGATGCAGTAAAGAAGGATTAGTGGATCGGAAATGAGATTGTCGTATCCCAAAAGAAAATCCTGTCGTTTCCATAGAAACGTTACTCGATTTAGAAAGAAATGTCATAGAACCCATAGTATTTCATTGCGACGCAATTGCTGTGTTAATTCGCCAATGTGTGGGAGTGAGGGATGCAGTAAAGAAGGATTAGTGGATCGGAAATGAGATTGTCTCATTCCAAAAGGAAATCCTGTCTTTTTAATAGAAACGTTACTCGATTTAGAAGGAGAAGTCATAGAACCTATAGTATTTCATAGCGACACAATATCCGTGTGAATTCGTCAATGAGTGGGAATGAGGGACGCAGTAAAGGATTAGTGGATCGGAAATGAGATTGTCGTATTCCAAAAGAAAATCCTGTCGTTTCCATAGAAACGTTACTCGATTTAGAAGGAAATGTCTTAGAACACATAATATTTCATAGCGACGCAATCTCCGTGTGAATTCGTCAATGGGTGGGGGTGAGGGATGCAGTAAAGAAGGATTAGTGGATCGGTAATGAGATTGTCGTATCCCAAAAGAAAATCCTGTCGTTTCCATAGAAACGTTACTCGATTTACAAGGAAATGTCTTAGAACACATAGTATTTCATAGCGACGCAATTTCCGTGTGAATTCGTCAATGTGTGGGAGTGAGGGATGCAGTAAAGAAGGATTAGTGTATCGGAAATGTGATTGTCGTATCCCAAATGAAAATCCTGTCGTTTCCATAGAAACGTTACTCGATTTTGAAGGGGAAGTCATAGAACACATAATATTTCATTGCGACGCAATTTCCGTGTGAATTCTTCAATGTGTGGGAGTGAGGGATGCAGCAAAGAAGGATTAGTGGATCGGAAATGTGATTGTCGTATCCCAAAAGAAATTCATTTCGTCTCCATAAAAACGTTACTTGATTTAGGAGGAAATGTCTTAGAACACATAGTATTTCATAGCGACGCAATTTCCGTGTGAATTCGTCAATGAGTGTGAGTGAGGGATGCAGTAAAGAAGGATTAGTGGATCGGAAATGAGATTGTCGTATCCCAAAAGAAAATCCTGTCGTTTCCATAGAAACGTTACTCGATTTAGAAGGAAATGTCTTATAACACATAGTATTTCATAGCGACGCAATTTCCGTGTGAATTCGTCAATGTGTGGGAGTGAGGGATGCAGTAAAGAAGGATTAGTGGATCAGAAATGTGATTGTCGTATCCCAAAAGAAAATCCTGTCGTTTCCATAGAAACGTTATACGATTTAGAAGGAAATGTCTTAGAACAAATAGTATTTCATAGCGACGCAATTTCCGTGTGAATTCGTCAATGTGTGGGAGTGAGGGATGCAGTAAAGAAGGATTAGTGGATCGGAAATGTGAATGTCGTATCCCAAAAGAAAATCCTGTCTTTTCCATAGAAACGTTACTCGATTTAGAAGGAGAAGTCATAGAACCCATACTATTTCATAGCGACGCAATTTACTTGTGAATTCGTCAATGTGTGGGAGTGAGGGATGCAGTAAAGAAGCATTAGTGGATCGGAAATATGATTGTCGTATCCCAAAAGAAAATCCTGTCGTTTCCATAGAAACGTTACTCGATTTAGAAGGAAATGTCTTAGAACACATAGTATTTCATAGCGACGCAATTTCCGTGTGATTTCGTCAATGTGAGGGGGTGGGTGATGCAGTAAAGAAGGATTAGTGAATCGGAAATAAGATTGTCGTATCCCAAAAGAAAATCCTCTCATTCCCGAAAAAACGTTAATCGATTTAGAAGGAAATGTCTTAGAACACACAGTATTTCATAGCGACGCAATTGCTGTGTTAATTCGTCAATGTGTGGGAGTGAGGGATGGAGTAAAGAAGGTATAGTGGATCGGAAATGAGATTGTCGTATCCCAAAAGAAAATTCTGTCGTTTCCATAGAGACGTTACTCGATTTAGAAGGAGAAGTCATAGAATCCAAGGTATTTCATACCGACGCAATTTCCGTGTGAATTCGTCAATGTGTGGGAGTGAGGGATGCAGTAAAGAAGGATTAGCGGATCGGAAATGTGATTGTCGTATCCCAAAAGAAAATCCTGTCGTTTCCATAGAAACGTTACTCGATTTAGAAGGAAATGTCTTAGAACACATAGTATTTCATAGCGACGCAATTTCCGTGTGAATTCGTCAATGTGTGGGAGTGAGGGATGCAGTAAAGAAGGATTAGTTGATCGGAAATGAGATTGTCGTATCTCAAAAGAAAATCCTGTCGTTTCCATAGAAACGTTACTCGATTTAGAAAGAAATGTCACAGACCCCATAGTATTTCATTGCGACGCAATTGCTGTGTTAATTCGCCAATGTGTGGGAGTGAGGGATGCAGTAAAGAAGGATTAGTGGATCGGAAATGAGATTGTCTCATTCCAAAAGAAAATCCTGTCGTTTCCATAGAAACGTTACTCGATTTAGAAGGAGAAGTCATAGAACCAATAGTATTTCATAGCGACGCAATATCCGTGTGAATTCGTCAATGAGTGGGAATGAGGGATGCAGTAAAGAAGGATTAGTCGATCGGTAATGAGATTGTCGTATTCCAAAAGAAAATCCTGTCGTTTCCATAGAAACGTTACTCGATTTAGAAGGAAATGTCTTAGAACACATAATATTTCATAGCGACGCAATCCCCGTGTGAATTCGTCAATGAGTGGGGGTGAGGGATGCAGTAAAGAAGGATTAGTGGATCGGAAATGAGATTGTCGTATCCCAAAAGAAAATCCTGTCGTTTCCATAGAAACGTTACTCGATTTACAATGAAATGTCTTAGAACACATAGTATTTCATAGCGACGCAATTTCCGTGTGAATTCGTCAATGTGTGGGAGTGTGGGATGCAGTAAAGAAGGATTAGTGTATCGGAAATGTGATTGTCGTATCCCAAATGAAAATCCTGTCGTTTCCATAGAAACGTTACTCGATTTTGAAGGAGAAGTCATAGAACACATAATATTTCATTGCGACGCAATTTCCGTGTGAATTCGTCAATGTGTGGGAGTGAGGGATGCAGCAAAGAAGGATTAGTGGATCGGAAATGTGATTGTCGTATCCCAAAAGAAAATCATTTCGTCTCCATAGAAACGTTACTTGATTTAGGAGGAAATGTCTTAGAACACATAGTATTTCATAGCGACGCAATTTCCTTGTGAATTCGTCAATGAGTGTGAGTGAGGGATGCAGTAAAGAAGGATTAGTGGATCGGAAATGAGATTGTCGTATCCCAAAAGAAAATCCTGTCGTTTCCATAGAAACGTTACTCGATTTAGAAGTTAATGTCTTATAACACATAGTATTTCATAGCGACGCAATTTCCGTGTGAATTCGTCAATGTGTGGGAGTGAGGGATGCAGTAAAGAAGGATTAGTGGATCGGATATGTGATTGTCGTATCCCAAAAGAAAATCCTGTCGTTTCCATAGAAACGTTATACGATTTAGAAGGAAATGTCTTAGAACACTTAGTATTTCATAGCGACGCAATTTCCGTGTGAATTCGTCAATGTGTGGGAGTGAGGGATGCAGTAAAGAAGGATTAGTGGATCGGAAATGTGAATGTCGTATCCCAAAAGAAAATCCTGTCGCATCCATAGAAACGTTACTCGATTTAGAAGGAGAAGTCATAGAACCCATAGTATTTCATAGCGACGCAATTTACTTGTGAATACGTCAATGTGTGGGAGTGAGGGATGCAGTAAAGAAGCATTAGTGGATCGGAAATATGATTGTCGTATCCCAAAAGAAAATCCTGTCGTTTCCATAGAAACGTTACTCGATTTAGAAGGAAATGTCTTAGAACACATAGTATTTCATAGCGACGCAATTTCCGTGTGATTTCGTCAATGTGTGGGAGTGGGGGATGCAGTAAAGAAGGATTAGTGAATCGGAAATAAGATTGTCGTATCCCAAAAGAAAATCCTGTCATTTCTGAAAAAACGTTACTCGATTTAGAAGGAAATGTCTTAGAACACACAGTATTTCATAGCGACGCAATTGCTGTGTTAATTCGTCAATGTGTGGGAGTGAGGGATGGAGTAAAGAAGGTATAGTGGATCGGAAATGAGATTGTCGTATCCCAAAAGAAAATTCTGTCGTTTCCATAGAGACGTTACTCGATTTAGAAGGAGAAGTCATAGAACCCAAGGTATTTCATAGCGACGTAATTTCCGTGTGAATTCGTCAATGTGTGGGAGTGAGGGATGCAGTAAAGAAGGATTGGCGGATCGGAAATGTGATTGTCGTATCCCAAAAGAAAAATCCTGTCGTTTCCATAGAAACGTTACTCGATTTAGAAGGAGAAGTCATAGAACCTATAGTATTTCATAGCGACACAATATCCGTGTGAATTCGTCAATGAGTGGGAATGAGGCATGCAGTAAAGGATTAGTGGATCGGAAATGAGATTGTCGTATTCCAAAAGAAAATCCTGTCGTTTCCATAGAAACGTTACTCGATTTAGAAGGAAATGTCTTAGAACACATAATATTTCATAGCGACGCAATCTCCGTGTGAATTCGTCAATGAGTGGGAGTGAGGGATGCAGCAAAGAAGGATTAGTGGATCGGAAATGTGATTGTCGTATCCCAAAAGAAAATCATTTCGTCTCCATAGAAACGTTACTTGATTTAGGAGGAAATGTCTTAGAACACATAGTATTTCATAGCGACGCAATTTCCGTGTGAATTCGTCAATGAGTGTGAGTGAGGGATGCAGTAAAGAAGGATTAGTGGATCGGAAATGAGATTGTCGTATCCCAAAAGAAAATCCTGTCGTTTCCATAGAAACGTTACTCGATTTAGAAGGAAATGTCTTATAACACATAGTATTTCATAGCGACGCAATTTCCGTGTGAATTCGTCAATGTGTGGGAGTGAGGGATGCAGTAAAGAAGGATTAGTGGATCAGAAATGTGATTGTCGTATCCCAAAAGAAAATCCTGTCGTTTCCATAGAAACGTTATACGATTTACAAGGAAATGTCTTAGAACACATAGTATTTCATAGCGACGCAACTTCCGTGTGAATTCGTCAATGTGTGGGAGTGTGGGATGCAGTAAAGAAGGATTAGTGTATCGGAAATGTGATTGTCGTATCCCAAATGAAAATCCTGTCGTTTCCATAGAAACGTTACTCGATTTTGAAGGAGAAGTCATAGAACACATAATATTTCATTGCGACGCAATTTCCGTGTGAATTCGTCAATGTGTGGGAGTGAGGGATGCAGCAAAGAAGGATTAGTGGATCGGAAATGTGATTGTCGTATCCCAAAAGAAAATCATTTCGTCTCCATAGAAACGTTACTTGATTTAGGAGGAAATGTCTTAGAACACATAGTATTTCATAGCGACGCAATTTCCGTGTGAATTCGTCAATGAGTGTGAGTGAGGGATGCAGTAAAGAAGGATTAGTGGATCGGAAATGAGATTGTCGTATCCCAAAAGAAAATCCTGTCGTTTCCATAGAAACGTTACTCGATTTAGAAGTTAATGTCTTATAACACATAGTATTTCATAGCGACGCAATTTCCGTGTGAATTCGTCAATGTGTGGGAGTGAGGGATGCAGTAAAGAAGGATTAGTGGATCGGAAATGTGATTGTCGTATCCCAAAAGAAAATCCTGTCGTTTCCATAGAAACGTTATACGATTTAGAAGGAAATGTCTTAGAACACTTAGTATTTCATAGCGACGCAATTTCCGTGTGAATTCGTCAATGTGTGGGAGTGAGGGATGCAGTAAAGAAGGATTAGTGGATCGGAAATGTGAATGTCGTATCCCAAAAGAAAATCCTGTCGCATCCATAGAAACGTTACTCGATTTAGAAGGAGAAGTCATAGAACCCATAGTATTTCATAGCGACGCAATTTACTCGTGAATACGTCAATGTGTGGGAGTGAGGGATGCAGTAAAGAAGCATTAGTGGATCGGAAATATGATTGTCGTATCCCAAAAGAAAATCCTGTCGTTTCCATAGAAACGTTACTCGATTTAGAAGGAAATGTCTTAGAACACATAGTATTTCATAGCGACGCAATTTCCGTGTGATTTCGTCAATGTGTGGGAGTGGGGGATGCAGTAAAGAAGGATTAGTGAATCGGAAATAAGATTGTCGTATCCCAAAAGAAAATCCTGTCATTTCTGAAAAAACGTTACTCGATTTAGAAGGAAATGTCTTAGAACACACAGTATTTCATAGCGACGCAATTGCTGTGTTAATTCGTCAATGTGTGGGAGTGAGGGATGGAGTAAAGAAGGTATAGTGGATCGGAAATGAGATTGTCGTATCCCAAAAGAAAATTCTGTCGTTTCCATAGAGACGTTACTCGATTTAGAAGGAGAAGTCATAGAACCCAAGGTATTTCATAGCGACGTAATTTCCGTGTGAATTCGTCAATGTGTGGGAGTGAGGGATGCAGTAAAGAAGGATTGGCGGATCGGAAATGTGATTGTCGTATCCCAAAAGAAAAATCCTGTCGTTTCCATAGAAACGTTACTCGATTTAGAAGGAGAAGTCATAGAACCTATAGTATTTCATAGCGACACAATATCCGTGTGAATTCGTCAATGAGTGGGAATGAGGGATGCAGTACAGGATTAGTGGATCGGAAATGAGATTGTCGTATTCCAAAAGAAAATCCTGTCGTTTCCATAGAAACGTTACTCGATTTAGAAGGAAATGTCTTAGAACACATAATATTTCATAGCGACGCAATCTCCGTGTGAATTCGTCAATGAGTGGGAGTGAGGGATGCAGCAAAGAAGGATTAGTGGATCGGAAATGTGATTGTCGTATCCCAAAAGAAAATCATTTCGTCTCCATAGAAACGTTACTTGATTTAGGAGGAAATGTCTTAGAACACATAGTATTTCATAGCGACGCAATTTCCGTGTGAATTCGTCAATGAGTGTGAGTGAGGGATGCAGTAAAGAAGGATTAGTGGATCGGAAATGAGATTGTCGTATCCCAAAAGAAAATCCTGTCGTTTCCATAGAAACGTTACTCGATTTAGAAGGAAATGTCTTATAACACATAGTATTTCATAGCGACGCAATTTCCGTGTGAATTCGACAATGTGTGGGAGTGAGGGATGCAGTAAAGAAGGATTAGTGGATCAGAAATGTGATTGTCGTATCCCAAAAGAAAATCCTGTCGTTTCCATAGAAACGTTATACGATTTAGAAGGAAATGTCTTAGAACAAATAGTATTTCATAGCGACGCAATTTCCGTGTGAATTCGTCAATGTGTGGGAGTGAGGGATGCAGTAAAGAAGGATTAGTGGATCGGAAATGTGAATGTCGTATCCCAAAAGAAAATCCTGTCTTTTCCATAGAAACGTTACTCGATTTAGAAGGAGATGTCATAGAACCCATAGTATTTCATAGCGACGCAATTTACTTGTGAATTCGTCAATGTGTGGGAGTGAGGGATGCAGTAAAGAAGCATTAGTGGATCGGAAATATGATTGTCGTATCCCAAAAGAAAATCCTGTCGTTTCCATAGAAACGTTACTCGATTTAGAAGGAAATGTCTTAGAACACATAGTATTTCATAGCGACGCAATTTCC
Source organism: Schistocerca cancellata (assembly GCF_023864275.1). Lineage (NCBI taxonomy): Eukaryota > Metazoa > Arthropoda > Insecta > Orthoptera > Acrididae > Schistocerca > Schistocerca cancellata. Next base: position 732,724,134 of record NC_064631.1, read on the forward strand.
GTGTGATTTCGTCAATGTGAGGGGGTGGGGGATACAGTAAAGAAGGATTAGTGAATCGGAAATAAGATTGTCGTATCCCAAAAGAAAATCCTCTCATTTCCGAAAAAACGTTACTCGATTTAGAAGGAAATGTCTTAGAACACACAGTATTTCATAGCGACGCAATTGCTGTGTTAATTCGTCAATGTGTGGGAGTGAGGGATGGAGTAAAGAAGGTATGGTGGATCGGAAATGAGATTGTCGTATCCCAAAAGAAAATTCTGTCGTTTCCATAGAGACGTTACTCGATTTAGAAGGCGAAGTCATAGAACCCAAGGTATTTCATAGCGACGCAATTTCCGTGTGAATTCGTCAATGTGTGGGAGTGAGGGATGCAGTAAAGAAGGATTAGTGGATCGGAAATGAGATTGTCGTATCCCAAAAGAAAATCCTGTCGTTTCCATAGAAACGTTACTCCATTTAGAAAGAAATGTCATAGAACCCATAGTATTTCATTGCGACGCAATTGCTGTGTTAATTCGCCAATGTGTGGGAGTGAGGGATGCAGTAAAGAAGGATTAGTGGATCGGAAATGAGATTGTCTCATTCCAAAAGAAAATCCTGTCGTTTCCATAGAAACGTTACTCGATTTAGAAGGAGAAGTCATAGAACCAATAGTATTACATAGCGACGAAATATCCGTGTGAATTCGTCAATGAGTGGGAATGGGGGATGCAGTAAAGAAGGATTAGTCGATCGGAAATGAGATTGTCGTATTCCAAAAGAAAATCCTGTCGTTTCCATCGAAACGTTACTCGATTTAGAAGGAAATGTCTTAGAACACATAATATTTCATAGCGACGCAATCCCCGTGTGAATTCGTCAATGAGTGGGGGTGAGGGATGCAGTAAAGAAGGATTAGTGGATCGGAAATGAGATTGTCGTATCCCAAAAGAAAATCCTGTCGTTTCCATAGAAACGTTACTCGATTTACATGGAAATGTCTTAGAACACATAGTATTTCATAGCGACGCAATTTCCGTGTGAATACGTCAATGTGTGGGGGGTGAGGGATGCAGTAAAGAAGGATTAGTGTATCGGAAATGTGATTGTCGTATCCCAAATGAAAATCCTGTCGTTTCCATAGAAACGTTACTCGATTTTGAAGGAGAAGTCATAGAACACATAATATTTCATTGCGACGCAATTTCCGTGTGAATTCGTCAATGTGTGGGAGTGAGGGATGCAGCAAAGAAGGATTAGTGGATCGGAAATGTGATTGTCGTATCCCAAAAGAAAATCATTTCGTCTCCATAGAAACGTTACTTGATTTAGGAGGACATGTCTTAGAACACATAGTATTTCATAGCGACGCAATTTCCGTGTGAATTCGTCAATGAGTGTGAGTGAGGGATGCAGTAAAGAAGGATTAGTGAATCGGAAATAAGATTGTCGTATCCCAAAAGAAAATCCTGTCATTTCCGAAAAAACGTTACACGAATTAGAAGGAAATGTCTTAGAACACACAGTATTTCATAGCGACGCAATTGCTGTGTTAATTCATCAATGTGTGGGAGGGGGGGTGGAGTAAAGAAGGTATAGTGGATCGGAAATGAGATTGTCGTATCCCAAAAGAAAATCCTGTCGTTTCCATAGAGACGTTACTCGATTTAGAAGGAGAAGTCATAGAACCCAAGGTATTTCATAGCGACGCAATTTCCGTGTGAATTCGTCAATGTGTAGGAGTGAGGGATGCAGTAAAGAAGGATTAGCGGATCGGAAATGTGATTGTCGTATCCCAAAAGAAAATCCTGTCGTTTCCATAGAAACGTTACTCGATTTAGAAGGAAATGTCTTAGAACTCATAGTATTTCATAGCGACGCAATTTCCGTGTGAATTCGTCAATGTGTGGGAGTGAGGGATGCAGTAAAGAAGGATTAGTGGATCGGAAATGAGATTGTCGTATCCCAAAAGAAAATCCTGTCGTTTCCATAGAAACGTTACTCGATTTAGAAAGAAATGTCATAGAACCCATAGTATTTCATTGCGACGCAATTGCTGTGTTAATTCGCCAATGTGTGGGAGTGAGGGATGCAGTAAAGAAGGATTAGTGGATCGGAAATGAGATTGTCTCATTCCAAAAGAAAATCCTGTCGTTTCCATAGAAACGTTACTCGATTTAGAAGGAGAAGTCATAGAACCTATAGTATTTCATAGCGACGCAATATCCGTGTGAATTCGTCAATGTGTGGGAGTGAGGGATGCAGTAAAGAAGGATTAGTGGATCGGAAATGTGATTGTCGTATCCCAAAAGAAAAACCTGTCGTTTCCATAGAAACGTTACTCGATTTAGAAGGAAATGTCTTAGAACACATAGTATTTCATAGCGACGCAATTTCCGTGTGAATTCGTCAATGTGTGGGAGTGAGGGATGCAGTAAAGAAGGATTAGTGGATCGGAAATGATATTGTCGTATCTCAAAAGAAAATCCTGTTGTTTCCATAGAAACGTTACTCGATTTAGAAGGAAATGTCTTAGAACACATAGTATTTCATAGCGACGCAATTTCCGTGTGAATTCGTCAATGTGTGGGAGCGAGGGATGCAGTAATGAAGGATTAGTGGATCGGAAATGTGATTGTCGTATCCCAAAAGAAAATCCTGTCGTTTCCATAGAAACGTTACTCGATTTGGAAGGAGAAGTCATAGAACCCATAGTATTTCATAGCGACGCAATTTCCGTGTGAATTCGTCAATGTGTGGGAGTGAGGGATGCAGTAAAGAAGGATTAGTGGATCGGAAATGAGATTGTCGCATCCCAAAAGAAAATCATTTCGTCTCCATAGAAACGTTACTTGATTTAGGAGGAAATGTCTTAGAACAAATAGTATTTCATAGCGACGCAATTTCCGTGTGAATTCGTCAATGAGTGTGAGTGAGGGATGCAGTAAAGAAGGGTTAGTGGATCGGAAATGAGATTGTCGTATCCCAAAAGAAAATCCTGTCGTTTCCATTGTAACGTTACTCGATGTAGAAGGAAACGTCTCAGAACCCATAGTATATCATAGCGACGAAATTTCCGTGTGAATTCGTCAGTGAGTGGGAGTGAGGGATGCAGTAAAGAAGGATTAGTGGATCGGAAATGAGATTGTCGTATCCCAAAAGAAAATCCTGTCGTTTCCATAGAAACGTTACTCGATTTAGTAGGAAATGTCTTATAACACATAGTATTTCATAGCGACGCAATTTCCGTGTGAATTCGTCAATGTGTGGGAGTGAGGGATGCAGTAAAGAAGGATTAGTGGATCGGAAATGTGATTGTCGTATCCCAAAAGAAAATCCTGTCGTTTCCATAGAAACGTTATACGATTTAGAAAGAAATGTCTTAGAACACATAGTATTTCATAGCGACGCAATTTCCGTGTGAATTCGTGAATGTGTGGGAGTGAGGGATGCAGTAAAGAAGGATTAGTGGATCGGAAATGTTAATGTCGTATCCCAAAAGAAAATCCTGTCTTTTCAATAGAAACGTTACTCGATTTAGAAGGAGAAGTCATAGAACCCATAGTATTTCATAGCGACGCAATATACTTGTGAATTCGTCAATGTGTGGGAGTGAGGGATGCAGTAAAGAAGCATTAGTGGATCGGAAATATGATTGTCGTATCCCAAAAGAAAATCCTGTCGTTTCCATAGAAACGTTACTCGATTTAGAAGGAAATGTCTTAGAACACATAGTATTTCATAGCGACGCAATTTCCGTGTGATTTCGTCAATGTGTGGGAGTGGGGGATGCAGTAAAGAAGGATTAGTGAATCGGAAATAAGATTGTCGTATCCCAAAAGGAAATCCTGTCATTTCCGAAAAAACGTTACTCGATTTAGAAGGAAATGTCTTAGAACAAACAGTGTTTAATAGCGACGCAATTGCTGTGTTAATTCGTCAATGTGTGGGAGTGAGGGATGGAGTAAAGAAGGTATAGTGGATCGGAAATGAGATTGTCGTATCCCAAAAGAAAATCCTGTCGTTTCCGTAGAGACGTTACTCGATTTAGAAGGAGAAGTCATAGAACCCAAGGTATTTCATAGCGACGCAATTTCCGTGTGAATTCGTCAATGTGTGGGAGTGAGGGATGCAGTAAAGAAGGATTAGTGGATCGGAAATGTGATTGTCGTATCCCAAAAGAAAATCCTGTCGTTTCCATAGAAACGTTACTCGATTTAGAAGGAAATGTCTTAGAACACATAGTATTTCATAGCAACGCAATTTCCGTGTGAATTCGTCAATGTGTGGGAGTGAGGGATGCAGTAAAGAAGGATTAGTGGATCGGAAATGAGATTGTCGTATCCCAAAAGAAAATCGTGTCGTTTCCATAGAAACGTTACTCGATTTAGAAAGAAATGTCATAGAACCCATAGTATTTCATTGCGACGCTATTGCTGTGTTAATTCGCCAATGTGTGGGAGTGAGGGATGCAGTAAAGAAGGATTAGTGGATCGGAAATGAGATTGTCTCATTCCAAAAGAAAATCCTGTCGTTTCCATAGAAACGTTACTCGATTTAGAAGGAGAAGTCATAGAACCTATAGTATTTCATAGCGACGCAATATCCGTGTGAATTCGTCAATGTGTGGGAGTGAGGGATGCAGTAAAGAAAGATTAGTGGATCGGAAATGTGATTGTCGTATCCCAAAAGAAAATCCTGTCGTTTCCATAGAAACGTTACTCGATTTAGAAGGAAATGCCTTAGAACACATGGTATTTCATAGCGACGCAATTTCCGTGTGAATTCGTCAATGTGTGGGAGTGAGGGATGCAGTAAAGAAGGATTAGTGGATCGGAAATGATATTGTCGTATCTCAAAAGAAAATCCTGTTGTTTCCATAGAAACGTTACTCGATTTAGAAGGAAATGTCTTAGAACACATAGTATTTCATAGCTACGCAATTTCCGTGTGAATTCGTCAATGTGTGGGGTGAGGGATGCAGTAATGAAGGATTAGTGGATCGGAAATGTGATTGTCGTATCCCAAAAGAAAATCCAGTCGTTTCCATAGAAACGTTACTCGATTTAGAAGGAGAAGTCATAGAACCCATAGTATTTCATAGCGACGCAATTTCCGCGTGAATTCGTCAGTGAGTGGGAGTGAGGGATGCAGTAAAGAATTAGTGGATCGGAAATGTGATTGTCGTATCCCAAAAGAAAATCCGGTCGTTTCCATAGAAACGTTACTCGATTTAGAAGAAAATGTCTTTGAACACATAGTATTTCATAGCGACGCAATTTCCGTGTGATTCGTCAATGAGTGGGAGTGAGGGATGCAGTAAAGATGGATTAGTGGATCAGAAATGAGAATGTCGTATCCCAAAAGAAAATCGTGTCGTTTCCATAGAAACGGTACTCGATTTAGAAGGAAAAGTCATAGAAACCATAGTATTACATAGCGACTCAATTTCTGTGTTAGTTCGTCAAAGTGTGCGGGAGCTAGGGATGCAATAAAGAAGGAATAGTGCATCGAGAAGGAGATACTCGTACCGCAAAAGAAAAGCCAGTCGTTTCCATAGAAACGATACTCGATTTAGAAGGAGAAGTCATAGAACCCATAGTATTTCATTGTGACGCAATTGCTGTTTATTCGTCAATGTGTGGGAGTGAGGGATGCAGCAAAGGAGGATTAGTGGATCGGAAATGTGATTGTCGTATCCCAAAAGAAAATCATTTCGTCTCCATAGAAACGTTACTTGATTTAGAAGGAAATGTCTTAGAACACATAGTATTTCATAGCGACGCAATTTCCGTATGAATTCCTCAATGAGTGTGAGTGAGGGATGCAGTAAAGAAGGATTAGTGGATCGGAAATGAGATTGTCGTATCCCAAAAGAAAATCCTGTCTTTTCCATAGAAACGTTACTCGATTTAGAAGGAAATGTCTTATAACACATAGTATTTCATAGCGACGCAATTTCCGTGTGAATTCGTCAATGAGTGGGAGTGAGGGATGCAGTAAAGAAGGATTAGTGTATCGGAAATAAGATTGTCGTATCCCAAAAGAAAATCCTGTCATTTCCGAAAAAACGTTACTCGATTATGAAGGAAATGTCTTAGAACACATAGTAATTCATAGCGACGCAATTTACTTGTGAATTCGTCAATGTGTGGGAGTGAGGGATGCAGTAAAGAAGCATTAGTGGATCGGAAATATGATTGTCGTATCCCAAAAGAAAATCCTGTCGTTTCCATAGAAACGTTACTCGATTTAGAAGGAGAAGTCATAGAACCCAAGGTATTTCATAGCGACTCAATTTCCGTGTGAATTCGTCAATGTGTGGGAGTGAGGGATGCAGTAAAGAAGGATTAGTGGATCGGAAATGTGATTGTCGTATCCCAAAAGAAAATCCTGTCGTTTCCATAGAAACGTTACTCGATTTAGAAGGAAATGTCTTAGAACACATAGTATTTCATAGAGACGCAATTTCCGTGTGAATTCGTCAATGTGTGGGAGTGAGGGATGCAGTAAAGAAGGATTAGTGGATCGGAAATGAGATTGTCGTATCCCAAAAGAAAATCGTGTCGTTTCCATAGAAACGTTACTCGATTTAGAAAGAAATGTCATAGAACCCATAGTATTTCATTGCGACGAAATTGCTGTGTTAATTCGCCAATGTGTGGGAGTGAGGGATGCAGTAAAGAAGGATTAGTGGATCGGAAATGAGATTGTCTCATTCCAAAAGAAAATCCTGTCGTTTCCATAGAAACGTTACTCGATTTAGAAGGAGAAGTCATAGAACCTATAGTATTTCATAGCGACGCAATATCCGTGTGAATTCGTCAATGTGTGGGAGTGAGGGATGCAGTAAAGAAGGATTAGTGGATCGGAAATGTGATTGTCGTATCCCAAAAGAAAATCCTGTCGTTTCCATAGAAACGTTACTCGATTTAGAAGGAAATGTCTTAGAACACATAGTATTTCATAGCGACGCAATTTCCGTGTGAATTCGTCAATGTGTGGGAGTGAGGGATGCAGTAAAGAAGGATTAGTGGATCGGAAATGAGATTGTCGTATCCCAAAAGAAAATCGTGTCGTTTCCATAGAAACGTTACTCGATTTAGAAAGAAATGTCATAGAACCCATAGTATTTCATTGCGACGAAATTGCTGTGTTAATTCGCCAATGTGTGGGAGTGAGGGATGCAGTAAAGAAGGATTAGTGGATCGGAAATGAGATTGTCTCATTCCAAAAGAAAATCCTGTCGTTTCCATAGAAACGCTACTCGATTTAGAAGGAGAAGTCATAGAACCTATAGTATTTCATAGCGACGCAATATCCGTGTGAATTCGTCAATGTGTGGGAGTGAGGGATGCAGTAAAGATGGATTAGTGGATCGGAAATGTGATTGTCGTATCCCAAAAGAAAATCGTGTCTTTTCCATAGAAACGGTACTCGATTTAGAAGGAAAAGTCATAGAACCCATAGTATTACATAGCGACTCAATTTCTGTGTTAGTTCGTCAAAGTGTGAGGGAGCTAGGGATGCAATAAAGAAGGAATAGTGCATCGAGAAGGAGAAACTCGTACCGCAAAAGAAAAGCCAGTCGTTTCCATAGAAACGATACTCGATTTAGAAGGAGAAGTCATAGACCCCATAGTATTTCATTGCGACGCAATTGCTGTGTGAATTCGTCAATGTGTGGGAGTGAGGGATGCAGCAAAGAAGGATTAGTGGATCGGAAATGTGATTGTCGTATCCCAAATGAAAATCATTTCGTCTCCATAGAAACGTTACTTGATTTAGAAGGAAATGTCTTAGAACACATAGTATTTCATAGCGACGCAATTTCCGTGTGAATTCCTCAATGAGTGTGAGTGAGAGATGCAGTAAAGAAGGATTAGTGGATCGGAAATGAGATTGTCGTATCCCAAAAGAAAATCCTGTCGTTTCCATAGAAACGTTACACGATTTAGAAGGAGAAGTCATAGAACCCATAGTATTTCATAGCGACGCAATTTCCGTGTGAATTCGTCAATGTGTGGGAGTGAGGGATGCAGTAAAGAAGGATTAGTGGATCGGAAATGAGATTGTCGTATCCCAAAAGCAAATCCTGTCGTTTCCATAGAAACGTTACTCGGTTTAGAAGGAAATGTCTTAGAACACATAGCATTTCATAGCGACGCAATTTCCGTGTGAATTCGTCAATGAGTGGGAATGAGGGATGCAGTAAAGAAGGATTAATGGATCGGAAATGAGATTGTCGTACTCCAAAAGAAAATCCTGTCGTTTCCATAGAAACGTTACTCGATTTAGAAGGAAATGTCTTAGAACACATAGTATTTCATAGCGACGCAATCTCCGTGTGAATTCGTCAATGAGTGGGGGTGAGGGATGCAGTAAAGAAGGATTAGTGGATCGGAAATGAGATTGTCGTATCCCAAAAGAAAATCCTGTCGTTTCCATAGAAACGTTACGCGATTTAGAAGGAAATGTCTTAGAACACATAGTATTTCATAGCGACGCAATTTCCGTATGAATTCGTCAATGTGTGGGAGTGAGGGATGCAGTAAAGAGGGATTACTGTATCGGAAATGTGATTGTCGTATCCCAAATGAAAATCCTGTCATTTCCATAGAAACGTTACTCGATTTAGAAGGAGAAGTCATAGAACACATAATATTTCATTGCGACGCAATTTCCGTGTGAATTCGTCAATGTGTGGGAGTGAGGGATGCAGCAAAGAAGGATTAGTGGATCGGAAATGTGATTGTCGTATCCCAAAAGAAAATCATTTCGTCTCCATAGAAACGTTACTTGATTTAGAAGGAAATGTCTTAGAACACATAGTATTTCATAGCGACGCAATTTCCGTGTGAATTCCTCAATGAGTGTGAGTGAGGGATGCAGTAAAGAAGGATTAGTGGATCGGAAATGAGATTATCGTATCCCAAAAGAAAATCCTGTTGTTTCCATTGAAACGTTACTCGATGTAGAAGGAAACGTCTTAGAACACATAGTATTTCATAGCGACGCAATTTCCGTGTGAATTCGTCAATGTGTGGGAGTGAGGGATACAGTAAAGAAGGATTAGTGGATCGGAAATGAGATTGTCGTATCCCAAAAGAAAATCCTGTCTTTTCCATAGAAACATTACTCGATTTAGAAGGAAATGTCTTATAACACATAGTACTTCATAGCGACGCAATTTCCGTGTGAATTCGTCAATGAGTGGGAGTGAGGGATGCAGTAAAGGAGGATTAGTGGATCGGAAATGAGATTGTCGTATCCCAAAAGAAAATCCTGTCGTTTCCATAGAAACGTTACTCGATTTAGAAGGAAATGTCTTAGAACACATAGTATTTTATAGCGACGCAATTTCCGTGTGATTCGTCAATGAGTGGGAGTGAGGGATGCAGTAAAGAAGGATTAGTGGATCAGAAATGAGAATGTCGTATCCCAAAAGAAAATCGTGTCTTTTCCATAGAAACGGTACTCGATTTAGAAGGAAAAGTCATAGAACCCATAGTATTACATAGCGACTCAATTTCTGTGTTAGTTCGTCAAAGTGTGAGGGAGCTAGGGATGCAATAAAGAAGGAATAGTGCATCGAGAAGGAGATACTCGTACCGCAAAAGAAAAGCCAGTCGTTTCCATAGAAACGATACTCGATTTAGAAGGAGAAGTCATAGACCCCATAGTATTTCATTGCGACTCAATTGCTGTGTGAATTCGTCAATGTGTGGGAGTGAGGGATGCAGCAAAGAAGGATTAGTGGATCGGAAATGTGATTGTCGTCTTTCAAAAGGAAATCATTTCGTCTCCATAGAAACGTTACTTGATTTAGAAGGAAATGTCTTAGAACACATAGTATTTCATAGCGACGCAATTTCCGTGTGAATTCCTCAATGAGTGTGAGTGAGAGATGCAGTAAAGAAGGATTAGTGGATCGGAAATGAGATTGTCATATCCCAAAAGAAAATCCTGTCGTTTCCATAGAAACGTTACACGATTTAGAAGGAGAAGTCATAGAACCCATAGTATTTCATAGCGACGCAATTTCCGTGTGAATTCGTCAATGTGTGGGAGTGAGGGATGCAGTAAAGAAGGATTAGTGGATCGGAAATGAGATTGTCGTATCCCAAAAGAAAATCCTGTCGTTTCCATAGAAACGTTACTCGATTTAGAAGGAAATGTCTTAGAACACATAGCATTTCATAGCGACGCAATTTCCGTGTGAATTCGTCAATGAGTGGGAATGAGGGATGCAGTAAAGAAGGATTAGTGGATCGGAAATGAGATTGTCGTATTCCAAAAGAAAATCCTGTCGTTTCCATAGAAACGTTACTCGATTTAGAAGGAAATGTCTTAGAACACATAGTATTTCATAGCGACGCAATCTCCGTGTGAATTCGTCAATGAGTGGGGGTGAGGGATGCAGTAAAGAAGGATTAGTGGATCGGAAATGAGATTGTCGTATCCCAAAAGAAAATCCTGTCGTTTCCATAGAAACGTTACTCGATTTAGAAGGAAATGTCTTAGAACACATAGTATTTCATAGCGACGCAATTTCCGTATGAATTCGTCAATGTGTGGGAGTGAGGGATGAAGTAAAGAAGGATTAGTGTATCGGAAATGTGATTGTCGTATCCCAAATGAAAATCCTGTCATTTCCATAGAAACGTTACTCGATTTAGAAGGAGAAGTCATAGAACACATAATATTTCATTGCGACGCAATTTCCGTGTGAATTCGTCAATGTGTGGGAGTGAGGGATGCAGCAAAGAAGGATTAGTGGATCGGAAATGTGATTGTCGTATCCCAAAAGAAAATCATTTCGTCTCCATAGAAACGTTACTTGATTTAGAAGGAAATGTCTTAGAACACATAGTATTTCATAGCGACGCAATTTCCGTGTGAATTCCTCAATGAGTGTGAGTGAGGGATGCAGTAAAGAAGGATTAGTGGATCGGAAATGAGATTGTCGTATCCCAAAAGAAAATCCTGTTGTTTCCATTGAAACGTTACTCGATGTAGCAGGAAACGTCTTAGAACACATAGTATTTCATAGCGACGCAATTTCCGTGTGAATTCGTCAATGTGTGGGAGTGAGGGATACAGTAAAGGAGGATTAGTGGATCGGAAATGAGATTGTCGTATCCCAAAAGAAAATCCTGTCTTTTCCATAGAAACATTACTCGATTTAGAAGGAAATGTCCTATAACACATAGTACTTCATAGCGACGCAATTTCCGTGTGAATTCGTCAATGAGTGGGAGTGAGGGATGCAGTAAAGGAGGATTAGTGGATCGGAAATGAGATTGTCGTATCCCAAAAGAAAATCCTGTCGTTTCCATAGAAACGTTACTCGATTTAGAAGGAAATGTCTTAGAACACATAGTATTTCATAGCAACGCAATTTCCGTGTGAATTCGTCAATGTGTGGGAGTGAGGGATGCAGTAAAGAAGGATTAGTGGATCGGAAATGTGATTGTCGTATCCCAAAAGGAAATCCTGTCGTTTCCATAGAAACGTTACACGATTTAGAAGGAGAAGTCATAGAACCCATAGTATTTCATAGCGACGCAATTTACTTGTGAATTCGTCAATGTGTGGGAGTGAGGGATGCAGTAAAGAAGCATTAGTGGATCGGAAATATGATTGTCGTATCCCAAAAGAAAATCCTGTCGTTTCCATAGAAACGTTACTCGATTTAGAAGGAAATGTCTTAGAACACATAGTATTTCATAGCGACGCAATTTCCGTGTGAATTCGTCAATGTGTGGGAGTGAGGGATGCAGTAAAGAAGGATTAGTGAATCGGAAATAAGATTGTCGTATCCCAAAAGAAAATCCTGTCATTTCCGAAAAAACGTTACACGATTATGAAGGAAATGTCTTAGAACACATAGTATTTCATAGCGACGCAATTTCCGTGTGAATTCGTCAATGTGTGGGAGTGAGGGATGCAGTAAAGAAGTATTAGTGGATCGGAAATGTGATTGTCGTATCCCAAAAGTAAATCCTGTCGTATCCATAGAGACGTTACTCGATTTAGAAGCAGAAGTCATAGAACCCATAGTATTTCATAGCGACGCAATTTCCGTCTGAATTCGTCAATGTGTGTGAGTGAGGGATGCAGTAAAGAAGGATTAGTGGATCGGAAATGTGATTGTCGTATCCCAGAAGAAAATCCTGTCGTTTCCATAGAAACGTTACTCGATTTAGAAGGAAATGTCTTAGAACACATAGTATTTCATAGCGACGCAATTTCCGTGTGAATTCGTCAATGTGTGGGAGTGAGGGATGCAGTAAAGAAGGATTAGTGGATCGGAAATGAGACTGTCGTATCCCAAAAGGATATCCTGTCGTTTCCATAGAAACGTTACTCGATTTAGAAGGAAATGTCTTATAACACATAGTATTTCATAGCGACGCAATTTCCGTGTGAATTCGTGAATGAGTGGGAGTGAGGGATGCAGTAAAGAAGGATTAGTGGATCGGAAATGAGATTGTCGTATCCCAAAAGAAAATCGTGTCGTTTCCATAGAAACGTTATTCGATTTAGAAGGAAATGTCATAGAACCCATAGTATTTCATTGCGACGCAATTGCTGTGTTAATTCGCCAATGTGTGGGAGTGAGGGATGCAGTAAAGAAGGATTAGTGGATCGGAAATGAGATTGTCGCATTCCAAAAGAAAATCCTGTCGTTTCCATAGAAACGTTACTCGATTTAGAAGGAGAAGTCATAGAACCTATAGTATTTCATAGCGACGCAATATCCGTGTGAATTCGTCAATGTGTGGGAGTGAGGGATGCAGTAAAGAAGGATTAGTGGATCGGAAATGTGATTGTCATATCCCAAAAGAAAATCCTGTCGTTTCCATAGAAACGTTACTCGATTTAGAAGGAAATGTCTTAGAACACATAGTATTTCATAGCGACGCAATTTCCGTGTGAATTCGTCAATGTGTGGGAGTGAGGGATGCAGTAAAGAAGTATTAGTGGATCGGAAATGTGATTGTCGTATCCCAAAAGAAAATCCTGTCGTTTCCATAGAGACGTTACTCGATTTAGAAGGAGAAGTCATAGAACCCATAGTATTTCATAGCGACGCAATTTCCGTGTGAATTCGTCAATGTGTGGGAGTGAGGGATGCAGTAAAGAAGGATTAGTTAATCGGAAATGAGATTGTCGTATCCCAAAAGAAAATCCTGTCGTTTCCATAGAAACGTTACTCGATTTAGAAGGAAATGTCTTAGAACACATAGCATTTCATAGCGACGCAATTTCCGTGTGAATTCGTCAATGAGTGGGAATGAGGGATGCAGTAAAGAAGGATTAGTGGATCGGAAATGAGATTGTCGTATTCCAAAAGAAAATCCTGTCGTTTCCATAGAAACGTTACTCGATTTAGAAGGAAATGTCTTAGAACACATAGTATTTCATAGCGACGCAATCTCCGTGTGAATTCGTCAATGAGTGGGGGTGAGGGATGCAGTAAAGAAGGATTAGTGGATCGGAAATGAGGTTGTCGTATCCCAAAAGAAAATCCTGTCGTTTCCATAGAAACGTTACTCGATTTAGAAGGAAATGTCTTAGAACACATAGTATTTCATAGCGACGCAATTTCCGTATGAATTCGTCAATGTGTGGGAGTGAGGGATGCAGTAAAGAAGGATTAGTGGATCGGAAATGTGATTGTCGTATCCCAAATGGCAATCCTGTTGTTTCCATTGAAACGTTACTCGATGTAGAAGGAAACGTCTTAGAACACATAGTATTTCATAGCGACGCAATTTCCGTGTGAATTCGTCAATGTGTGGGAGTGAGGGATGCAGTAAAGAAGGATTAGTGGATCGGAAATGAGATTGTCGTATCCCAAAAGAAAATCCTGTCTTTTCCATAGAAACATTACTCGATTTAGAAGGAAATGTCTTATAACACATAGTACTTCATAGCGACGCAATTTCCGTGTGAATTCGTCAATGAGTGGGAGTGAGGGATGCAGTAAAGAAGGATTAGTGGATCGGAAATGAGATTGTCGTATCCCAAAAGAAAATCCTGTCGTTTCCATAGAAACGTTACTCGATTTAGAAGGAAAGGTCTTAGAACACATAGTATTTCATAGCAACGCAATTTCCGTGTGAATTCGTCAATGTGTGGGAGTGAGGGATGCAGTAAAGAAGGATTAGTGGATCGGAAATGTGATTGTCGTATCCCAAAAGGAAATCCTGTCGTTTCCATAGAAACGTTACACGATTTAGAAGGAGAAGTCATAGAACCCATAGTATTTCATAGCGACGCAATTTACTTGTGAATTCGTCAATGTGTGGGAGTGAGGGATGCAGTAAAGAAGGATTAGTGGATCGGAAATATGATTGTCGTATCCCAAAAGAAAATCCTGTCGTTTCCATAGAAACGTTACTCGATTTAGAAGGAAATGTCTTAGAACACATAGTATTTCATAGCGACGCAATTTCCGTGTGAATTCGTCAATGTGTGGGAGTGAGGGATGCAGTAAAGAAGGATTAGTGAATCGGAAATAGGATTGTCGTATCCCAAAAGAAAATCCTGTCATTTCCGAAAAAACGTTACACGATTATGAAGGAAATGTCTTAGAACACATAGTATTTCATAGCGACGCAATTTCCGTGTGAATTCGTCAATGTGTGGGAGCGAGGGATGCAGTAAAGAAGTATTAGTGGATCGGAAATGTGATTGTCGTATCCCAAAAGTAAATCCTGTCGTTTCCATAGAGACGTTACTCGATTTAGAAGCAGAAGTCATAGAACCCATAGTATTTCATAGCGACGCAATTTCCGTCCTAATTCGTCAATGTGTGGGAGTGAGGGATGCAGTAAAGAAGGAGTAGTGGATCGGAAATGTGATTGTCGTATAACAAAAGAAAATCCTGTCGTTTCCATAGAAACGTTACTCGATTTAGAAGGAAATGTCTTAGAACACATAGTATTTCATAGCGACGCAATTTCCGTGTGAATTCGTCAATGAGTAGGAGTGAGGGATGCAGTAAAGAAGGATTAGTGGATCGGAAATGAGATTGTCGTATCCCAAAAGGAAATCCTGTCGTTTCCATAGAAACATTACTCGATTTAGAAGGAAATGTCTTACAACACATAGTATTTCATAGCGACGCAATTTCCGTGTGAATTCGTCAATGAGTGAGAGTGAGGGATGCAGTAAAGAAGGATTAGTGGATCGGAAATGAGATTGTCGTATCCCAAAAGAAAATCGTGTCGTTTCCATAGAAACGTTACTCGATTTAGAAGGAAATGTCATAGAACCCATTGTATTTCATTGCGACGCAATTGCTGTGTTAATTCGCCAATGTGTGGGAGTGAGGAATGCAGTAAAGAAGGATTAGTGGATCGGAAATGAGATTGTCGCATTCCAAAAGAAAATCCTGTCGTTTCCATAGAAACGTTACTCGATTTAGAAGGAGAAGTCATAGAACCTATAGTATTTCATAGCGACGCAATATCCGTGTGAATTCGTCAATGTGTGGGAGTGAGGGATGCAGTAAAGAAGGATTAGTGGATCGGAAATGTGATTGTCGTATCCCAAAAGAAAATCCTGTCGTTTCCATAGAAACGTTACTCGATTTAGAAGGAAATGTCTTAGAACACATAGTATTTCATAGCGACGCAATTTCCGTGTGAATTCGTCAATGTGTGTGTGTGAGGGATGCAGTAATGAAGTATTAGTGGATCGGAAATGTGATTGTCGTATCCCAAAAGAAAATCCTGTCGTTTCCATAGAGACGTTACTCGATTTAGAAGGAGAAGTCATAGAACCCATAGTATTTCATAGCGACGCAATTTCCGTGTGAATTCGTCAATGTGTTGGAGTGAGGGATGCAGTAAAGAAGGATTAGTGGTTTGGAAATGAGATTGTCGTATCCCAAAAGAAAATCCTGTCGTTTCCATAGAAACGTTACTCGATTTAGAAGGAAATGTCTTAGAACACATAGCATTTCATAGCGACGCAATTTCCGTGTGAATTCGTCAATGAGTGGGAATGAGGGATGCAGTAAAGAAGGATTAGTGGATCGGAAATGAGATTGTCGTATTCCAAAAGAAAATCCTGTCGTTTCCATAGAAACGTTACTCGATTTAGAAGGAAATGTCTTAGAACACATAGTATTTCATAGCGACGCAATCTCCGTGTGAATTCGTCAATGAGTGGGGGTGAGGGATGCAGTAAAGAAGGATTAGTGGATCGGAAATGAGATTGTCGTATCCCAAAAGAAAATCGTGTCGTTTCCATAGAAACGTTACTCGATTTAGAAGGAAATGTCTTAGAACACATAGTATTTCATAGCGACGCAATTTCCGTATGAATTCTTCAATGTGTGGGAGTGAGGGATGCAGTAAAGAAGGATTAGTGTATCGGAATTGTGATTGTCGTATCCCAAATGACAATCCTGTCGATTCCATAGAAACGTTACTCGATTTAGAAGGAGAAGTCATAGAACACATAATATTTCATTGCGACGCAATTTCCGTGTGAATTCGTCAATGTGTGGGAGTGAGGGTTGCAGCAAAGAAGGATTAGTGGATCGGAAATGTGATTGTCGTATCCCAAAAGAAAATCATTTCGTCTCCATAGAAACGTTACTTGATTTAGAAGGAAATGTCTTAGAACACATAGTATTTCATAGCGACGCAATTTCCGTGTGCATTCCTCAATGAGTGTGAGTGAGGGATGCAGTAAAGAAGGATTAGTGGATCGGAAATGAGATTGTCGTAGCCCAAAAGAAAATCCTGTTGTTTCCATTGAAACGTTACTCGATGTAGAAGGAAACGTCTTAGAACACATAGTATTTCGTAGCGACGCAATTTCCGTGTGAATTCGTCAATGTGTGGGAGTGAGGGATGCAGTAAAGAAGGATTAGTGGATGGAAAATGAGATTGTCGTATCCCAAAAGAAAATCCTGTCTTTTCCATAGAAACGTTACTCGATTTAGAAGGAAATGTCTTAGAACACATAGTATTTCATAGCGAAGCAAATTCCGTGTGAATTCGTCAATGTGTGGGAGTGAGGGATGCAGTAAAGAAGGATTAGTGAATCGGAAATAAGATTGTCGTATCCCAAAAGAAAATCCTGTCATTTCCGAAAAAACGTTACACGATTATGAAGGAAATGTCTTAGAACACATAGTATTTCATAGCGACGCAATTTCCGTGTGAATTCGTCAATGTGTGGGAGTGAGGGATGCAGTAAAGAAGTATTAGTGGATCGGAAATGTGATTGTCGTATCCCAAAAGTAAATCCTGTCGTTTCCATAGAGACGTTACTCGATTTAGAAGGAGAAGTCATAGAACCCATAGTATTTCATAGCGACGCAATTTCCGTCTGAATTCGTCAATGTGTGGGAGTAAGGGATGCAGTAAAGAAGGATTAGTGGATCGGAAATGTGATTGTCGTATCCCAAAAGAAAATCCTGTCGTTTCCATAGAAAAGTTACTCGATTTAGAAGGAAATGTCTAAGAACACATAGTATTTCATAGCGACGCAATTTCCGTGTGAATTCGTCAATGTGTGGGAGTGAGGGATGCAGTAAAGAAGGATTAGTGGATCGGAAATGAGATTGTCGTATCCCAAAAGGAAATCCTGTCGTTTCCATAGAAACGTTACTCGATTTAGAAGGAAATGTCATAGAACACATAGTATTTCATAGCGACGCAATTTCCGTGTGAATTCGTCTGTGAGTGGGAATGAGGGATGCAGTAAAGAAGGATTAGTGGATCGGAAATGAGATTGTCGTATCCCAAAAGAAAATCGTGTCGTTTCCATAGAAACGTTACTCGATTTAGAAGGAAATGTCATAGAACCCATAGTATTTCATTGCGACGCAATTGCTGTGTTAATTCGCCAATGTGTGGGAGGGAGGGATGCAGTAAAGAAGGATTAGTGGATCGGAAATGAGATTGTCGCATTCCAAAAGAAAATCCTGTCGTTTCCATAGAAACGTTACTCGATTTAGAAGGAGAAGTCATAGAACCTATAGTATTTCATAGCGACGCAATATCTGTGTGAATTCGTCAATGTGTGGGAGTGAGGGATGCAGGAAAGAAGGATTAGTGGATCGGAAATGTGATTGTCGCATCCCAAAAGAAAATCCTGTCGTTTCCATAGAAACGTTACTCGATTTAGAAGGAAATGTCTTAGAACACATAGTATTTCATAGCGACGCAATTTCCGTGTGAATTCGTCAAAGTGTGGGAGTGAGGGATGCAGTAAAGAAGTATTAGTGGATCGGAAATGAGATTGTCGTATCCCAAAAGAAAATCCTGTCGTTTCCATAGAAACGTTACTCGATTTAAAAGGAGAAGTCATAGAACCCATAGTATTTCATAGCGACGCAATATCCGTGTGAATTCGTCAATGTGTGGGACTGAGGGATGCAGTAAAGAAGGATTAGTGGATCGGAAATGTGATTGTCGTATCCCAAAAGAAAATCCTGTCGTTTCCATAGAAACGTTACTCGATTTAGAAGGAAATGTCTTAGAACACATAGTATTTCATAGCGACGCTATTTCCGTTTGAATTCGTCAATGTGTGGGAGTGAGGGATGCAGTATAGAAGGATTAGTGGATCGGAAATGATATTGTCGTATCTCAAAAGAAAATCCTGTCGTTTCCATAGAAACGTTACTCGATTTAGAAGGAAATGTCTTAGAACACATAGCATTTCATAGCGACGCAATTTCCGTGTGAATTCGTCAATGTGTGGAAGTGAGGGATGCAGTAAAGAAGGATTAGTGGATCGGAAATGTGATTGTCGTATCCCAAAAGAAAATCCTGTCGTTTCCATAGAAACGTTACTCGATTTAGAAGGAGAAGTCATAGAACCCATAGTATTTCATAGCGTCGCAATTTCCGTGTGATTTCGTCAGTGAGTGGGAGTGAGGGAAGCAGTAAAGAAGGATTAGTGGATCGGAAATGTGATTGTCGTATCAAAAAGAAAATCCTGTCGTTTCCATAGAAACGTTACTCGATTTAGAAGGAAATGTCTTAGAACACATAGGAATTCATAGCGACGCAATTTCCGTGCGAATTCGTCAGTGAGTGGGAGTGAGGGATGCAGTAAAGAAGGATTAGTGGATCAGAAATGAGAATGTCGTATCCCAAAAGAAAATCGTGTCGTTTCCATAGAAACGTTACTCGATTTAGAAGGAAAAGTCATAGAACCCATAGTATTACATAGCGACTCAATTTCTGTGTTAATTCGTCAATGTGAGGGAGCTAGGGATGCAATAAAGAAGGAATAGTGCATCGAAAAGGAGATACTCGTATCGCAAAAGAAAAGCCAGTCGTTTCCATAGAAACGATACTCGATTTAGAAGGAGAAGTCATAGAACATGTAGTATTTCATTGCGACGCAATTGCTGTGTTAATTCGTCAATGTGTGGGAGTGAGGGATGCAGTAAAGAAGGATTAGCGGATCGGAAATGTGATTGACGTATCCCAAAAGAAAATCCTGTCCTTTCCATAGAAACGTTAATCGATTTAGAAGGAAATGTCTTAGAACACATAGTATTTCATAGCGACGCAATTTCCGTGTGAATTCGTCAATGAGTGGGAGTGAGGGATGCAGTAAAGAAGGATTAGTGGATCGGAAATGTGATTGTCGTATCCCAACAGAAAATCCTGTCGTTTCCATAGAAACGTTACTCGATTCAGATGGAAATGTCTTAGAACACAAAGAATTTCATAGCGACGCAATTTCCGTGTGAATTCGTCAATGAGTGGGAGTGAGGGATGCAGTAAAGAAGGATTAGTGGATCGGAAATGAGATTGTCGTATCCAAAAGAAAGTCCAGTCGTTTCCATAGAAACGTTACTCGGTTTAGAAGGAAATGTCATAGAACACTTAGTATTTCATAGCGACGCAATTTCCGTGTGAATTCGTCAATGAGTGGGAGTGAGGGATGCAGTAAAGAAGGATTACTGGATCGGAAATGAGATTGTCGTATCCCAAAAGAAAATCCTGTCGTTTCCATAGAAACGTTACTCGATTTAGAAGGAGAAGTCATAGAACCCATAGTATTTCATTGCGACGCAATTTGCGTATGAATTCGTCAATGTGTGGGAGTGAGGGATGCACTAAAGAAAGATTAGTGGATCGGAAATGAGATTGTCGTATCCCAAAAAAAAATCCAGTCGTCTCCATAGAGACGTTACTCGATTTAGAAGGAAATGTGTTAGAGCACGTAGTATTTCGTAGCGACGCAATTTCCGTGTGAATTCGTCAATGTGTGGGAGTGAGGGATGCAGTAAGGAAGGATTAGTGGATCGGAAATGTGATTGTCGTATTCCAATAGAAAATCCTGTCGTTTCCATAGAAACGTTACTCGATTTAGATGGAAATGTCTTAGAACACATAGTATTTCATAGAGACGCAATTTCCGTGTGAATTCGTCAATGAGTGGGAGTGAGCGATGCAGAAAAGAAGGATTAGTGGATCGGAAATGAGATTGTCGTATCCCAAAAGAAAATCCTGTCGTTTCCATTGAAACGTTATTCGATTTAGAAGGAGAAGACATAGTACCCATAGTATTTCATAGCGACGCAATATCCGTGTGAATTCGTCAATGTGTGGGAGTGAGGGATGCAGTAAAGAAGCATTAGTGGATCGGAAATGTGATTATCGTATCCCAAAAGAAAATCCTGTCGTTTCCATAGAAACGTTACCCGATTTAGAAGGAAATGTCTTAGAACACATAGTTTTTGATAGCGACGCAATTTCCGTTTGAATTCGTCAATGTGTGGGAGTGAGGGATGCAGTAAAGAAGGATTAGTGGATCGGAAATGTGACTGTCGTATCCCAAAAGGAAATCCTGTCGTTTCCATAGAAACGTTACACGATTTAGAAGGAGAAGTCATAGAACCCATAGTATTTCATAGCGACGCAATTTACTTGTGAATTCGTCAATGTGTGGGAGTGAGGGATGCAGTAAAGAAGGATTAGTGGATCGGAAATATGATTGTCGTATCCCAAAAGAAAATCCTGTCGTTTCCATAGAAACGTTACTCGATTTAGAAGGAAATGTCTTAGAACACATAGTATTTCATAGCGACGCAATTTCCGTGTGAATTCGTCAATGTGTGGGAGTGAGGGATGCAGTAAAGAAGGATTAGTGAATCGGAAATAAGATTGTCGTATCCCAAAAGAAAATCCTGTCATTTCCGAAAAAACGTTACACGATTATGAAGGTAATGTCTTAGAACACATAGTATTTCATAGCGACGCAATTTCCGTGTGAATTCGTCAATGTGTGGGAGTGAGGGATGCAGTAAAGAAGTATTAGTGGATCGGAAATGTGATTGTCGTATCCCAAAAGAAAATCCTGTCGTTTCCATAGAAAAGTTACTCGATTTAGAAGGAAATGTCTAAGAACACATAGTATTTCCTAGCGACGCAATTTCCGTGTGAATTCGTCAATGTGTGGGAGTGAGGGATGCAGTAAAGAAGGATTAGTGGATCGGAAATGAGATTGTCGTATCCCAAAAGGAAATCCTGTCGTTTCCATAGAAACGTTACTCGATTTAGAAGGAAATGTCTTAGAACACATAGTATTTCATAGCGACGCAATTTCCGTGTGAATTCGTCAGTGAGTGGGAATGAGGGATGCAGTAAAGAAGGATTAGTGGATCGGAAATGTGATTGTCGTATCCCAAAAGAAAATCCTGTCGTTTCCATAGAAACGTTACTCGATTTAGAAGGAAATGTCATAGAACCCATAGTATTTCATTGCGACGCAATTGCTGTGTTAATTCGCCAATGTGTGGGAGGGAGGGATGCAGTAAAGAAGGATAGTGGATCGGAAATGAGATTGTCGCATTCCAAAAGAAAATCCTGTCGTTTCCATAGAAACGTTACTCGATTTAGAAGGAGAAGTCATAGAACCTATAGTATTTCATAGCGACGCAATATCCGTGTGAATTCGTCAATGTGTGGGAGTGAGGGATGCAGGAAAGAAGGATTAGTGGATCGGAAATGTGATTGTCGTATCCCAAAAGAAAATCCTGTCGTTTCCATAGAAACGTTACTCGATTTAGAAGGAAATGTCTTAGAACACATAGTATTTCATAGCGACGCTATTTCCGTTTGAATTCGTCAATGTGTGGGAGTGAGGGATGCAGTAAAGAAGGATTAGTGGATCGGAAATGATATTGTCGTATCTCAAAAGAAAATCCTGTCGTTTCCATAGAAACGTTACTCGATTTAGAAGGAAATGTCTTAGAACACATAGTATTTCATAGCGACGCAATTTCCGTGTGAATTCATCAATGTGTGGAAGTGAGGGATGCAGTAAAGAAGGATTAGTGGATCGGAAATGTGATTGTCGTATCCCAAAAGAAAATCGTGTCGTTTCCATAGAAACGTTACTCGATTTAGAAGGAAAAGTCATAGAACCCATAGTATTACATAGCGACTCAATTTCTGTGTTAATTCGTCAATGTGAGGGAGCTAGGGATGCAATAAAGAATGAATAGTGTATCGAGAAGGAGATACTCGTACCGCAAAAGAAAAGCCAGTCGTTTCCATAGAAACGATACTCGATTTAGAAGGAGAAGCCATAGAACCCATAGTATTTCATTGCGACGCAATTGCTGTGTTAATTCGCCAATGTGTGGGAGTGAGGGATGCAGTAAAGAATGATTAGTGGATCGGAAATGTGATTGACGTATCCCAAAAGAAAATCCTGTCGTTTCCATAGAAACGTTACTCGATTTAGAAGGAAATGTCTTAGAACACATAGTATTTCTTAGCGACGCAATTTCCGTGTGAATTCGTCAATGTGTGGGAGTGAGGGATGCAGTAAAGAAGGATTAGTGGATCGGAAATTTGATTGTCGTATTCCAAAAGAAAATCCTGTCGTTTCCATAGAAACGTTACTCGATTTAGATGGAAATGTCTTAGAACACATAGTATTTCATAGCGACGCAATTTCCGTGTGAATTCGTCAATGAGTGGGAGTGAGGGATGCAGTAAAGAAGTATTAGTGGATCGGAAATGAGATTGTCGTATCCCAAAAGAAAATCCTGTCGTTTCCATAGAAACGTTACTCGATTTAAAAGGAGAAGTCATAGAACCCATAGTATTTCATAGCGACGCAATATCCGTGTGAATTCGTCAATGTGTGGGACTGAGGGATGCAGTAAAGAAGGATTAGTGGATCGGAAATGTGATTGTCGTATCCCAAAAGAAAATCCTGTCGTTTCCATAGAAACGTTACTCGATTTAGAAGGAAATGTCTTAGAACACATAGTATTTCATAGCGACGCTATTTCCGTTTGAATTCGTCAATGTGTGGGAGTGAGGGATGCAGTATAGAAGGATTAGTGGATCGGAAATGATATTGTCGTATCTCAAAAGAAAATCCTGTCGTTTCCATAGAAACGTTACTCGCTTTAGAAGGAAATGTCTTAGAACACATAGCATTTCATAGCGATGCAATTTCCGTGTGAATTCGTCAATGTGTGGAAGTGAGGGATGCAGTAAAGAAGGATTAGTGGATCGGAAATGTGATTGTCGTATCCCAAAAGAAAATCCTGTCGTTTCCATAGAAACGTTACTCGATTTAGAAGGAGAAGTCATAGAACCCATAGTATTTCATAGCGACGCAATTTCCGTGTGATTTCGTCAGTGAGTGGGAGTGAGGGAAGCAGTAAAGAAGGATTAGTGGATCGGAAATGTGATTGTCGTATCAAAAAGAAAATCCTGTCGTTTCCATAGAAACGTTACTCGATTTAGAAGGAAATGTCTTAGAACACATAGGAATTCATAGCGACGCAATTTCCGTGCGAATTCGTCAGTGAGTGGGAGTGAGGGATGCAGTAAAGAAGGATTAGTGGATCAGAAATGAGAATGTCGTATCCCAAAAGAAAATCGTGTCGTTTCCATAGAAACGTTACTCGATTTAGAAGGAAAAGTCATAGAACCCATAGTATTACATAGCGACTCAATTTCTGTGTTAATTCGTCAATGTGAGGGAGCTAGGGATGCAATAAAGAAGGAATAGTGCATCGAAAAGGAGATACTCGTATCGCAAAAGAAAAGCCAGTCGTTTCCATAGAAACGATACTCGATTTAGAAGGAGAAGTCATAGAACATGTAGTATTTCATTGCGACGCAATTGCTGTGTTAATTCGTCAATGTGTGGGAGTGAGGGATGCAGTAAAGAAAAATTAGTGGATCTGAAATGTGATTGACGTATCCCAAAAGAAAATCCTGTCCTTTCCATAGAAACGTTAATCGATTTAGAAGGAAATGTCTTAGAACACATAGTATTTCATAGCGACGCAATTTCCGTGTGAATTCGTCAATGAGTGGGAGTGAGGGATGCAGTAAAGAAGGATTAGTGGATCGGAAATGTGATTGTCGTATCCCAACAGAAAATCCTGTCGTTTCCATAGAAACGTTACTCGATTCAGATGGAAATGTCTTAGAACACAAAGAATTTCATAGCGACGCAATTTCCGTGTGAATTCGTCAATGAGTGGGAGTGAGGGATGCAGTAAAGAAGGATTAGTGGATCGGAAATGAGATTGTCGTATCCCAAAAGAAAGTACAGTCGTTTCCATAGAAACGTAACTCGGTTTAGAAGGAAATGTCATAGAACACTTAGTATTTCATAGCGACACAATTTCCGTGTGAATTCGTCAATGAGTGGGAGTGAGGGATGCAGTAAAGAAGGATTACTGGATCGGAAATGAGATTGTCGTATCCCAAAAGAAAATCCTGTCGTTTCCATAGAAACGTTACTCGATTTAGAAGGAGAAGTCATAGAACCCATAGTATTTCATTGCGACGCAATTTGCGTATGAATTCGTCAATGTGTGGGAGTGAGGGATGCACTAAAGATAGATTAGTGGATCGGAAATGAGATTGTCGTATCCCAAAAGAAAATCCAGTCGTTTCCATAGAGACGTTACTCGATTTAGAAGGAAATGTGTTAGAGCACGTAGTATTTCGTAGCGACGCAATTTCCGTGTGAATTCGTCAATGTGTGGGAGTGAGGGATGCAGTAAGGAAGGATTAGTGGATCGGAAATGTGATTGTCGTATTCCAATAGAAAATCCTGTCGTTTCCATAGAAACGTTACTCGATTTAGATGGAAATGTCTTAGAACACATAGTATTTCATAGAGACGCAATTTCCGTGTGAATTCGTCAATGAGTGGGAGTGAGCGATGCAGAAAAGAAGGATTAGTGGATCGGAAATGAGATTGTCGTATCCCAAAAGAAAATCCTGTCATTTCCATTGAAACGTTATTCGATTTAGAAGGAGAAGACATAGTACCCATAGTATTTCATAGCGACGCAATATCCGTGTGAATTCGTCAATGTGTGGGAGTGAGGGATGCAGTAAAGAAGCATTAGTGGATCGGAAATGTGATTATCGTATCCCAAAAGAAAATCCTGTCGTTTCCATAGAAACGTTTTCCGATTTAGAAGGAAATGTCTTAGAACACATAGTTTTTGATAGCGACGCAATTTCCGTTTGAATTCGTCAATGTGTGGGAGTGAGGGATGCAGTAGAGAAGGATTAGTGGATCGAAAATGTGATTGTCGTATCCCAAAAGAAAATCCTGTCGTTTCCATAGAAACGTTACTCGATTTAGAAGGAGAAGTCATAGAACCCATAGTATTTCATAGCGACGCAATTTCCGTGTGAATTCGTCAGTGAGTGGGAGTGAGGGATGCAGTAAACAAGGATTACTGGATCGGAAATGAATTTGTCGTATCCCAAAAGAAAATCCTGTCGTTTCCATAGAAACGTTACTCGATTTAGAAGGAAATGTCTTAGAACACATAGGATTTCATAGCGACGCAATTTCCGTGTGAATTCGTCAATGAGTGGCAGTGAGGGATGCAGTAAAGAAGGATTAGTGGATCAGAAATGAGAATGTCGTATCCCAAAAGAAAATCGTGTCGTTTCCATAGAAACGTTACTCGATTTAGAAGGCAAAGTCATAGAACTCATAGTATTACATAGCGACTCAATTTCTGTGTTAATTCGTCAATGTGAGGGAGCTAGGGATGCAATAAAGAAGGAATAGTGCATCGAGAAGGAGATACTCGTATCGGAAACGAAAAGCCAGTCGTTTCCATATAAACGATACTCGACTTAGAAGGAGAAGTCATAGAACATATAGTATTTCATTGCGACGCAATTGCTGTGTCAATTCGTCAATGTGTGGGAGTGAGGGATGCAGTAAAGAAGGATTAGTGGATCGGAAATGTGATTGACGTATCCCAAAAGAAAATCCTGTCCTTTCCATAGAAACGTTACTCGATTTAGAAGGAAATGTCTTAGAACACATATTATTTCATAGCGACGCAATTTCCGTGTGAATTCGTCAATGTGTGGGAGTGAGGTATGCAGTAAAGAAGGATTAGTGGATCGGAAATGTGATTGTCGTATCCCAACAGAAAATCCTGTCGTTTTCATAGAAACGTTACTCGATTTAGAAGGAAATGTCTTAGAGCACGTAGTATTTCATAGCGACGCAATTTCCGTGTGAATTCGTCATTGAGTGGGAGTGAGGGATGCAGTAATGAAGGATTAGTGGATCGGAAATGAGATTGTCGTATCCCAAAAGAAAATCCTGTCGTTTCCATAGAAACGTTACTCGATTTAGAAGGAGAAGTCATAGAACACATGGTATTTCATAGCGACGCAATTTCCGTGTGAATTCGTCAATGTGTTGGAGTGAGGGATGCAGTAAAGAAGGATTAGTGGATCGAAAATGAGATTGTCGTATCCCAAGAGAAAATCCTGTCGTTTCCATAGAAACGTTACTCGGTTTAGAAGGAGAAGTCATAGAACCCATAGTATTTCATAGCGGCTCAATTTCTGTGTTAGCTCGTCATTGTGAGGGAGCTAGGGATGCAATAATGAAGGAATAGTGCATCGAGAAGGAGATACTCGTATCGCAAGAGAAAAGCCAGTCGTATCCATAGAAACGATACTGGATATAGAAGGAGAAGTCATAGGACACATAGTATTTCATAGCGACGCAATTTCCGTGTGAATTCGTCAATGAGTGGGAGTGAGGGATGCAGAAAAGAAGGATTAGTGGATCGGAAATGAGATTGTCGTATCCCAAAAGAAAATCCTGTCGTTTCCATAGAAACGTTACTCGATTTAGAAGGAGAAGTCACAGAACCCATAGTATTTCATAGCGACGCAATATCCGTGTGAATTCGTCAATGTGTGGGAGTGAGGGATGAAGTAAAGAAGGATTAGTGGATCGGAAATGTGATTATCGTATCCCAAAAGAAAATCCTGTCGTTTCCATAGAAACGATACTCGATTTAGAAGGAGAAGTCATAGAACACATAGTATTTCATAGCGACGCAATTTCTGTGTGAATTCGTCAATGTGTGGGAGTGAGGGATGCAGTAAAGAAGGATTAGTGGATCGGAAATGAGATTGTAGTATCCCAAAAGAAAATCCTGTCGTTTCCATAGAAACGTTACTCGATTTAGAAGGAGAAGTCATAGAACACATAGAATTTCATAGCGACGCAATTTCCGAGTGAATTCGTCAATGAGTGGGAGTGAGGGATGCAGTAAAGAAGGATTAGTGGATCGAAAATGAGATAATCGTATCCCAAAAGAATATCCTGTCGTTTCCATAGAAACGTTACTCGATTTAGAAGGAAATGTCATAGAACACATAGTATTTCATAGCGACGCAATTTCCGTGTGAATTCGTCAATGAGTGGGAGTGAGGGATGCAGTAAAGAAGGGTTAGTGGATTGGAAATGAGATTGTCGTATCCCAAAAGAAAATCCAGTCGTTTCCATAAAAACGTTACTCGATTTAGACGGAAATGTCTTAGAACACATAGTATTTCATAGCGACGCAATTTCCGTGTGAATTCGTCAATGAGTGGGAGTGAGGGATGCAGTAAAGAAGGATTAGAGGATCGGAAATGAGATTGTCGTATCCCAAAGGAAAATCCTGTCGTTTCCATAGAAACGTTACTCGATTTAGAAGGAGAAGTCATAGAACCCATAGTATTTCATAGCGACGCAATATCCGTGTGAATTCATCAATGTGTGGGAGTGAGGGATGCAGTAAAGAAGGATTAGTGGATCGGAAATGTGATTGTCGTATCCCAAAAGAAAATCCTGTCGTTTCCATAGAAACGTTACACGATTTAGAAGGAAATGTCTTAGAACACATAGTATTTCATAGCGACACAATTTACGTTTGAATTCGTCAATGTGTGGGAGTGAGGGATGCAGTAGAGAAGGATTAGTGGATCGGAAATGTGATTGTCGTATCCCAAAAGAAAATCCTGTCGTTTCCATAGAAACGTTACTCGATTTAGAAGGAGAAGTCATAGAACACATAGTATTTCATAGCGACGCCATTTCCGTGTGAATTCGTTAGTGAGTGGGAGTGAGGGATGCAGTAAGGAAGGATTAGTGGATCGGAAATGTATTTGTCGTATCCCAAAAGAAAATCCTGACGTTTTCATAGAAACGTTACTCGATTTAGAAGGAAATGTCTTAGAACACATAGGATTTCATAGCGACGCAATTTCCGTGTGAATTCGTCAATGAGTGGGAGTGAGGGATGCAGTAAAGAAGGATTAGTGGATCAGAAATGAGAATGTCGTATCCCAAAAGAAAATCGTGTCGTTTCTATAGAAACGTTACTCGATTTAGAAGGAAAAGTCATAGAACCCATAGTATTACATAGCGACTCAATTTCTGTGTTAATTCGACAATGTGAGGGAGCTAGGGATGCAATAAAGAAGGAATAGTGCATCGAGAAGGAGATACTCGTATCGCAAAAGAAAAGCCAGTCGTTTCCATAGAAACGATACTCGACTTAGAAGGAGAATTCATAGAACATATAGTATTTCATTGCGACGCAATTGCTGTGTTAATTCGTCAATGTGTGGGAGTGAGGGATGCAGTAAAGAAGGATTAGTGGATCGGAAATGTGATTGACGTATCCCAAAAGAAAATCCTGTCCTTTCCATAGAAACGTTACTCGATTTAGAAGGAAATGTCTTAGAACACATATTATTTCATAGCGACGCAATTTCCGTGTGAATTCGTCAATGTGTGGGAGTGAGGTATGCAGTAAAGAAGGATTAGTGGATCGGAAATGTGATTGTCGTATCCCAACAGAAAATCCTGTAGTTTCCATAGAAACGTTACTCGATTTAGATGGAAATGTCTTAGAGCACATAGTATTTCATAGCGACGCAATTTCCGTGTGAGTGCGTCAATGAGTGGGAGTGAGGGATGCAGTAGAGAAGGATTAGTGGATCGGAAATGAGATTGTCGTATCCCAAAAGAAAATCCTGTCGTTTCCATAGAAACGTTACACGATTTAGAAGGAAATGTCATAGAACACTTAGTATTTCATAGCGACACAATTTCCGTGTTAATTAGTCAATGAGTGGGAGTGAGGGATGCAGTAAAGAAGGATTAGTGGATCGGAAATGAGATTGTCGTATCCCAAAAGAAAATCGTGTCGTTTCCATAGAAACGTTACTCGATTTAGAAGGAGAAGTCATAGAACCCATAGTATTTCATAGCGACGCAATTTGCGTATGAATTCGTCAATGTGTGGGAGTGAGGGATGCACTAAAGTAGGATTAGTGGATCGGAAATGAGATTGTCGTATCCCAAAAGAAAATCCTGAATTTCCATAGAGACGTTAGTCGATTTAGAAGGAAATGTGTTAGAGCACGTAGTATTTCATAGCGACGCAATTTCCGTGTGAATTCGTCATTGTGTGGGAGTGAGGGATGCAGTAATGAAGGATTAGTGGATCGGAAATGAGATTATCGTATCCCAAAAGAAAATCCTGTCGTTTCCATAGAAACGTTACTCGATTTAGAAGGAGAGGTCATAGAACACATGGTATTTCATTGCGACGCAATTTCCGTGTGAATTCGTCATTGTGTGGGAGTGAGGGATGCAGTAATGAAGGATTAGTGGATCGGAAATGAGACTGTCCTGCCCCAAAAGAAAATCCTGTCGTTTCAATAGAAACGTTACTCGATTTAAAAGGAGAAGTCATAGAACACACAGTATTTCATAGCGACGCAATTTCCGGGTGAATTCGTCAATGAGTGGGAGTGACGGATGCAGTAAAGAAGGATTAGTGGATCGGAAATGAGATTGTCGTATCCCAAAAGAATATCCTGTCGTTTCCATAGAAACGTTACTCGATTTAGAAGGAAATGTCTTAGAACACATAGTATTTCATAGCGACGCAATATCCGTGTGAATTCGTCAATGTGTGGGAGTGAGGGATGCAGTCAAGAAGGATTAGTGGATCGGAAATGTGATTGTCGTATCCCAAAAGTAAATTCTGTCGTTTCCATAGAAACGTTACTCGATTTAGAAGGATATGTCTTAGAACACGTTGTATTTCATAGCGACGCAATTTCCGTGTGAATTCGTCAATGAGTGGGAGTAAGGGATGCAGTAAAGAAGGATTAGTGGATCGGAAATGAGATTGTCGTATCCCAAAAGAAAATCCTGTCGTTTCCATAGAAACGTTACTCGATTTAGAAGGAGAAATCATAGAACCCATAGTAATACATAGCGACGCGATTTCCGTGTGAATTCGTCAGTGTGTGGGAGTGAGGGATGCAGTAAAGAAGGATTAGTGGATCGGAAGTGAGATTGGCGTATCCCAAAAGAAAATGCTGTCGTTTCCATAGAAACGTTACTAGGTATAGAAGGAGAAGTCATAGAACCCGTAGTGTTTCATAGCGACGCAATTTCCGTGTGAATTCGTCAATGTGTGGGAGTGAGGGATGCAGTAAAGAAGGATTAGTGGATCGAAAATGGGATTGTCGTATCCCAAAAAAAATCCTGTCGTTTCCATTGAAACTTTACTCGATTTAGAAGGAGAAGTCATAGAACACATAGTATTTTATAGCGACGCAATATCCGTGTGAATTCGTCAATGTGTGGAAGTGTGGGATGCAGTAAAGAAGGATTAGTGGATCGAATTTGAGATTGTCGTATCCCAACAGAAAATCCTGTCGTTTCCATTGAAACGTTACTCGATTTAGAAGGAAAAGCCATAGAACACATAGTATTTCATAGCGACGCAATTTCCGTGTGAATTCGTCAATGTGTGGGAGTGAGGGATGCAGTAAAGAAGGATTAGTGGATCGAAAATGAGATTGTCGTATCCAAAAAGAAAATCCTGTCGTTTCCATAGAAACGATACTCGATTTAGAAGGAGAAGTCATAGAATACATAGTATTTCATAGCGACGCAATTTCCGTGTGAATTCGTCAATGTGTGGGAGTGATGGATGCAGTAAAGAAGGATTAGTGGATCGGAAATGAGATTGTTGTATCCCAAAAGAAAATCCTGTCGTTTCCATAGAAACGTTACTCGATTTAGAAGGAGAAGTCATAGAACACATAGTATTTCATAGCGACGCAATTTCCGTGTGAATTCGTCAATGAGTGGGAGTGAGGGATGCAGTAAAGAAGGATTAGTGGATCGAAAATGAGATTGTCGTATCCCAAAAGAATATCCTGTCGTTTCCATAGAAACGTTACTCGATTTAGAAGGAAATGTCATAGAACAAATAGTATTTCATAGCGACGCAATTTCCGTGTGAATTCGTCAATGAGTGGGAGTGAGGAATGCAGTAAAGAAGGGTTAGTGGATTGGAAATCAGATTGTCGTATCCCAAAAGAAAATCCTGTCGTTTCCATAAAAACGTTACTCGATTTAGACGGAAATGTCTTAGAACACATAGTATTTCATAGCGACGCAATTTCCGTGTAAATTCGTCAATGAGTGGGAGTGAGGGATGCAGTAAAGAAGGATTAGTGGATCGGAAATGAGATTGTCGTATCCCAATAGAAAATCCTGTCTTTTCCATAGAAACGTTACTCGATTTAGAAGGAAATGTCTTAGAACACATAGGATTTCATAGCGACGCAATTTCCGTGTGAATTCGTCAATGAGTGGGAGTGAGGGATGCAGTAAAGAAGGATTAGTGGATCGGAAATGAGATTGTCGTTTCCCAAAAGAATATCCTGTCGTTTCCATAGAAACGTTACTCGATTTAGAAGGAGAAGTCATAGAACACATGGTATTTCATTGCGACGCAATTTCCGTGTGAATTCGTCATTGTGTGGGAGTGAGGGATACAGTAATGAAGGATTAGTGGATCGGAAATGAGACTGTCCTGCCCCAAAAGAAAATCCTGTCGTTTCAATAGAAACGTTACTCGATTTAAAAGGAGAAGTCATAGAACCCACAGTATTTCATAGCGACGCAATTTCCGGGTGAATTCGTCAATGAGTGGGAGTGACGGATGCAGTAAAGCAGGATTAGTGGATCGGAAATGAGATTGTCGTATCCCAAAAGAATATCCTGTCGTTTCCATAGAAACGTTACTCGATTTAGAAGGAAATGTCTTAGAACACATAGTATTTCATAGCGACGCAATATCCGTGTGAATTCGTCAATGTGTGGGAGTGAGGGATGCAGTCAAGAAGGATTAGTGGATCGGAAATGTGATTGTCGTATCCCAAAAGTAAATTCTGTCGTTTCCATAGAATTGTTACTCGATTTAGAAGGATATGTCTTAGAACACGTTGTATTTCATAGCGACGCAATTTCCGTGTGAATTCGTCAATGAGTGGGAGTAAGGGATGCAGTAAAGAAGGATTAGTGGATCGGAAATGAGATTGTCGTATCCCAAAAGAAAATCCTGTCGTTTCCATAGAAACGTTACTCGATTGAGAAGGAGAAATCATAGAACCCATAGTAATACATAGCGACGCGATTTCCGTGCGAATTCGTCAGTGTGTGGGAGTGAGGGATGCAGTAAAGAAGGATTAGTGGATCGGAAGTGAGATTGGCGTATCCCAAAAGAAAATGCTGTCGTTTCCATAGAAACTTTACTAGGTATAGAAGGAGAAGTCATAGAACCCGTAGTGTTTCATAGCGACGCAATTTCCGTGTGAATTCGTCAATGTGTGGGAGTGAGGGATGCAGTAAAGAAGGATTAGTGGATCGAAAATGAGATTGTCGTATCCTATAAGAAAATCCTGTCTTTTCCATAGAAACGTTCCTCGATTTAGAAGGAGAAGTCATAGAATACATAGTATTTCATAGCGACGCAATTTCCGTGTGAATTCGTCAATGTGTGGGAGTGAGGGATGCAGTAAAGAAGGATTAGTGGTTCGAAAATGAGATTGTCGTATTCCAAAAGAAAATCCTGCCGTTTCCATTGAAACGTTACTCGATTTAGAAGGATATGTCTTAGAACACATAGTATTTCATAGCGACGAAATTTATGTGTGAATTCGTCAATGTGTGGGAGTGAGGGATGCAGTAAAGAAGGATTAGTGGATCGAAAATGGGATTGTCGTATCCCAAAAAAAATCCTGTCGTTTCCATTGAAACGTTACTCGATTTAGAAGGAGAAGTCATAGAACACATAGTATTTTATAGCGACGCAATTTCCGTGTGAATTCGTCAATGTGTGGAAGTGTGGGATGCAGTAAAGAAGGATTAGTGGATCGAATTTGAGATTGTCGTATCCCAACAGAAAATCCTGTCGTTTCCATTGAAACGTTACTCGATTTAGAAGGAAAAGCCATAGAACACATAGTATTTCATAGCGACGCAATTTCCGTGTGAATTCGTCAATGTGTGGGAGTGAGGGATGCAGTAAAGAAGGATTAGTGGATCGAAAATGAGATTGTCGTATCCAAAAAGAAAATCCTGTCGTTTCCATAGAAACGATACTCGATTTAGAAGGAGAAGTCATAGAATACATAGTATTTCATAGCGACGCAATTTCCGTGTGAATTCGTCAATGTGTGGGTGTGGGGGATGCAGTAAAGAAGGATTAGTGGATCGGAAATGAGATTGTTGTATCCCAAACGAAAATCCTGTCGTTTCCATAGAAACGTTACTCGATTTAGAAGGAGAAGTCATAGAACACATAGTATTTCATAGCGACGCAATTTCCGTGTGAATTCGTCAATGAGTGGGAGTGAGGGATGCAGTAAAGAAGGATTAGTGGATCGAAAATGAGATTGTCGTATCCCAAAAGAATATCGTGTCCTTTCCATAGAAACGTTACTCGATTTAGAAGGAAATGTCATAGAACAAATAGTATTTCATAGCGACGCAATTTCCGTGTGAATTCGTCAATGAGTGGGAGTGAGGAATGCAGTAAAGAAGGGTTAGTGGATTGGAAATCAGTTTGTCGTATCCCAAAAGAAAATCCTGTCGTTTCCATAAAAACGTTACTCGATTTAGACGGAAATGTCTTAGAACACATAGTATTTCATAGCGACGCAATTTCCGTGTGAATTCGTCAATGAGTGGGAGTGAGGAATGCAGTAAAGAAGGGTTAGTGGATTGGAAATCAGATTGTCGTATCCCAAAAGAAAATCCTGTCGTTTCCATAAAAACGTTACTCGATTTAGAAGGAAATGTCTTAGAACACATAGTACTTCATAGCGACGCAATTTCCCTGTGAATTCGTCAATGAGTGGGAGTGAGGGATGCAGTTAAGAAGGATTAGTGGATCGGAAATGAGATTGTCGTATCCCAAAAGAAAATCCTGTCGTTTCCATAAAAACGTTACTCGATTTAGACGGAAATGTCTTAAAACACATAGTATTTCATAGCGACGCAATTTCCGTGTGAATTCGTCAATGAGTGGGAGTGAGGGATGCAGTAAAGAAGGATTAGTGGATCCGAAATGAGATTGTCGTATCCCAAAAGAGAATCATGTCGTTTCCATAGAAACGTTACTCGATTTAGCAGGAAATGTCTTAGAACACATAGTACTTCATAGCGACGCAATTTCCGTGTGAATTCGTCAATGAGTGGGAGTGAGGGATGCAGTAAAGAAGGATTAGTGGATCGGAAATGAGATTGTCGTATCCCAAAAGAAAATCCTGTCGTTTCCATAGAAACATTACTCGATTTAGAAGGAAATGTCTTAGAACACATAGTATTTTATAGCGACGCAATTTTCGTGCGAATTCGTCAATGAGTGGGAGTGAGGGATGCAGTAAAGAAGGATTAGTGGATCGGAAATGAGATTGTCGTATCCCAAAAGAAAATCCTGTCGTTTACATAGAAACGTTACTCGATTTAGAAGGAAATGTGTTAGAACACATAGTATTTCATAGCGACGCAATTTCCGTGAGAAGTCGTCAATGAGTGGGAGTGAGGGATGCAGTAAAGAAGGATTAGTGGATCGGAAATGAGATTGTCGTATCCCAAAAGAAAATCCTGTCGTTTCCATAGAAACGTTACTCGATTTAGAAGGAAAAGTCATAGAACCCATAGTATTACATTGCGACTCAATTTCTGTGTTAATTCGACAATGTGAGGGAGCTAGGGATGCAATAAAGAAGGAATAGTGCATCGAGAAGGAGATACTCGTATCGCAAAAGAAAAGCCAGTCGTTTCCATAGAAACGATACTCGACTTAGAAGGAGAATTCATAGAACATATAGTATTTCATTGCGACGCAATTGCTGTGTTAATTCGTCAATGTGTGGGAGTGAGGGATGCAGTAAAGAAGGATTAGTGGATCGGAAATGTGATTGACGTATCCCAAAAGAAAATCCTGTCCTTTCCATAGAAACGTTACTCGATTTAGAAGGAAATGTCTTAGAACACATATTATTTCATAGCGACGCAATTTCCGTGTGAATTCGTCAATGTGTGGGAGTGAGGTATGCAGTAAAGAAGGATTAGTGGATCGGAAATGTGATTGTCGTATCCCAACAGAAATTCCTGTAGTTTCCATAGAAACGTTACTCGATTTAGATGGAAATGTCTTAGAACACATAGTATTTCATAGCGACGCAATTTCCGTGTGAGTGCGTCAATGAGTGGGAGTGAGGGATGCAGTAGAGAAGGATTAGTGGATCGGAAATGAGATTGTCGTATCCCAAAAGAAAATCCTGTCGTTTCCATAGAAACGTTACTCGATTTAGAAGGAAATGTCATAGAACACTTAGTATTTCATAGCGACACAATTTCCGTGTTAATTCGTCAATGAGTGGGAGTGAGGGATGCAGTAAAGAAGGATTAGTGGATCGGAAATGAGATTGTCGTATCCCAAAAGAAAATCCTGTCGTTTCCATAGAAACGTTACTCGATTTAGAAGGAGAAGTCATAGAACCCATAGTATTTCATAGCGACGCAATTTGCGTATGAATTCGTCAATGTGTGGGAGTGAGGGATGCACTAATGTAGGATTAGTGGATCGGAAATGAGATTGTCGTATCCCAAATGAAAATCCTGAATTTCCATAGTGACGTTACTCGATTTAGAAGGAAATTTGTTAGAGCACGTAGTATTTCATAGCGACGCAATTTCCGTGTGAATTCGTCATTGTGTGGGAGTGAGGGATGCAGTAATGAAGGATTAGTGGATCGGAAATGAGATTATCGTATCCCAAAAGAAAATCCTGTCGTTTCCATAGAAACGTTACTCGATTTAGAAGGAGAAGTCATAGAACACATGGTATTTCATTGCGACGCAATTTCCGTGTGGATTCGTCAATGTGTGGGAGTGAGGGATGCAGTAAAGAAGGATTAGTGGATCGGAAATGAGACTGTCCTGCCCCAAAAGAAAATCCTGTCGTTTCAATAGAAACGTTACTCGATTTAAAAGGAGAAGTCATTGAACCCACAGTATTTCATAGCGACGCAATTTCCGGGTGAATTCGTCAATGAGTGGGAGTGACGGATGCAGTAAAGAAGGATTAGTGGATCGGAAATGAGATTGTCGTATCCCAAAAGAATATCCTGTCGTTTCCATAGAAACGTTACTCGATTTAGAAGGAAATGTCTTAGAACACATAGTATTTCATAGCGACGCAATATCCGTGTGAATTCGTCAATGTGTGGGAGTGAGGGATGCAGTCAAGAAGGATTAGTGGATCGGAAAAGTGATTGTCGTATCCCAAAAGTAAATTCTGTCGTTTCCATAGAAACTATACTCGATTTAGAAGGAAATGTCTTAGAACACGTTGTATTTCATAGCGACGCAATTTCCGTGTGAATTCGTCAATGAGTGGGAGTAAGGGATGCAGTAAAGAAGGACTAGTGGATCGGAAATGAGATTGTCGTATCCCAAAAGAAAATCCTGTCGTTTCCATAGAAACGTTACTCGATTTAGAAGGAGAAATCATAGAACCCATAGTAATACATAGCGACGCGATTTCCGTGTGAATTCGTCAGTGTGTGGGTGTGAGGGATGCAGTAAGGAAGGATTAGTGGATCGGAAGTGAGATTGGCGTATCCCAAAAGAAAATGCTGTCGTTTCCATAGATACGTTACTAGGTATAGAAGGAGAAGTCATAGAACCCGTAGTGTTTCATAGCGACGCAATTTCCGTGTGAATTCGTCAATGTGTGGGAGTGAGGGATGCAGTAAAGAAGGATTAGTGGATCGAAAATGAGATTGTCGTATCCTATAAGAAAATCCTGTCTTTTCCATAGAAACGTTCCTCGATTTAGAAGGAGAAGTCATAGAATACATAGTATTTCATAGCGACGCAATTTCCGTGTGAATTCGTCAATGTGTGGGAGTGAGGGATGCAGTAAAGAAGGATTAGTGGTTCGAAAATGAGACTGTCGTATTCCAAAAGAAAATCCTGCCGTTTCCATTGAAACGTTACTCGATTTAGAAGGATATGTCTTAGAACACATAGTATTTCATAGCGACGAAATTTCTGTGTAAATTCGTCAATGTGTGGGAGTGAGGGATGCAGTAAAGAAGGATTAGTGGATCGAAAATGGGATTGTCGTATCCCAAAAAAAATCCTGTCGTTTCCATTGAAACGTTACTCGATTTAGAAGGAGAAGTCATAGAACACATAGTATTTTATAGCGACGCAATTTCCGTGTGAATTCGTCAATGTGTGGAAGTGTGGGATGCAGTAAAGAAGGATTAGTGGATCGAATTTGAGATTGTCGTATCCCAACAGAAAATCCTGTCGTTTCCATTGAAACGTTAGTCGATTTAGAAGGAAAAGCCATAGAACACATAGTATTTCATAGCGACGCAATTTCCGTGTGAATTCGTCAATGTGTGGGAGTGAGGGATGCAGTAAAGAAGGATTAGTGGATCGAAAATGAGATTGTCGTATCCAAAAAGAAAATCCTGTCGTTTCCATAGAAACGATACTCGATTTAGAAGGAGAAGTCATAGAATACATAGTATTTCATAGCGACGCAATTTCCGTGTGAATTCGTCAATGTGTGGGAGTGAGGGATGCAGTAAAGAAGGATTAGTGGATCGGAAATGAGATTGTTGTATCCCAAAAGAAAATCCTGTCGTTTCCATAGAAACGTTACTCGATTTAGAAGGAGAAGTCATAGAACACATAGTATTTCATAGCGACGCAATTTCCGTGTGAATTCGTCAATGAGTGGGAGTGAGGGATGCAGTAAAGAAGGATTAGTGGATCGAAAATGAGATTGTCGTATCCCAAAAGAATATCCTGTCGTTTCCATAGAAACGTTAC
This sequence comes from Schistocerca cancellata, assembly GCF_023864275.1. Lineage (NCBI taxonomy): Eukaryota > Metazoa > Arthropoda > Insecta > Orthoptera > Acrididae > Schistocerca > Schistocerca cancellata. Next base: position 732,762,657 of record NC_064631.1, read on the forward strand.
TAGATTTAGAAGGAAATGTCATAGAACACATAGTATTTCTTAGCGACGCAATTTCCGTGTGAATTCGTCAATGAGTGGGAGTGAGGAATGCAGTAAAGAAGGGTTAGTGGATTGGAAATCAGATTGTCGTATCCCAAAAGAAAATCCTGTCGTTTCCATAAAAACGTTACTCGATTTAGACGGAAATGTCTTAGAACACATAGTATTTCATAGCGACGCAATTTCCGTGTGAATTCGTCAATGAGTGGGAGTGAGGGATGCAGTAAGGAAGGATTAGTGGATCGGAAATGAGATTGTCGTATCCCAATAGAAAATCCTGTCGTTTCCATAGAAACGTTACTCGATTTAGAAGGAAATGTCTTAGAACACATAGGATTTCATAGCGACGCAATTTCCGTGTGAATTAGTCAATGAGTGGGAGTGAGGGATGCAGTAAAGAAGGATTAGTGGATCGGAAATGAGATTGTCGTATCCCAAAAGAATATCCTGTCGTTTCCATAGAAACGTTTTTCGATTTAGAAGGAGAAGTCATAGAACCCATAGTATTTCATAGCGACTCAATTTCTGTGTTAATTCGTCAATGTGTGGGAGTGAGGGATGCAGTATAGAAGGATTAGTGGATCGGAAATGAGAATGTCGTATCCCTAAAAAAAATCCTGTCGTTTCCATAGAAACGTTACTCGATTTAGAAGGAAATGTCTTAGAACAATTTGTATTTCATAGCGACGCAATTTCCGTGTGAATTCGTCAATGTGTGGGAGTGAGGGATGCAGTAAAGATGGGTTAGTGGATCGGAAATGTTATTGTCGTATCCCAAAAGAAAATCCTGTCGTTTCCATAGAAACGTTACTCGATTTAGAAGGAAATGTCTTAGAACACATAGTATTTCATAGCGACGCCATTTCCGTGTGAATTCGTCAATGTGTGGGAGTGAGGGATGCAGTAAAGAAGGATTAGTGGATCAGAAATGTGATTGTCGTATCTCAACAGAAAATCCTGTCGTTTCCATAGAAACGTTACTCGATTTAGATGGAAATGTCTAAGAACACATAATATTTCATAGCGACGCAATTTCCGTGTGAATTCGTCAATGAGTGGGAGTGAGGGATGCAGTAAAGAAGGATTAGTGGATCGGAAATGAGATTGTCGTATCCCAAAAGAAAATCCTGTCGTTTCCATAGAAACGTTACTCGATTTAGAAGGAAATGTCATAGAACACTTACTATTTCATAGCGACGCAATTTCCGTGTGAATTCGTCAATGAGTGGGAGTGAGGGATGCAGTAAAGAAGGATTAGTGGATCGGAAATGAGATTGTCGTATCCCAAAAGAAAATCCTCTCGCTTCCATAGAAATGTTACTCGATTTAGAAAGAGCAGTCATAGAACCCATAGTATTTCATAGCGACGCATTTTGCGTATGAATTCGTCAATGTGTGGGAGTGAGGGATGCAGTAAAGAAGGATTAGTGGATCGGAAATGAGATTGTCGTATCCCAAAAGAAAATCCTGTCGTTTCCATAGAGACGTTACTCGATTTAGAAGGAAATGTCTTAGAACACATAGTATTTCATAGCGACGCAATTTCCGTGTGAATTCGTCAATGAGTTGGAGTGAGGGATGCAGTAATGAAGGATTAGTGGATCGGAAATGAGATTGTCGTATCCCAAAAGAAAATCCTGTCGTTTCCATAGAAACGTCACTCGATTAAAAGGAAATGTCTTAGAACACATAGTATTTCATAGCGAAGCAATTTCCGTGTGAATTCGTCAATGTGTGGGAGTGAGGGATGCAGTAAAGAAGGATTAGTGGATCGGAAATGTGATTGTCGTATCCTAAAAGAAAATCCTGTCGTTTCCATGGAAACGTTACTCGATTTAGAAGGAATTGTGTGAGAACACATAGTATTTCATAGCGACGCAATTTCCGTGTGAATTCGTCAATGAGTGAGAGTGGGGGATGCAGTAAAGAAGGAGTAGTGGATCGGAAATGAGATTATCGTATCCCAAAAGAAAATCCTTTCGTTTCCATAGAAACGTTACTCGATTTAGAAAGAAATGTCTTAGAACACATAGTATTTCATAGCGACGCAATTTCCGTGCGAATTCGTCAAGGAGTGGGAGTGAGGGATGCAGTAAAGAAGGATTAGTGGATCGGAAATGTGATTGTCGTATCCCAAAAGAAAATCCTGTCGTTTCCATTGAAACGTTACACGATTTGGAAGGAAATGTCATAGAACCCATAGTATTTCATAGCGACGCAATTTCCGTGTGAATTCGTCAATGTGTGGGAGTGAGGGATGCAGTAAAGATGGATTAGTGGATCGGAAATGTGATTGTAGTATCCCAAAAGAAAATCCTGTCGTTTCCATAGAAACGTTACTCGATTTAGAAGGAGAAGTCATAGTACCCATAGTATTTCATAGCGACGCAATTTCCGTGTGTATTCGTCAATGTGTGGGAGTGAGGGATGCAGTAAAGAAGGATTAGTGGATCGGAAATGAGATTGTCGTATCCCAAAAGAAAATCCTGTCGTTTCCATAGAAACGTTACTCGATTTAGAAGGAAATGTCTTAGAACACATAGTATTTCATAGCGACGCAATTTCCGTGTGAATTCGTCAATGAGTGGGTGTGAGGGATGCAGTAGAGAAGGATTAGTGGATCGGAAATGTGATTGTCGTATCCCAAAAGAAAATCCTGTCGTTTCCATAGAAACGTTACTCGATTTAGAAGGAAATGTCTTAGAACACATAGTATTTCATAGCGACTCAATTTCCGTGTGAATTCGTCAATGTGTGGGAGTGAGGGATGCAGTAAAGAAGGATTAGTGGATCGGAAATGAGATTGTCGTATCCCAAAAGAAAATCCTGTCGTTTCCATAGAAACGTTACTCGATTTAGAAGGAGAAGTCATAGAACACATAGTATTTCATAGCGACGCAATTTCCGTGTGAATTCGTCAATGTGTGGGAGTGAGGGATGCAGTAAAGAAGGATTAGTGGATCGGAAATGAGATTGTCGTATCCCAAAAGAAAATCCTGTCGTTTCCATAGAAACGTTACTCGATTTAGAAGGAGAAGTCATAGACCACATAGTATTTCATAGCGACGCAATTTCCGTGTTAATTCGTCAATGTGTGGGAGTGAGGGATGCAGTAAAGAAGGATTAGTGGATCGGAAATGAGATTGTCGTATCCCAGAAGAAAATCCTGTCGTTTCCATAGAAACGTTATTCGATTTAGAAGGAAATGTCTTAGAACACATAGTATTTCATAGCGACGCAATTTCCGTGTGAATTCTTCAATGAGTGGGAGTGAGGGATCCAGTAAAGAGGGATTAGTGGATCGAAAATGTGATTGTCGTATCCCAAAAGAAAATCCTGTCGTTTCCATAGAAACGTTACTCGATTAAGAAGGAAATGTCATAGAACCCATAGTATTTCATAGGGACGCAATTTCCGTGTGAATTCGTCAATGAGTGGGAGTGAGGGATGCAGTAAAGAAGGATTAGTGGATCGGAAATGAGATTGTCGTATCCCAAAAGAAAATACTGTCGCTTACATAAAACCGATACTCGATTTAGAAGGAAATGTTTTAGAACTCATAGTATTTCATAGCGACGCAATTTCCGTGTGAATTCGTCAATGTGTGGGAGTGAGGGATGCAGTAAAGAAGGATTAGTGTATCGGAAATGTGATTGTCGTATCCCAAAAGAAAATCCTGTCGTTTCCATAGAAACGTTACTCGATTTAGAAGGAAATGTCTTAGAACACATAGTATTTCATAGCGACTCAATTTCCGTGTGAATTCGTCAATGTGTGGGAGTGAGGGATGCAGTAAAGAAGGATTAGTGGATCGGAAATGAGATTGTCGTATCCCAAAAGAAAATACTGTCGTTTCCATAGAAACGTTACTCGATTTAGAAGGAAATGTCTTAGAACACATAGTATTTCATAGCGACGCAATTTACGTGTGAATTCGTCAATGTGTGGGAGGGAGGGATGCAGTAAAGAAGGATTAGTGGATCGGAAATGTGATTCTCGTATAACAAAAGAAAATCCTGTCATTTCCATTGAAACGTTACACGATTTAGAAGGAAATGTAATAGAACCCATAGTATTACTTAGCGACGCAATTTCCGTGTGAATTCGTCAATGAGTGGGAGTGAGGGATGCAGTAAAGAAGGATTAGTGGATCGGAAATGAGATTGTCGTATCCCCAAAGAAAATACTGTCGCTTACATAGAAACGTTACTCGATTTAGAAGGAAATGTCTTAGAACACATAGTATTTCATAGCGACGCAATTTCCGTGTGAATTCGTCAATGTGTGGGAGTGAGGGATGCAGTAAAGAAGGATTAGTGGATCGGAAATGAGATTGTAGTATCCCAAAAGAAAATCCTGTCGTTTCCATAGAAACGTTACTCGATTTAGAAGGAAATGTCATAGAACCCATAGTATTTCATAGGGACGCAATTTCCGTGTGAATTCGTCAGTGAGTGGGAGTGAGGGATGCAGTAAAGAAGGATTAGTGGATCGGAAATGAGATTGTCGTATCCCAGAAGAAAATCCTGTCGTTTCCATAGAAACGTTACTCGATTTAGAAGGAAATATCTTAGAACACATAGTATTTCATAGCGACGCAATTTCCGTGTGAATTCGTCAATGAGTGGGAGTGATGGATGCAGTAAAGAAGGATTAGTGGATCGAAAATGAGATTGTCGTATCCCAAAAGAAAATCCTGTCGTTTCCATAGAAACGTTACTCGATTTAGAAGGAAATGTCATAGAACCCATAGTATTTCATAGGGACGCAATTTCCGTGTGAATTCGTCAGTGAGTGGGAGTGAGGGATGCAGTAAAGAAGGATTAGTGGATCGGAAATGAGATTGTCGTATCCCAAAAGAAAATACTGTCGTTTCCATAGAAACGTTACTCGATTTAGAAGGAAATGTCTTAGAACACATAGTATTTCATAGCGACGCAATTTCCGTGTGAATTCGTCAACGTGTGGGAGTGAGGGATGCAGTAAAGAAGGATTAGTGGATCGGAAATGGGATTTTCGTATCCCAAAAGAAAATCCTGTCGTTTCCATATAAACGGTACTCGATTTAGAAGGAGAAGTCATAGAACCCATAGTATTTCATAGCGACGCAATTTCTTTGTGATTTCGTCAATGTGTGGGAGTGAGGGATGCAGTAAAGAAGGATTAGTGGATCGGAAATGAAATTGTCGTATCCCAAAAGAAAATCCTGTCGTTTCCATAGAAACGTTACTCGATTTAGAAGGAAATGTCTTAAAACACATAGTATTTCATAGCGACGCAATTTCCGTGTAAATTCGTCAATGTGTGGGAGTGAGGGATGCAGTAAAGAAGGATTAGTGGATCGGAAATGTGATTGTCGTATCCCGAAAGAAAATCGTGTCGTTTCCATAGAAACGTTACTCGATTTAGAAGGAGAAGTCATAGAACCCATAGTATTTCATAGCGACTCAATTTCCGTGTTAATTCGTCAATGTGAGGGTGCTACGGATGCAATAAAGAAGGAATAGTGCATCGAGAAGGAGATACTCCTATCGCAAATGAAAAGCCAGTCGTTTCCATAGAAACGATACTCGATTTAGAAGGAGAAGTCATAGAACCCATAGTATTTCATAGCGACGCAATTTCCGTGTGAATTCGTCAATGTGTGGGAGTGAGGGATGCAGTAAAGAAGGATTAGTGGAACGGAAATGAGATTGACGTATCCCAAAAGAAAATCCTGTCGTTTCCATAGAAACGTTACTCGACTTAGAAGGAGAAGTCATAGAACCCATAGTATTTCATAGCGACGCAATTTCCGTGTGAATTCGTCAATGTGTGGGAGTGAGGGATGCAGTAAAGAAGGATTAGTGGATCGGAAATGTGATTGTCGTATCCCAAAAGAAAATCCGGTCGTTTCCATAGAAAAGTTACTCGATTTAGAAGGAAATGTTTTAGAACACATAGTATTTCATAGCGACGCAATTTCCGTGTGAATTCGTCAATGTGTGGGAGTGACTGGTGCTGTAAAGACGGATTAGTGGATCGGAAATGAGATTGTCGTATCCCAAAAGAAAATCCTGTCGTTTCCATGGAAACGTTACTCGATTTAGAAGGAGAAGTCATAGAACCCATAGTATTTCATAGCGACGCAATTTCCGTGTGAATTCGTCAATGTGTGGGAGTGAGGGATGCAGTAAAGAAGGATTAGTGGATCGGAAATGTGATTGTCGTATCCCAAAAGAAAATCCTGTCGTTTCCATAGAAACGTTACTCGATTTAGAAGGAAATGTCTTAGAACCCATAGTATTTCATAGCGACGCAATTTCCGTGTGAATTCGTCAATGTGTGGGAGTGAGGGATGCAGTAAAGAAGGATTAGTGGATCGGAAATGAGATTGTCGTATCCCAAAAGAAAATCCTGTCGTTTCCATAGAAACGTTACTCGATTTAGCAGGAAATGTCTTAGAACACATAGTATTTCATAGCGACGCAATTTCTGTGCGAATTCGTCAATGAGTGGGAGTAAGGGATGCAGTAAAGTAGGATTAGTGGATCGAAAATGAGATTGTCGTATCCCAAAAGAAAATCCTGTCGTTTCCATTGAAACGTTACTAGATTTATAGGGAAATGTCATAGAACCCATAGTATTTCATAGCGACGCAATTGCCGTGTGAATTCTTCAATGAGTGGGAGTGACGGATGTAGTAAAGAAGGATTAGTGGATCGGAAATGAGATTGTCGTATCCCAAAAGAAAATACTGTCGTTTCCATAGAAACGTTACTCGATTCAGAAGGAAATGTCTTAGAACACATAGTATTTCATAGCGACGCAATTTCCGTGTGAATTCGTCAATGTGTGGGAGTGAGGGATGCAGTAATGGAGGATTAGTGGATCGGAAATGTGATTGTCGTATCCCAAAAGAAAATCCGGTCGTTTCCATGTAAACGGTACTCGATTTAGAAGGAGAAGTCATAGAACCCATAGTATTTCATAGCGACGCAATTTCTGTGTGAATTCGTCAATGTGTGGGAGTGAGGGATGCAGTAAAGAAGGATTTGTGGATCGGAAATGAAATTGTCGAATCCCAAAAGAAAATCCTGTCGTTTCCATAGAAACGTTACTCGATTTAGAAGGAAATGTCTTAGAACACATAGTATTTCATAGCGACGCGATTTCCGTGTGAATTCGTCAATGTGTGGGAGTGAGGGATGCGGTAAAGAAGGATTAGTGGATCGGAAATGTGATTGTCGTATCCCAAAAGAAAATCCTGTCGCTTCCATAGAAACGTTACTCGATTTAGAAGGAGAAGTCATAGAACGCATAGTATTTCATAGCGACTCAATTTCCGTGTTAATTCGTCAATGTGAGGGTGCTCGGGATGCAATAAAGAAGGAATAGTGCATCGAGAAGGAGATACTCCTATCGCAAATGAAAAGCCAGTCGTCTCCATAGAAACGATACTCGATTTAGAAGGAGAAATCATAGAACCCATAGTATTTCATAGCGACGCTATTTCCGTGTGAATTCGTCAGTGTGTGGGAGTGAGGGATGCAGTAAAGAAGGATTACTGGATCGGAAGTGAGATTGGCGTATCCCAAAAGAAAATCCTGTCGTTTCCATAGAAACGTTACTAGATTTAGAAGGAGAAGTCATAGAACCCGTAGTATTTCATAGCGACGCAATTTCCGTGTGAATTCGTCGTTGTGTGGGAGTGAGGGATGCAGTAAAGCAGGATTAGTTGATCGAAAATGAGATTGTCGTATCCCAAAAGAAAATCCTGTCGTTTCCATAGAAACGTTCCTCGATTTAGAAGGAGAAGTCATAGAATACATAGTATTTCATAGCGACGCAATTTCCGTGTGAATTCGTCAATGTGTGGGAGTGAGGGATGCAGTAAAGAAGGATTAGTGGTTCGAAAATGAAATTGTCGCATCCCAAAAGAAAATCCTGCCGTTTCCATTGAAACGTTACTCGATTTAGAAGGAAATTTCTTAGAACACATAGTATTTCATAACGACGCAATTTCCGTGTAAATTCGTCAATGTGTGGGAGTGAGGGATGCAGTAAAGAAGGATTAATGGATCGAAAATGAGATTGTCGTATCCCAAAAAAAATCCTGTCGTTTCCATAGAAACGTTACTCGATTTAGAAGGAGAAGTCATAGAACACACAGTATTTCATAGCGACGCAATTTCCGTGTGAATTCGTCAATGTGTGGGAGTGAGGGATGCAGTAAACAAGGATTTGTGGATCGAAAATGAGATTGTCGTATGCCAAAAGAAAATCCTGTCGTTTCCATTGAAACGTTACACGATTTAGAAGGAAAAGTCATAGAACACATAGTATTTCATAGCGACGTAATTTCCGTGTGAATTCGTCAATGTGTGCAAGTTAGTGATGCAGTAAAGAAGGATTAGTGGGTCGAAAATGAGATTGTCGTATCCAAAACGAAAATCCTGTCGTTTCCATAGAAACGATACTCGATTTAGAAGGAGAAGTCATAGAACACATAGTATTTCATAGCGACGCAATTTCCGTGTGAATTCGTCAATGTGTGGGAGTGAGGGATGCAGTAAAGAAGGATTAGTGGATCGGAAATGAGATTGTTATATCCCAAAAGAAAATCCTGTCGTTTCCATAGAAACGTTACTCGATTTAGAAGGAGAAGTCATAGAACCCATAGTATTTCATAGGGACGCAATTTCCGTGTGAATTCGTCAATGAGTGGGAGTGAGGGATGCTGTAAAGAAGGATTAGTGGATCGGAAATGAGATTGTCGTATCCCAAAAGAATATCCTGTCGTTTCCATTGAAACGTTACTCGATTTAGAAGGAGAAGTCATAGAACCCATAGTATTTCATAGCGACTCAATTTCTGAGTTAATTCGTCAATGTGTGGGAGTGAGGGATGCAGTATAGAAGGATTAATGGATCGGAAATGAGAATGTCGTATCCCTAAAGAAAATCCTGTCGTTTCCATAGAAACGTTACTCGATTTAGAAGGAAATGTCTTAGAACAATTTGTATTTCATAGCGACGCAATTTCCGTGTGAATTCGTCAATGAGTGGGAGTGAGGGATGCAGTAAAGATGGGTTAGTGGATCGGAAATGTTATTGTCGTATCCCAAAAGAAAATCCTGTCGTTTCGATAGAAACGTTACTCGATTTAGAAGGAAATGTCTTAGAACACATAGTATTTCATAGCGACGCCATTTCCGTGTGAATTCGTCAATGTGTGGGAGTGAGGGATGCAGTAAAGAAGGATTAGTGGATCAGAAATGTGATTGTCGTATCTCAACAGAAAATCCTGTCGTTTCCATAGAAACGTTACTCGATTTAGATGGAAATGTTAAGAACACATAATATTTCATAGCGACGCAATTTCCGTGTGAATTCGTCAATGAGTGGGAGTGAGGGATGCAGTAAAGAAGGATTAGTGGATCGGAAATGAGATTGTCGTATCCCAAAAGAAAATCCTGTCGTTTCCATAGAAACGTTACTCGATTTAGAAGGAAATGTCATAGAACACTTACTATTTCATAGCGACGCAATTTCCGTGTGAATTCGTCAATGAGTGGGAGTGAGGGATGCAGTAAAGAAGGATTAGTGGATCGGAAATGAGATTGTCGTATCCCAAAAGAAAATCCTGTCGCTTCCATAGAAATGTTACTCGATTTAGAAAGAGCAGTCATAGAACCCATAGTATTTCATAGCGACGCATTTTGCGTATGAATTCGTCAATGTGTGGGAGTGAGGGATGCAGTAAAGAAGGATTAGTGGATCGGAAATGAGATTGTCGTATCCCAAAAGAAAATCCTGTCGTTTCCATAGAGACGTTACTCGATTTAGAAGGAAATGTCTTAGAACACATAGTATTTCATAGCGACGCAATTTCCGTGTGAATTCGTCAATGAGTTGGAGTGAGGGATGCAGTAATGAAGGATTAGTGGATCGGAAATGAGATTGTCGTATCCCAAAAGAAAATCCTGTCGTTTCCATAGAAACGTTACTCGATTTAGAAGGAGAAGTCATAGAACACATAGTATTTCATAGCGACGCCATTTCCGTGTGAATTCGTTAGTGAGTGGGAGTGAGGGATGCAGTAAAGAAGGATTAGTGGATCGGAAATGTATTTGCCGTATCCCAAAAGAAAATCCTGACGTTTTCATAGAAACGTTACTCGATTTAGAAGGAAATGTCTTAGAACACATAGGATTTCATAGCGACGCAATTTCCGTGTGAATTCGTCAATGAGTGGGAGTGAGGGATGCAGTAAAGAAGGATTAGTGGATCAGAAATGAGAATGTCGTATCCCAAAAGAAAATCGTGTCGTTTCTATAGAAACGTTACTCGATTTAGAAGGAAAAGTCATAGAACCCATAGTATTACATAGCGACTCAATTTCTGTGTTAATTCGACAATGTGAGGGAGCTAGGGATGCAATAAAGAAGGAATAGTGCATCGAGAAGGAGATACTCGTATCGCAAAAGAAAAGCAAGTCGTTTCCATAGAAACGATACTCGACTTAGAAGGAGAATTCATAGAACATATAGTATTTCATTGCGACGCAATTGCTGTGTTAATTCGTCAATGTGTGGGAGTGAGGGATGCAGTAAAGAAGGATTAGTGGATCGGAAATGTGATTGTCGTATCCCAAAAGAAAATCCTGTCCTTTCCATAGAAACGTTACTCGATTTAGAAGGAAATGTCTTAGAACACATATTATTTCATAGCGACGCAATTTCCGTGTGAATTCGTCAATGTGTGGGAGTGAGGTATGCAGTAAAGAAGGATTAGTGGATCGGAAATGTGATTGTCGTATCCCAACAGAAAATCCTGTAGTTTCCATAGAAACGTTACTCGATTTAGATGGAAATGTCTTAGAACACATAGTATTTCATAGCGACGCAATTTCCGTGTGAGTGCGTCAATGAGTGGGAGTGAGGGATGCAGTAGAGAAGGATTAGTGGATCGGAAATGAGATTGTCGTATCCCAAAAGAAAATCCTGTCGTTTCCATAGAAACGTTACTCGATTTAGAAGGAAATGTCATAGAACACTTAGTATTTCATAGCGACACAATTTCCGTGTTAATTCGTCAATGAGTGGGAGTGAGGGATGCAGTAAAGAAGGATTAGTCGATCGGAAATGAGATTGTCGTATCCCAAAAGAAAATCCTGTCGTTTAAATAGAAACGTTACTCGATTTAGAAGGAGAAGTCATAGAACCCATAGTATTTCATAGCGACGCAATTTGCGTATGAATTCGTCAATGTGTGGGAGTGAGGGATGCACTAAAGTAGGATTAGTGGATCGGAAATGAGATTGTCGTATCCCAAATGAAAATCCTGAATTTCCATAGTGACGTTACTCGATTTAGAAGGAAATTTGTTAGAGCACGTAGTATTTCATAGCGACGCAATTTCCGTGTGAATTCGTCATTGTGTGGGAGTGAGGGATGCAGTAATGAAAGATTAGTGGATCGGAAATGAGATTATCGTATCCCAAAAGAAAATCCTGTCGTTTCCATAGAAACGTTACTCGATTTAGAAGGAGAAGTCATAGAACACATGGTATTTCATTGCGACGCAATTTCCGTGTGAATTCGTCAATGTGTGGGAGTGAGGGATGCAGTAAAGAAGGATTAGTGGATCGGAAATGAGACTGTCCTGCCCCAAAAGAAAATCCTGTCGTTTCAATAGAAACGTTACTCGATTTAAAAGGAGAAGTCATAGAACGCACAGTATTTCATAGCGACGCAATTTCCGGGTGAATTCGTCAATGTGTGGGTGTGAGGGATGCAGTAAAGAAGGATTAGTGGATCGAAAATGAGATTGTCGTATCCAAAAAGAAAATCCTGTCGTTTCCATAGAAACGATACTCGATTTAGAAGGAGAAGTCATAGAATACATAGTATTTCATAGCGACGCAATTTCCGTGTGAATTCGTCAATGTGTGGGAGTGAGGGATGCAGTAAAGAAGGATTAGTGGATCGGAAATGAGATTGTTGTATCCCAAAAGAAAATCCTGTCGTTTCCATAGAAACGTTACTCGATTTAGAAGGAGAAGTCATAGAACACAGAGTATTTCATAGCGACGCAATTTCCGTGTGAATTCGTCAGTGAGTGGGAGTGAGGGATGCAGTAAAGAAGGATTAGTGGATCGAAAATGAGATTGTCGTATCCCAAAAGAATATCCTGTCGTTTCCATAGAAACGTTACTCGATTTAGAAGGAAATGTCATAGAACACATAGTATTTCATAGCGACGCAATTTCCGTGTTAATTCGTCAATGAGTGGGAGTGAGGAATGCAGTAAAGAAGGGTTAGTGGATTGGAAATCAGATTGTCGTATCGCAAAAGAAAATCCTGTCGTTTCCAAAAAAACGTTACTCGATTTAGATGGAAATGTCTTAGAACACATAGTATTTCATAGCGACGCAATTTCCGTGTGAATTCGTCAATGAGTGGGAGTGAGGGATGCAGTAAAGAAGGGATAGTGGATCGGAAATGAGATTGTCGTATCCCAATAGAAAATCCTGTCGTTTCCATAGAAACGTTACTCGATTTAGAAGGAAATGTCTTAGAACAATTTGTATTTCATAGCGACGCAATTTCCGTGTGAATTCGTCAATGTGTGGGAGTGAGAGATGCAGTAAAGATGGGTTAGTGGATCGGAAATGTTATTGTCGTATCCCAAAAGAAAATCCTGTCGTTTCCATAGAAACGTTACTCGATTTAGAAGGAAATGTCTTAGAACACATAGTATTTCATAGCGACGCCATTTCCGTGTGAATTCGTCAATGTGTGGGAGTGAGGGATGCAGTAAAGAAGGATTAGTGGATCAGAAATGTGATTGTCGTATCTCAACAGAAAATCCTGTCGTTTCCATAGAAACGTTACTCGATTTAGATGGAAATGTCTAAGAACACATAATATTTCATAGCGACGCAATTTCCGTGTGAATTCGTCAATGAGTGGGAGTGAGGGATGCAGTAAAGAAGGATTAGTGGATCGGAAATGAGATTGTCGTATCCCAAAAGAAAATCCTGTCGTTTCCATAGAAACGTTACTCGATTTAGAAGGAAATGTCATAGAACACTTACTATTTCATAGCGACGCAATTTCCGTGTGAATTCGTCAATGAGTGGGAGTGAGGGATGCAGTAAAGAAGGATTAGTGGATCGGAAATGAGATTGTCGTATCCCAAAAGAAAATCCTCTCGCTTCCATAGAAATGTTACTCGATTTAGAAAGAGCAGTCATAGAACCCATAGTATTTCATAGCGACGCATTTTGCGTATGAATTCGTCAATGTGTGGGAGTGAGGGATGCAGTAAAGAAGGATTAGTGGATCGGAAATGAGATTGTCGTATCCCAAAAGAAAATCCTGTCGTTTCCATAGAAACGTTACTCGATTTAGAAGGAAATGTCTTAGAACACATAGTATTTCATAGCGACGCAATTTCCGTGTGAATTCGTCAATGAGTTGGAGTGAGGGATGCAGTAATGAAGGATTAGTGGATCGGAAATGAGATTGTCGTATCCCAAAAGAAAATCCTGTCGTTTCCATAGAAACGTTACTCGATTAAAAGGAAATGTCTTAGAACACATAGTATTTCATAGCGACGCAATTTCCGTGTGAATTCGTCAATGTGTGGGAGTGAGGGACGCAGTAAAGAAGGATTAGCGGATCGGAAATGTGATTGTCGTATCCTAAAAGAAAATCCTGTCGTTTCCATAGAAACGTTACTCGATTTAGAAGGAATTGTGTGAGAACACATAGTATTTCATAGCGACGCAATTTCCGTGTGAATTCGTCAATGAGTGAGAGTGGGGGATGCAGTAAAGAAGGAGTAGTGGATCGGAAATGAGATTATCATATCCCAAAAGAAAATCCTTTCGTTTCCATAGAAACGTTACTCGATTTAGAAGTCAATGTCTTAGAACACATAGTATTTCATAGCGACGCAATTTCCGTGCGAATTCGTCAAGGAGTGGGAGTGAGGGATGCAGTAAAGAAGGATTAGTGGATCGGAAATGTGATTGTCGTATCCCAAAAGAAAATCCTGTCGTTTCCATTGAAACGTTACACGATTTGGAAGGAAATGTCATAGAACCCATAGTATTTCATAGCGACGCAATTTCCGTGTGAATTCGTCAATGTGTGGGAGTGAGGGATGCAGTAAAGATGGATTAGTGGATCGGAAATGTGATTGTAGTATTCCAAAAGAAAATCCTGTCGTTTCCATAGAAACGTTACTCGATTTAGAAGGAGAAGTCATAGAACCCATAGTATTTCATAGCGACGCAATTTCCGTGTGTATTCGTCAATGTGTGGGAGTGAGGGATGCAGTAAAGAAGGATTAGTGGATCGGAAATGAGATTGTCGTATCCCAAAAGAAAATCCTGTCGTTTCCATAGAAACGTTACTCGATTTAGAAGGAAATGTCTTAGAACACATAGTATTTCATAGCGACGCAATTTCCGTGTGAATTCGTCAATGAGTGGGTGTGAGGGATGCAGTAGAGAAGGATTAGTGGATCGGAAATGTGATTGTCGTATCCCAAAAGAAAATCCTGTCGTTTCCATAGAAACGTTACTCGATTTAGAAGGAAATGTCTTAGAACACATAGTATTTCATAGCGACTCAATTTCCGTGTGAATTCGTCAATGAGTGGGAGTGAGGGATGCAGTAAAGAAGGATTAGTGGATCGGAAATGAGATTGTCGTATCCCAAAAGAAAATCCTGTCGTTTCCATAGAAACGTTACTCGATTTAGAAGGAGAAGTCATAGAACACATAGTATTTCATAGCGACGCAATTTCCGTGTGAATTCGTCAATGTGTGGGAGTGAGGGATGCAGTAAAGAAGGATTAGTGGATCGGAAATGAGATTGTCGTATCCCAAAAGAAAATCCTGTCGTTTCCATATAAACGTTACTCGATTTAGAAGGAGAAGTCATAGAACACATAGTATTTCATAGCGACGCAATTTCCGTGTTAATTCGTCAATGTGTGGGAGTGAGGGATGCAGTAAAGAAGGATTAGTGGATCGGAAATGAGATTGTCGTATCCCAGAAGAAAATCCTGTCGTTTTTATAGAAACGATATTCGATTTAGAAGGAAATGTCTTAGAACACATAGTATTTCATAGCGACGCAATTTCCGTGTAAATTCTTCAATGAGTGGGAGTGAGGGATCCAGTAAAGAAGGATTAGTGGATCGAAAATGTGATTGTCGTATCCCAAAAGAAAATCCTGTCGTTTCCATAGAAACGTTACTCGATTAAGAAGGAAATGTCATAGAACCCATAGTATTTCATAGGGACGCAATTTCCGTGTGAATTCGTCAATGAGTGGGAGTGAGGGATGCAGTAAAGAAGGATTAGTGGATCGGAAATGAGATTGTCGTATCCCAAAAGAAAATACTGTCGCTTACATAAAACCGTTACTCGATTTAGAAGGAAATGTTTTAGAACACATAGTATTTCATAGCGACGCAATTTCCGTGTGAATTCGTCAATGTGTGGGAGAGAGGGATGCAGTAAAGAAGGATTAGTGGATTGGAAATGTGATTGTAGTATCCCAAAAGAAAATCCTGTCGTTTTTATAGAAACGTTATTCGATTTAGAAGGAAATGTCATAGAACCCATAGTATTTCATAGCGACGCAATTTCCGTGTGAATTCGTCAATGTGTGGGAGTGAGGGAAACGATAAAAAAGGATTAGTGGATCGGAAATGAGATTGTCGTATCCCAAAAGAAAATCCTTTCGTTTCCATAGAAACGTTACTCGATTTAGAAGGAAATGTCTTAGAACACATAGTATTTCATAGCGACGCAATTTCCGTGCGAATTCGTCAATGAGTGGGAGTGAGGGATGCAGTAAAGAAGGATTAGTGGATCGGAAATGTGATTGTAGTATTCCAAAAGAAAATCCTGTCGTTTCCATAGAAACGTTACTCGATTTAGAAGGAGAAGTCATAGAACCCATAGTATTTCATAGCGACGCAATTTCCGTGTGTATCCGTCAATGAGTGTGAGTGAGGGATGCAGTAAAGAAGGATTAGTGGATCGGAAATGAGATTGTCGTATCCCAAAAGAAAATCCTGTCGTTTCCATAGAAACGTTACTCGATTTAGAAGGAAATGTCTTAGAACACATAGTATTTCATAGCGACGCAATTTCCGTGTGAATTCGTCAATGAGTGGGAGTGAGGGATGCAGTAAAGAAGTATTAGTGGATCGGAAATGTGATTGTCGAATCCCAAAAGAAAATCCTGTCGTTTCCATAGAAACGTTACTCGATTTAGAAGGAAATGTCTTAGAACACATAGTATTTCATAGCGACGCAATTTCCGTGTGAATTCGTCAATGAGTGGGAGTGAGGGATGCTGTAAAGAAGGATTAGTGAATCGGAAATGAGATTGTCGTATCCCATAAGAAAATCCTGTCGTTTCCATAGAAACGTTACTCGATTTAGAAGGAGAGGTCGTAGAACACATTGTATTTCATAGCGACGCAATTTCCATGTGAATTCGTCAATGTGTGGGAGTGAGGGATGCAGTAAAGAAGGATTAGTGGATCGGAAATGAGATTGTCGTATCCCAAAAGAAAATACTGTCGCTTCCATAGAAACGTTACTCGATTAAGCAGGAAATGTCTTAGAACACATAGTATTTCATAGCGACGCAATTTCTGTGTGAATTCGTCAATGAGTGGGAGTGAGGGATGCAGTAAAGAAGGATTAGTGGATCGAAAATGAGATTGTCGTATCCCAAAAGAAAAGCCTGTCGTTTCCATTGAAACGTTACTCGATTTATAGGGAAATGTCATAGAACCCATAATATTTCATAGCGACGCAATTTCCGTGTGAATTCGTCAATGAGTGGGAGTGAGGGATGCAGTAAAGAAGGATTAGTGGATCGGAAATGATATTGTCGTATCCCAAAAGAAAATACTGTCATTTCCATAGAAACGTTACTCCATTTAGAAGGAAATGTCTTAGAACACATAGTATTTCATAGCGACGCAATTTCCGTGTGAATTCGTCAATGTGTGAGAGTGAGGGATGCAGTAAAGAAGGATTAGTGGATCGGAAATGAGATTGTCGTATCCCAAAAGAAAATCCTGTCGTTTCCATAGAAACGTTACTCTATTTAGAAGGAGAAGTCATAGAACACATAGTATTTCATAGCGACGCAATTTCCGTGTTAATTCGTCAATGTGTGGGAGTGAGAGATGCAGTAAAGAAGGATTAGTGGATCGGAAATGAGATTGTCGTATCCCAGAAGAAAATCCTGTCGTTTCCATAGAAACGTTACTCGATTTAGAAGGAAATGTCTTAGAACACATAGTATTTCATAGCGACGCAATTTCCGTGTGAATTCGTCAATGAGTGGGAGTGAGGGATGCAGTAAAGAAGGATTAGTGGATCGAAAATGAGATTGTCGTATCCCAAAAGAAAATCCTGTTGTTTCCATAGAAACGTTACTCGATTTAGAAGGAAATGTCTTAGAACACATAGTATTTCATAGCGACGCAATTTCCGTGTGAATTCGTCAATGTGTGGGAGTGAGGGATGCAGTAAAGAAGGATTAGTGGATCGGAAATGTGATTGTCGTATCCCAAAAGAAAATCCTGTCATTTCCATTGAAACGTTACACGATTTAGAAGGAAATGTAATAGAACCCATAGTATTACTTAGCGACGCAATTTCCGTGTGAATTCGTCAATGAGTGGGAGTGAGGGATGCAGTAAAGAAGGATTAGTGGATCGGAAATGAGATTGTCGTATCCCGAAAGAAAATACTGTCGCTTACATAGAAACGTTACTCGATTTAGAAGGAAATGTCTTAGAACACATAGTATTTCATAGCGACGCAATTTCCGTGTGAATTCGTCAATGTGTGGGAGTGAGGCATGCAGTAAAGAAGGATTAGTGGATCGGAAATGAGATTGTAGTATCCCAAAAGAAAATCCTGTCGTTTCCATAGAAACGTTACTCGATTTAGAAGGAGAAGTCATAGAACACATAGTATTTCATAGCGACGCAATTTCCGTATGAATTCGTCAATGTGTGGGAGTGAGGGATGCAGTAAAAAAAGATTTAGTGATCGGAAATGAGATTGTCGTATCCCAAAAGAAAATCCTGTCGTTTCCATAGAAACGTTACTCGATTTAGCAGGAAATGTCTTAGAACACATAGTATTTCATAGCGACCAATTTCTGTGTGAATTCATCAATGAGTGGGAGTGAGGGATGCAGTAAAGAAGGATTAGTGGATCGAAAATGAGATTGTCGTATCCCAAAAGAAAATCCTGTCGTTTCCATTGAAACGTTACTCGATTTATAGGGAAATGTCATACAACCCATAGTATTTCATAGCGACGCAATTTCCGTGTGAATTCGTCAATGAGTGGGACTGAGGGATGCAGTAAAGTAGGATTAGTGGATCGGAAGTGAGATTGTCGTATCCCAAAAGAAAATACTGTCGTTTCCATAGAAACGTTACTCGATTTAGAAGGAAATGTCTTAGAACACATAGTATTTCATAGCGACGCAATTTCCGTGTGAATTCGTCAACGTGTGGGAGTGAGGGATGCAGTAAAGAAGGATTAGTGGATCGGAAATGGGATTTTCGTATCCCAAAAGAAAATCCTGTCGTTTCCATATAAACGGTACTCGATTTAGAAGGAGAAGTCATAGAACCCATAGTATTTCATAGCGACGCAATTTCTTTGTGATTTCGTCAATGTGTGGGAGTGAGGGATGCAGTAAAGACGGATTAGTGGATCGGAAATGAAATTGTCGTATCCCAAAAGAAAATCCTGTCGTTTCCATAGAAACGTTACTCGATTTAGAAGGAAATGTCTTAAAACACATAGTATTTCATAGCGACGCAATTTCCGTGTGAATTCGTCAATGTGTGGGAGTGAGGGATGCAGTAATGGAGGATTAGTGGATCGGAAATGTGATTGTCGTATCCCAAAAGAAAATCCGGTCGTTTCCATATAAACGGTACTCGATTTAGAAGGAGAAGTCATAGAACCCATAGTATTTCATAGCGACGCAATTTCTGTGTGAATTCGTCAATGTGTGGGAGTGAGGGATGCAGTAAAGAAGAATTTGTGGATCGGAAATGAAATTGTCGTATCCCAAAAGAAAATCCTGTCGTTTCCATAGAAACGTTACTCGATTTAGAAGGAAATGTCTTAGAACACATAGTATTTCATAGCGACGCGATTTCCGTGTGAATTCGTCAATGTGTGATAGTGAGGGATGCGGTAAAGAAGGATTAGTGGATCGGAAATGTGATTGTCGTATCCCAAAAGAAAATCCTGTCGTTTCCATAGACACGTTACTCGATTTAGAAGGAGAAGTCATAGAACCCATAGTATTTCATAGCGACTCAATTTCCGTGTTAATTCGTCAATGTGAGGGTGCTCGGGATGCAATAAAGAAGGAATAGTGCATCGAGAAGGAGATACTCCTATCGCAAATGAAAAGCCAGTCGTCTCCATAGAAACGATACTCGATTTAGAAGGAGAAATCATAGAACCCATAGTATTTCATAGCGACGCTATTTCCGTGTGAATTCGTCAGTGTGTGGGAGTGAGGGATGCAGTAAAGAAGGATTACTGGATCGGAAGTGAGATTGGCGTATCCCAAAAGAAAATCCTGTCGTTTCCATAGAAACGTTACTAGATTTAGAAGGAGAAGTCATAGAACCCGAAGTATTTCATAGCGACGCAATTTCCGTGTGAATTCGTCGTTGTGTGGGAGTGAGGGATGCAGTAAAGCAGGATTAGTGGATCGAAAATGAGATTGTCGTATCCCAAAAGAAAATCCTGTCGTTTCCATAGAAACGTTCCTCGATTTAGAAGGAGAAGTCATAGAATACATAGTATTTCATAGCGACGCAATTTCCGTGTGAATTCGTCAATGTGTGGGAGTGAGGGATGCAGTAAAGAACTATTAGTGGTTCGAAAATGAAGTTGTCGCATCCCAAAAGAAAATCCTGCCGTTTCCATTGAAACGTTACTCGATTTAGAAGGAAATTTCTTAGAACACATAGTATTTCATAACGACGCAATTTCCGTGTAAATTCGTCAATGTGTGGGAGTGAGGGATGCAGTAAAGAAGGATTAGTGGATCGAAAATGAGATTGTCGTATCCCAAAAAAAATCCTGTCGTTTCCATAGAAACGTTACTCGATTTAGAAGGAGAAGTCATAGAACACACAGTATTTCATAGCGACGCAATTTCCGTGTGAATTCGTCAATGTGTGGGAGTGAGGGATGCAGTAAACAAGGATTAGTGGATCGAAAATGAGATTGTCGTATGCCAAAAGAAAATCCTGTCGTTTCCATTGAAACGTTACACGATTTAGAAGGAAACGTCATAGAACACATAGTATTTCATAGCGACGTAATTTCCGTGTGAATTCGTCAATGTGTGCAAGTTAGGGATGCAGTAAAGAAGGATTAGTGGATCGAAAATGAGATTGTCGTATCCAAAACGAAAATCCTGTCGTTTCCATAGAAACGATACTCGATTTAGAAGGAGAAGTCATAGAACACATAGTATTTCATAGCGACGCAATTTCCGTGTTAATTCGTCAATGTGTGGGAGTGAGGGATGCAGTAAAGAAGGATTAGTGGATCGGAAATGTGATTGTCGTATCCCAAAAGAAAATCCTGTCGTTTCCATAGAAACGTTACTCGATTTAGAAGGAAATGTCTTAGAACACATAGTATTTCATAGCGACGCAATTTCCGTGTGAATTCGTCAATGAGTGGGTGTGAGGGATGCAGTAGAGAAGGATTAGTGGATCGGAAATGTGATTGTCGTATCCCAAAAGAAAATCCTGTCGTTTCCATAGAAACGTTACTCGATTTAGAAGGAAATGTCTTAGAACACATAGTATTTCATAGCGACTCAATTTCCGTGTGAATTCGTCAATGAGTGGGAGTGAGGGATGCAGTAAAGAAGGATTAGTGGATCGGAAATGAGATTGTCGTATCCCAAAAGAAAATCCTGTCGTTTCCATAGAAACGTTACTCGATTTAGAAGGAGAAGTCATAGAACACATAGTATTTCATAGCGACGCAATTTCCGTGTGAATTCGTCAATGAGTGGGTGTGAGGGATGCAGTAGAGAAGGATTAGTGGATCGGAAATGTGATTGTCGTATCCCAAAAGAAAATCCTGTCGTTTTTATAGAAACGTTACTCGATTTAGAAGGAAATGTCATAGAACCCATAGTATTTCATAGCGACGCAATTTCCGTGTGAATTCGTCAACGTGTGGGAGTGAGGGATGCGATAAAAAAGGATTAGTGGATCGGAAATGAGATTGTCGTATCCCAAAAGAAAATCCTTTCGTTTCCATAGAAACGTTACTCGATTTAGAAGGAAATGTCTTAGAACACATAGTATTTCATAGCGACGCAATTTCCGTGCGAATTCGTCAATGAGTGGGAGTGAGGGATGCAGTAAAGAAGGATTAGTGGATCGGAAATGTGATTGTAGTATCCCAAAAGAAAATCCTGTCGTTTCCATAGAAACGTTACTCGATTTAGAAGGAGAAGTCATAGAACCCATAGTATTTCATAGCGACGCAATTTCCGTGTGTATCCGTCAATGAGTGTGAGTGAGGGATGCAGTAAAGAAGGATTAGTGGATCGGAAATGAGATTGTCGTATCCCAAAAGAAAATCCTGTCGTTTCCATAGAAACGTTACTCGATTTAGAAGGAAATGTCATAGAACCCATAGTATTTCATAGCGACGCAATTTCCGTGTGAATTCGTCAATGTGTGGGAGTGAGGGATGCGATAAAAAAGGATTAGTGGATCGGAAATGAGATTGTCGTATCCCAAAAGAAAATCCTTTCGTTTCCATAGAAACGTTACTCGATTTAGAAGGAAATGTCTTAGAACACATAGTATTTCATAGCGACGCAATTTCCGTGCGAATTCGTCAATGAGTGGGAGTGAGGGATGCAGTAAAGAAGGATTAGTGGATCGGAAATGTGATTGTAGTATCCCAAAAGAAAATCCTGTCGTTTCCATAGAAACGTTACTCGATTTAGAAGGAGAAGTCATAGAACCCATAGTATTTCATAGCGACGCAATTTCCGTGTGTATCCGTCAATGAGTGTGAGTGAGGGATGCAGTAAAGAAGGATTAGTGGATCGGAAATGAGATTGTCGTATCCCAAAAGAAAATCCTGTCGTTTCCATAGAAACGTTACTCGATTTAGAAGGAAATGTCTTAGAACACATAGTATTTCATAGCGACGCAATTTCCGTGTGAATTCGTCAATGAGTGGGAGTGAGGGATGCAGTAAAGAAGTATTAGTGGATCGGAAATGTGATTGTCGAATCCCAAAAGAAAATCCTGTCGTTTCCATAGAAACGTTACTCGATTTAGAAGGAAATGTCTTAGAACACATAGTATTTCATAGCGACGCAATTTCCGTGTGAATTCGTCAATGAGTGGGAGTGAGGGATGCTGTAAAGAAGGATTAGTGAATCGGAAATGAGATTGTCGTATCCCATAAGAAAATCCTGTCGCTTCCATAGAAACGTTACTCGATTAAGCAGGAAATGTCTTAGAACACATAGTATTTCATAGCGACGCAATTTCTGTGTGAATTCGTCAATGAGTGGGAGTGAGGGATGCAGTAAAGAAGGATTAGTGGATCGAAAATGAGATTGTCGTATCCCAAAAGAAAAGCCTGTCGTTTCCATTGAAACGTTACTCGATTTATAGGGAAATGTCATAGAACCCATAATATTTCATAGCGACGCAATTTCCGTGTGAATTCGTCAATGAGTGGGAGTGAGGGATGCAGTAAAGAAGGATTAGTGGATCGGAAATGATATTGTCGTATCCCAAAAGAAAATACTGTCATTTCCATAGAAACGTTACTCCATTTAGAAGGTAATGTCTTAGAACACATAGTATTTCATAGCGACGCAATTTCCGTGTGAATTCGTCAATGTGTGAGAGTGAGGGATGCAGTAAAGAAGGATTAGTGGATCGGAAATGAGATTGTCGTATCCCAAAAGAAAATCCTGTCGTTTCCATAGAAACGTTACTCGATTTAGAAGGAGAAGTCATAGAACACATAGTATTTCATAGCGACGCAATTTCCGTGTTAATTCGTCAATGTGTGGGAGTGAGAGATGCAGTAAAGAAGGATTAGTGGATCGGAAATGAGATTGTCGTATCCCAGAAGAAAATCCTGTCGTTTCCATAGAAACGTTACTCGATTTAGAAGGAAATGTCTTAGAACACATAGTATTTCATAGCGACGCAATTTCCGTGTGAATTCGTCAATGAGTGGGAGTGAGGGATGCAGTAAAGAAGGATTAGTGGATCGAAAATGAGATTGTCGTATCCCAAAAGAAAATCCTGTTGTTTCCATAGAAACGTTACTCGATTTAGAAGGAAATGTCTTAGAACACATAGTATTTCATAGCGACGCAATTTCCGTGTGAATTCGTCAATGTGTGGGAGTGAGGGATGCAGTAAAGAAGGATTAGTGGATCGGAAATGTGATTGTCGTATCCCAAAAGAAAATCCTGTCATTTCCATTGAAACGTTACACGATTTAGAAGGAAATGTAATAGAACCCATAGTATTACTTAGCGACGCAATTTCCGTGTGAATTCGTCAATGAGTGGGAGTGAGGGATGCAGTAAAGAAGGATTAGTGGATCGGAAATGAGATTGTCGTATCCCGAAAGAAAATACTGTCGCTTACATAGAAACGTTACTCGATTTAGAAGGAAATGTCTTAGAACACAAAGTATTTCATAGCGACGCAATTTCCGTGTGAATTCGTCAATGTGTGGGAGTGAGGCATGCAGTAAAGAAGGATTAGTGGATCGGAAATGAGATTGTAGTATCCCAAAAGAAAATCCTGTCGTTTCAATAGAAACGTTACTCGATTTAGAAGGAGAAGTCATAGAACACATAGTATTTCATAGCGACGCAATTTCCGTATGAATTCGTCAATGTGTGGGAGTGAGGGATGCAGTAAAAAAAGATTTAGTGATCGGAAATGAGATTGTCGTATCCCAAAAGAAAATCCTGTCGTTTCCATAGAAACGTTACTCGATTTAGCAGGAAATGTCTTAGAACACATAGTATTTCATAGCGACCAATTTCTGTGTGAATTCATCAATGAGTGGGAGTGAGGGATGCAGTAAAGAAGGATTAGTGGATCGAAAATGAGATTGTCGTATCCCAAAAGAAAATCCTGTCGTTTCCATTGAAACGTTACTCGATTTATAGGGAAATGTCATAGAACCCATAGTATTTCATAGCGACGCAATTTCCGTGTGAATTCGTCAATGAGTGGGAGTGAGGGATGCAGTAAAGTAGGATTAGTGGATCGGAAGTGAGATTGTCGTATCCCAAAAGAAAATACTGTCGTTTCCATAGAAACGTTACTCGATTTAGAAGGAGAAGTCATAGAACCCGAAGTATTTCATAGCGACGCAATTTCCGTGTGAATTCGTCGTTGTGTGGGAGTGAGGGATGCAGTAAAGCAGGATTAGTGGATCGAAAATGAGATTGTCGTATCCCAAAAGAAAATCCTGTCGTTTCCATAGAAACGTTCCTCGATTTAGAAGGAGAAGTCATAGAATACATAGTATTTCATAGCGACGCAATTTCCGTGTGAATTCGTCAATGTGTGGGAGTGAGGGATGCAGTAAAGAACTATTAGTGGTTCGAAAATGAAATTGTCGCATCCCAAAAGAAAATCCTGCCGTTTCCATTGAAACGTTACTCGATTTAGAAGGAAATTTCTTAGAACACATAGTATTTCATAACGACGCAATTTCCGTGTAAATTCGTCAATGTGTGGGAGTGAGGGATGCAGTAAAGAAGGATTAGTGGATCGAAAATGAGATTGTCGTATCCCAAAAAAAATCCTGTCGTTTCCATAGAAACGTTACTCGATTTAGAAGGAGAAGTCATAGAACACACAGTATTTCATAGCGACGCAATTTCCGTGTGAATTCGTCAATGTGTGGGAGTGAGGGATGCAGTAAACAAGGATTAGTGGATCGAAAATGAGATTGTCGTATCCCAAAAGAAAATCCTGTCGTTTCCATTGAAACGTTACTCGATTTATAGGGAAATGTCATAGAACCCATAGTATTTCATAGCGACGCAATTTCCGTGTGAATTCGTCAATGAGTGGGACTGAGGGATGCAGTAAAGTAGGATTAGTGGATCGGAAGTGAGATTGTCGTATCCCAAAAGAAAATACTGTCGTTTCCATAGAAACGTTACTCGATTTAGAAGGAAATGTCTTAGAACACATAGTATTTCATAGCGACGCAATTTCCGTGTGAATTCGTCAACGTGTGGGAGTGAGGGATGCAGTAAAGAAGGATTAGTGGATCGGAAATGGGATTTTCGTATCCCAAAAGAAAATCCTGTCGTTTCCATATAAACGGTACTCGATTTAGAAGGAGAAGTCATAGAACCCATAGTATTTCATAGCGACGCAATTTCTTTGTGATTTCGTCAATGTGTGGGATTGAGGGATGCAGTAAAGACGGATTAGTGGATCGGAAATGAAATTGTCGTATCCCAAAAGAAAATCCTGTCGTTTCCATAGAAACGTTACTCGATTTAGAAGGAAATGTCTTAAAACACATAGTATTTCATAGCGACGCTATTTCCGTGTGAATTCGTCAATGTGTGGGAGTGAGGGATGCAGTAATGGAGGATTAGTGGATCGGAAATGTGATTGTCGTATCCCAAAAGAAAATCCGGTCGTTTCCATATAAACGGTACTCGATTTAGAAGGAGAAGTCATAGAACCCATAGTATTTCATAGCGACGCAATTTCTGTGTGTATTCGTCAATGTGTGGGAGTGAGGGATGCAGTAAAGAAGGATTTGTGGATCGGAAATGAAATTGTCGTATCCCAAAAGAAAATCCTGTCGTTTCCATAGAAACGTTACTCGATTTAGAAGGAAATGTCTTAGAACACATAGTATTTCATAGCGACGCGATTTCCGTGTGAATTCGTCAATGTGTGGGAGTGAGGGATGCGGTAAAGAAGGATTAGTGGATCGGAAATGTGATTGTCGTATCCCAAAAGAAAATCCTGTCGTTTCCATAGACACGTTACTCGATTTAGAAGGAGAAGTCATAGAACCCATAGTATTTCATAGCGACTCAATTTCCGTGTTAATTCGTCAATGTGAGGGTGCTCGGGATGCAATAAAGAAGGAATAGTGCATCGAGAAGGAGATACTCCTATCGCAAATGAAAAGCCAGTCGTCTCCATAGAAACGATACTCGATTTAGAAGGAGAAATCATAGAACCCATAGTATTTCATAGCGACGCTATTTCCGTGTGAATTCGTCAGTGTGTGGGAGTGAGGGATGCAGTAAAGAAGGATTACTGGATCGGAAGTGAGATTGGCGTATCCCAAAAGAAAATCCTGTCGTTTCCATAGAAACGTTACTAGATTTAGAAGGAGAAGTCATAGAACCCGAAGTATTTCATAGCGACGCAATTTCCGTGTGAATTCGTCGTTGTGTGGGAGTGAGGGATGCAGTAAAGCAGGATTAGTGGATCGAAAATGAGATTGTCGTATCCCAAAAGAAAATCCTGTCGTTTCCATAGAAACGTTCCTCGATTTAGAAGGAGAAGTCATAGAATACATAGTATTTCATAGCGACGCAATTTCCGTGTGAATTCGTCAATGTGTGGGAGTGAGGGATGCAGTAAAGAAGGATTAGTGGTTCGAAAATGAAATTGTCGCATCCCAAAAGAAAATCCTGCCGTTTCCATTGAAACGTTACTCGATTTAGAAGGAAATTTCTTAGAACACATAGTATTTCATAACGACGCAATTTCCGTGTAAATTCGTCAATGTGTGGGAGTGAGGGTTGCAGTAAAGAAGGATTAGTGGATCGGAAATGTGATTGTCGTATCCCAAAAAAAATCCTGTCGTTTCCATAGAAACGTTACTCGATTTAGAAGGAGAAGTCATAGAACACACAGTATTTCATAGCGACGAAATTTCCGTGTGAATTCGTCAATGTGTGGGAGTGAGGGATGCAGTAAACAAGGATTAGTGGATCGAAAATGAGATTGTCGTATGCCAAAAGAAAATCCTGTCGTTTCCATTGAAACGTTACACGATTTAGAAGGAAACGTCATAGAACACATAGTATTTCATAGCGACGTAATTTCCGTGTGAATTCGTCAATGTGTGCAAGTTAGGGATGCAGTAAAGAAGGATTAGTGGATCGAAAATGAGATTGTCGTATCCAAAACGAAAATCCTGTCGTTTCCATAGAAACGATACTCGATTTAGAAGGAGAAGTCATAGAACACATAGTATTTCATAGCGACGCAATTTCCGTGTGAATTCGTCAATGTGTGGGAGTGAGGGATGCAGTAAAGAAGGATTAGTGGATCGGAAATGAGATTGTTGTATCCCAAAAGAAAATCCTGTCGTTTCCATAGAAACGTTACTCGATTTAGAAGGAGAAGTCATAAAACACATAGTATTTCATAGCGACTCAATTTCCGTGTTAATTCGTCAATGTGAGGGTGCTCGGGATGCAATAAAGAAGGAATAGTGCATCGAGAAGGAGATACTCCTATCGCAAATGAAAAGCCAGTCGTCTCCATAGAAACGATACTCGATTTAGAAGGAGAAATCATAGAACCCATAGTATTTCATAGCGACGCTATTTCCGTGTGAATTCGTCAGTGTGTGGGAGTGAGGGATGCAGTAAAGAAGGATTACTGGATCGGAAGTGAGATTGGCGTATCCCAAAAGAAAATCCTGTCGTTTCCATAGAAACGTTACTAGATTTAGAAGGAGAAGTCATAGAACCCGAAGTATTTCATAGCGACGCAATTTCCGTGTGAATTCGTCGTTGTGTGGGAGTGAGGGATGCAGTAAAGCAGGATTAGTGGATCGAAAATGAGATTGTCGTATCCCAAAAGAAAATCCTGTCGTTTCCATAGAAACGTTCCTCGATTTAGAAGGAGAAGTCATAGAATACATAGTATTTCATAGCGACGCAATTTCCGTGTGAATTCGTCAATGTGTGGGAGTGAGGGATGCAGTAAAGAAGGATTAGTGGTTCGAAAATGAAATTGTCGCATCCCAAAAGAAAATCCTGCCGTTTCCATTGAAACGTTACTCGATTTAGAAGGAAATTTCTTAGAACACATAGTATTTCATAACGACGCAATTTCCGTGTAAATTCGTCAATGTGTGGGAGTGAGGGTTGCAGTAAAGAAGGATTAGTGGATCGAAAATGAGATTGTCGTATCCCAAAAGAAAATCCTGTCGTTTCCATAGAAACGTTACTCGATTTAGCAGGAAATGTCTTAGAACACATAGTATTTCATAGCGACCAATTTCTGTGTGAATTCATCAATGAGTGGGAGTGAGGGATGCAGTAAAGAAGGATTAGTGGATCGAAAATGAGATTGTCGTATCCCAAAAGAAAATCCTGTCGTTTCCATTGAAACGTTACTCGATTTATAGGGAAATGTCATAGAACCCATAGTATTTCATAGCGACGCAATTTCCGTGTGAATTCGTCAATGAGTGGGAGTGAGGGATGCAGTAAAGTAGGATTAGTGGATCGGAAGTGAGATTGTCGTATCCCAAAAGAAAATACTGTCGTTTCCATAGAAACGTTACTCGATTTAGAAGGAGAAGTCATAGATCCCGAAGTATTTCATAGCGACGCAATTTCCGTGTGAATTCGTCGTTGTGTGGGAGTGAGGGATGCAGTAAAGCAGGATTAGTGGATCGAAAATGAGATTGTCGTATCCCAAAAGAAAATCCTGTCGTTTCCATAGAAACGTTCCTCGATTTAGAAGGAGAAGTCATAGAATACATAGTATTTCATAGCGACGCAATTTCCGTGTGAATTCGTCAATGTGTGGGAGTGAGGGATGCAGTAAAGAACTATTAGTGGTTCGAAAATGAAATTGTCGCATCCCAAAAGAAAATCCTGCCGTTTCCATTGAAACGTTACTCGATTTAGAAGGAAATTTCTTAGAACACATAGTATTTCATAACGACGCAATTTCCGTGTAAATTCGTCAATGTGTGGGAGTGAGGGATGCAGTAAAGAAGGATTAGTGGATCGAAAATGAGATTGTCGTATCCCAAAAAAAATCCTGTCGTTTCCATAGAAACGTTACTCGATTTAGAAGGAGAAGTCATAGAACACACAGTATTTCATAGCGACGCAATTTCCGTGTGAATTCGTCAATGTGTGGGAGTGAGGGATGCAGTAAACAAGGATTAGTGGATCGAAAATGAGATTGTCGTATGCCAAAAGAAAATCCTGTCGTTTCCATTGAAACGTTACACGATTTAGAAGGAAACGTCATAGAACACATAGCATTTCATAGCGACGTAATTTCCGTGTGAATTCGTCAATGTGTGCAAGTTAGGGATGCAGTAAAGAAGGATTAGTGGATCGAAAATGAGATTGTCGTATCCAAAACGAAAATCCTGTCGTTTCCATAGAAACGATACTCGATTTAGAAGGAGAAGTCATAGAACACATAGTATTTCATAGCGACGCAATTTCCGTGTTAATTCGTCAATGTGTGGGAGTGAGGGATGCAGTAAAGAAGGATTAGTGGATCGGAAATGTGATTGTCGTATCCCAAAAGAAAATCCTGTCGTTTCCATAGAAACGTTACTCGATTTAGAAGGAAATGTCTTAGAACACATAGTATTTCATAGCGACGCAATTTCCGTGTGAATTCGTCAATGAGTGGGTGTGAGGGATGCAGTAGAGAAGGATTAGTGGATCGGAAATGTGATTGTCGTATCCCAAAAGAAAATCCTGTCGTTTCCATAGAAACGTTACTCGATTTAGAAGGAAATGTCTTAGAACACATAGTATTTCATAGCGACTCAATTTCCGTGTGAATTCGTCAATGAGTGGGAGTGAGGGATGCAGTAAAGAAGGATTAGTGGATCGGAAATGAGATTGTCGTATCCCAAAAGAAAATCCTGTCGTTTCCATAGAAACGTTACTCGATTTAGAAGGAGAAGTCATAGAACACATAGTATTTCATAGCGACGCAATTTCCGTGTGAATTCGTCAATGAGTGGGTGTGAGGGATGCAGTAGAGAAGGATTAGTGGATCGGAAATGTGATTGTCGTATCCCAAAAGAAAATCCTGTCGTTTTTATAGAAACGTTACTCGATTTAGAAGGAAATGTCATAGAACCCATAGTATTTCATAGCGACGCAATTTCCGTGTGAATTCGTCAATGTGTGGGAGTGAGGGATGCGATAAAAAAGGATTAGTGGATCGGAAATGAGATTGTCGTATCCCAAAAGAAAATCCTTTCGTTTCCATAGAAACGTTACTCGATTTAGAAGGAAATGTCTTAGAACACATAGTATTTCATAGCGACGCAATTTCCGTGTGAATTCGTCAATGTGTGGGAGTGAGGCATGCAGTAAAGAAGGATTAGTGGATCGGAAATGAGATTGTAGTATCCCAAAAGAAAATCCTGTCGTTTCCATAGAAACGTTACTCGATTTAGAAGGAGAAGTCATAGAACACATAGTATTTCATAGCGACGCAATTTCCGTATGAATTCGTCAATGTGTGGGAGTGAGGGATGCAGTAAAAAAAGATTTAGTGATCGGAAATGAGATTGTCGTATCCCAAAAGAAAATCCTGTCGTTTCCATAGAAACGTTACTCGATTTAGCAGGAAATGTCTTAGAACACATAGTATTTCATAGCGACCAATTTCTGTGTGAATTCATCAATGAGTGGGAGTGAGGGATGCAGTAAAGAAGGATTAGTGGATCGAAAATGAGATTGTCGTATCCCAAAAGAAAATCCTGTCGTTTCCATTGAAACGTTACTCGATTTATAGGGAAATGTCATAGAACCCATAGTATTTCATAGCGACGCAATTTCCGTGTGAATTCGTCAATGAGTGGGACTGAGGGATGCAGTAAAGTAGGATTAGTGGATCGGAAGTGAGATTGTCGTATCCCAAAAGAAAATACTGTCGTTTCCATAGAAACGTTACTCGATTTAGAAGGAAATGTCTTAGAACACATAGTATTTCATAGCGACGCAATTTCCGTGTGAATTCGTCAACGTGTGGGAGTGAGGGATGCAGTAAAGAAGGATTAGTGGATCGGAAATGGGATTTTCGTATCCCAAAAGAAAATCCTGTCGTTTCCATATAAACGGTACTCGATTTAGAAGGAGAAGTCATAGAACCCATAGTATTTCATAGCGACGCAATTTCTTTGTGATTTCGTCAATGTGTGGGAGTGAGGGATGCAGTAAAGACGGATTAGTGGATCGGAAATGAAATTGTCGTATCCCAAAAGAAAATCCTGTCGTTTCCATAGAAACGTTACTCGATTTAGAAGGAAATGTCTTAAAACACATAGTATTTCATAGCGACGCTATTTCCGTGTGAATTCGTCAATGTGTGGGAGTGAGGGATGCAGTAATGGAGGATTAGTGGATCGGAAATGTGATTGTCGTATCCCAAAAGAAAATCCGGTCGTTTCCATATAAACGGTACTCGATTTAGAAGGAGAAGTCATAGAACCCATAGTATTTCATAGCGACGCAATTTCTGTGTGTATTCGTCAATGTGTGGGAGTGAGGGATGCAGTAAAGAAGGATTTGTGGATCGGAAATGAAATTGTCGTATCCCAAAAGAAAATCCTGTCGTTTCCATAGAAACGTTACTCGATTTAGAAGGAAATGTCTTAGAACACATAGTATTTCATAGCGACGCGATTTCCGTGTGAATTCGTCAATGTGTGGGAGTGAGGGATGCGGTAAAGAAGGATTAGTGGATCGGAAATGTGATTGTCGTATCCCAAAAGAAAATCCTGTCGTTTCCATAGACACGTTACTCGATTTAGAAGGAGAAGTCATAGAACCCATAGTATTTCATAGCGACTCAATTTCCGTGTTAATTCGTCAATGTGAGGGTGCTCGGGATGCAATAAAGAAGGAATAGTGCATCGAGAAGGAGATACTCCTATCGCAAATGAAAAGCCAGTCGTCTCCATAGAAACGATACTCGATTTAGAAGGAGAAATCATAGAACCCATAGTATTTCATAGCGACGCTATTTCCGTGTGAATTCGTCAGTGTGTGGGAGTGAGGGATGCAGTAAAGAAGGATTACTGGATCGGAAGTGAGATTGGCGTATCCCAAAAGAAAATCCTGTCGTTTCCATAGAAACGTTACTAGATTTAGAAGGAGAAGTCATAGAACCCGAAGTATTTCATAGCGACGCAATTTCCGTGTGAATTCGTCGTTGTGTGGGAGTGAGGGATGCAGTAAAGCAGGATTAGTGGATCGAAAATGAGATTGTCGTATCCCAAAAGAAAATCCTGTCGTTTCCATAGAAACGTTCCTCGATTTAGAAGGAGAAGTCATAGAATACATAGTATTTCATAGCGACGCAATTTCCGTGTGAATTCGTCAATGTGTGGGAGTGAGGGATGCAGTAAAGAAGGATTAGTGGTTCGAAAATGAAATTGTCGCATCCCAAAAGAAAATCCTGCCGTTTCCATTGAAACGTTACTCGATTTAGAAGGAAATTTCTTAGAACACATAGTATTTCATAACGACGCAATTTCCGTGTAAATTCGTCAATGTGTGGGAGTGAGGGTTGCAGTAAAGAAGGATTAGTGGATCGAAAATGAGATTGTCGTATCCCAAAAAAAATCCTGTCGTTTCCATAGAAACGTTACTCGATTTAGAAGGAGAAGTCATAGAACACACAGTATTTCATAGCGACGCAATTTCCGTGTGAATTCGTCAATGTGTGGGAGTGAGGGATGCAGTAAACAAGGATTAGTGGATCGAAAATGAGATTGTCGTATGCCAAAAGAAAATCCTGTCGTTTCCATTGAAACGTTACACGATTTAGAAGGAAACGTCATAGAACACATAGTATTTCATAGCGACGTAATTTCCGTGTGAATTCGTCAATGTGTGCAAGTTAGGGATGCAGTAAAGAAGGATTAGTGGATCGAAAATGAGATTGTCGTATCCAAAACGAAAATCCTGTCGTTTCCATAGAAACGATACTCGATTTAGAAGGAGAAGTCATAGAACACATAGTATTTCATAGCGACGCAATTTCCGTGTGAATTCGTCAATGTGTGGGAGTGAGGGATGCAGTAAAGAAGGATTAGTGGATCGGAAATGAGATTGTTGTATCCCAAAAGAAAATCCTGTCGTTTCCATAGAAACGTTACTCGATTTAGAAGGAGAAGTCATAAAACACATAGTATTTCATAGCGACGCAATTTCCGTGTGAATTCGTCAATGAGTGGGAGTGAGGGATGCAGTAAAGAAGGATTAGTGGATCGAAAATGAGATTGTCGTATCCCAAAAGAATATCCTGTCGTTTCCATAGAAACGTTACTCGATTTATAAGGAAATATTTTAGAACACATAGTATTTCATAGCGACGCAATTTCCGTGTGAATTCGTCAATGAGTGGGAGTGAGGGATGCAGTAAAGAAGAATTAGTGGATCGGAAATGTGATTGTCGTATCCCAAAAGAAAATCCTGTCGTTTCCATAGAAACGTTACTCGATTTAGAAGGAAATGTCTTAGAAAACATAGTATTTCATAGCGACTCAATTTCCGTGTGAATTCGTCAATGAGTGGGAGTGAGGGATGCTGTAAAGAAGGATTAGTGGATCGGAAATGAGATTGTCGTATCCCAAAAGAAAATCCTGTCGTTTCCATAGAAACGTTTCACGATTTAGAAGGAAATGTCATACAACCCATAGTATTTTATAGCGACGCAATTTCCGTGTGAATTCGGCAATGAGTGGGAGTGAGGGATGCAGTAAAGAAGGATTAGTGGATCGGAAATGAGATTGTCGTATCCCAAAAGAAAATACTGTCATTTACATAGAAACGTTACTCGATTTAGAAGGAAATGTCTTAGAACACGTAGTATTTCATAGCGACGCAATTTCCGTGTGAATTCGTCAATGTGTGGGAGTGAGGGATGCAGTAAAGAAGGATTAGTGGATCGGAAATGTGATTGTAGTATCCCAAAAGAAAATCCTGTCGTTTCCATAGAAACGTTACTGATTTAGAAGGAGAAGTCATAGAAACTATAGTATTTCATAGCGACGCAATTTCCGTGTGAATTCGTCAATGTGTGGGAGTGAGGGATGCAGTAAAGATGGATTAGTGGATCGGAAATGAGATTGTCGATTCCCAAAAGAAAATCCTGTCGTTTCCATAGAAACGTTACTCGATTTAGCTGAAAATGTCTTAGAACACATAGTATTTCATAGCGACGCAATTTCCGTGTGAATTCGTCAATGTGTGGGAGTGAGGGATGCAATAAAGAAGGATTAGTGGATCGGAAATGAGATTGTCGTATCCCAAAAGAAAATCCTTTCGTTTCCATAGAAACGTTACTCGATTTAGAAGGAAATGTCTTAGAACACAGAGTATTTCATAGCGACGCAATTTCCGTGCGAATTCGTCAATGAGTGGGAGTGAGGGATGCAGTAAAGGAGGATTAGTGGATCGGAAATGTGATTGTAGTATCCCAAAAGAAAATCCTGACGTTTCCATAGAAACGTTACTCGATTTAGAAGGAGAAGTCATAGAACCCATAGTATTTCATAGCGACGCAATTTCCGTGTGTACTCGTCAATGAGTGGGAGTGAGGGATGCAGTAAAGAAGGATTAGTGGATCGGAAATGAGATTGTCATATCCCAAAAGAAAATCCTTTCGTTTCCATAGAAACGTTACTCGATTTAGAAGGAAATGTCTTAGAACACATAGTATTTCATAGCGACGCAATTTCCGTGTGAATTCGTCAATGAGTGGGAGTGAGGGATGCAGTAAAGAAGAATTAGTGGATCGGAAATGTGATTGTCGAATCCCAAATGAAAATCCTGTCGTTTCCATAGAAACGTTACTCGATTTAGAAGGAAATGTCTTAGAACACATAGTATTTCATAGCGACTCAATTTCCGTGTGAATTCGTCAATGAGTGGGAGTGAGGGATGCTGTAAAGAAGGATTAGTGGATCGGAAATGAGATTGTCGTATCCCATAAGAAAATCCTGTCGTTTCCATAGAAACGTTACTCGATTTAGAAGGAGAGGTCATAGAACACATTGTATTTCATAGCGACGCAATTTCCGTGTGAATTCGTCAATGTGTGGGAGTGAGGGATGCAGTAAAGAAGGATTAGTGGATCGGAAATGAGATTGTCGTATCCCAAAAGAAAATCCTGTCGCTTCCATAGAAACGTTACTCGATTAAGCAGGAAATGTCTTAGAACACATAGTATTTCATAGCGACGCAATTTCTGTGTGAATTCGTCAATGAGTGGGAGTGAGGGATGCAGTAAAGAAGGATTAGTGGATCGAAAATGAGATTGTCGTATCCCAAAAGAAAATCCTTTCGTTTCCATTGAAACGTTACTCGATTTATAGGGAAATGTCATAGAACCCATAATATTTCATAGCGACGCAATTTCCGTGTGAATTCGTCAATGAGTGGGAGTGAGGGATGCAGTAAAGAAGGATTAGTGGATCGGAAATGAGATTGTCGTATCCCAAAAGAAAATACTGTCATTTCCATAGAAACGTTACTCCATTTAGAAGGAAATGTCTTAGAACACATAGTATTTCATAGCGACGCAATTTCCGTGTGAATTCGTCAATGAGTGGGAGTGAGGGATGCAGTAAAGAAGGATTAGTGGATCGAAAATGAGATTGTCGTATCCCAAAAGAAAATCCTGTCGTTTCCATAGAAACGTTACTCGATTTAGAAGGAAATGTCATAGAACCCATAGTATTTCATAGGGACGCAATTTCCGTGTGAATTCGTCAGTGAGTGGGAGTGAGTGATGCAGTAAAGAAGGATTAGTGGATCGGAAATGAGATTGTCGTATCCCAAAAGAAAATACTGTCGTTTCCATAGAAACGTTACTCGATTTAGAAGGAAATGTCTTAGAACACATAGTATTTCATAGCGACGAGATTTCCGTGTGAATTCGTCAATGTGTGGGAGTGAGGGATGCAGTAAAGAAGGATTAGTGGATCGGAAATGAGATTGTCGTATCCCAAAAGAAAATCCTGTCATTTCCATTGAAACGTTACACGATTTAGAAGGAAATGTAATAGAACCCATAGTATTACTTAGCGACGCAATTTCCGTGTGAATTCGTCAATGAGTGGGAGTGAGGGATGCAGTAAAGAAGGATTAGTGGATCGGAAATGAGATTGTCGTATCCCCAAAGAAAATACTGTCGCTTACATAGAAACGTTACTCGATTTAGAAGGAAATGTCTTAGAACACATAGTATTTCATAGCGACGCAATTTCCGTGTGAATTCGTCAATGTGTGGGAGTGAGGGATGCAGTAAAGAAGGATTAGTGGATCGGAAATGAGATTGTAGTATCCCAAAAGAAAATCCTGTCGTTTCCATAGAAACGTTACTCGATTTAGAAGGAAATGTCTTAGAACACATAGTATTTCATAGCGACGCAATTTCTGTGTGAAATCGTCAATGAGTGGGAGTGAGGGATGCAGTAAAGAAGGATTAGTGGATCGAAAATGAGATTGTCGTATCCCAAAAGAAAATCCTGTCGTTTCCATTGATACGTTACTCGATTTATAGGGAAATGTCATAGAACCCATAGTATTTCATAGCGACGCAATTTCCGTGTGAATTCGTCAATGAGTGGGACTGAGGGATGCAGTAAAGTAAGATTAGTGGATCGGAAGTGAGATTGTCGTATCCCAAAAGAAAATACTGTCGTTTCCATAGAAGCGTTACTCGATTTAGTAGGAAATGTCTTAGAACACATAGTATTTCATAGCGACGCAATTTCCGTGTGAATTCGTCAACGTGTGGGAGTGAGGGATGCAGTAAAGAAGGATTAGTGGATCGGAAATGGGATTTTCGTATCCCAAAAGAAAATCCTGTCGTTTCCATATAAACGGTACTCGATTTAGAAGGAGAAGTCATAGAACCCATAGTAATTCATAGCGACGCAATTTCTTTGTGATTTCGTCAATGTGTGGGAGTGAGGGATGCAGTAAAGAAGGATTAGTGGATCGGAAATGTGATTGTCGTATCCCAAAAGAAAATCCTGTCGTTTCCATAGAAACGTTACTCGATTTAGAAGGAAATGTTTTAGAACACATAGTTTTTCATAGCGACGCAATTTCCGTGTGAATTCGTCAATGTGTGGGAGTGAGGGGTGCTGTAAAGACGGATTAGTGGATCGGAAATGAGATTGTCGTATCCCAAAAGAAAATCCTGTCGTTTCCATGGAAACGTTACTCGATTTAGAAGGAAATGTCTTAGAACACATAGTATTTCATAGCGACGCAATTTCCGTGTGAATTCGTCAATGTGTGGGAGTGAGGGATGCAGTAAAGAAGGATTAGTGGATCGGAAATGTGATTGTCGTATCCCAAAAGAATATCCTGTCGTTTCCATAGAAACGTTACTCGATTTAGAAGGAAATGTCTTAGAACCCATAGTATTTCATAGCGACGCAATTTCCGTGTGAATTCGTCAATGTGTGGGAGTGAGGGATGCAGTAAAGAAGGATTAGTGGATCGGAAATGTGATTGTCGTATCCCAAAAGAAAATCCTGTCGTTTCCATAGAAACGTTACTCGATTTAGCAGGAAATGTCTTAGAACACATAGTATTTCATAGCGACGCAATTTCTGTGCGAATTCGTCAATGAGTGGGAGTAAGGGATGCAGTAAAGTAGGATTAGTGGATCGAAAATGAGATTGTCGTATCCCAAAAGAAAATCCTGTCGTTTCCATTGAAACGTTACTAGATTTATAGGGAAATGTCATAGAACCCATAGTATTTCATAGCGACGCAATTGCCGTGTGAATTCGTCAATGAGTGGGAGTGAGGGATGCAGTAAAGAAGGATTAGTGGATCGGAAATGAGATTGTCGTATCCCAAAAGAAAATACTGTCGTTTCCATAGAAACGTTACTCGATTTAGAAGGAAATGTCTTAGAACACATAGTATTTCATAGCGAAGCAATTTCCGTGTGAATTCGTCAATGTGTGGGAGTGAGGGATGCAGTAATGGAGGATTAGTGGATCGGAAATGTGATTGTCGTATCCTAAAAGAAAATCCGGTCGTTTCCATATAAACGGTACTCGATTTAGAAGGAGAAGTCATAGAACCCATAGTATTTCATAGCGACGCAATTTCTGTGTGAATTCGTCAATGTGTGGGAGTGAGGGATGCAGTAAAGAAGGATTTGTGGATCGGAAATGAAATTGTCGTATCCCAAAAGAAAATCCTGTCGTTTCCATAGAAACGTTACTCGATTTAGAAGGAAATGTCTTAGAACACATAGTATTTCATAGCGACGCGATTTCCGTGTGAATTCGTCAATGTGTGGGAGTGAGGGATGCAGTAAAGAAGGATTAGTGGATCGGAAATGTGATTGTCGTATCCCAAAAGAAAATCCTGTCGTTTCCATAGAAACGTTACTCGATTTAGAAGGAGAAGTCATAGAACCCATAGTATTTCATAGCCACTCAATTTCCGTGTTAATTCGTCAATGTGAGGGTGCTCGGGATCCAATAAAGAAGGAATAGTGCATCGAGAAGGAGATACTCCTATCGCAAATGAAAAGCCAGTCGTCTCCATAGAAACGATACTCGATTTAGAAGGAGAAATAATAGAACCCATAGTATTTCATAGCGACGCTATTTCCGTGTGAATTCGTCAGTGTGTGGGAGTGAGGGATGCAGTAAAGAAGGATTACTGGATCGGAAGTGAGATTGGCGTATCCCAAAAGAAAATCCTGTCGTTTCCATAGAAACGTTACTAGATTTAGAAGGAGAAGTCATAGAACCCGTAGTATTTCATAGCGACGCAATTTCCGTGTGAATTCGTCGTTGTGTGGGAGTGAGGGATGCAGTAAAGCAGGATTAGTGGATCGAAAATGAGATTGTCGTATCCCAAAAGAAAATCCTGTCGTTTCCATAGAAACGTTCCTCGATTTAGAAGGAGAAGTCATAGAATACATAGTATTTCATAGCGACGCAATTTCCGTGTGAATTCGTCAATGTGTGGGAGTGAGGGATGCAGTAAAGAAGGATTAGTGGTTCGAAAATGAAATTGTCGCATCCCAAAAGAAAATCCTGCCGTTTCCATTGAAACGTTACTCGATTTAGAAGGAAATTTCTTAGAACACATAGTATTTCATAACGACGCAATTTCCGTGTAAATTCGTCAATGTGTGGGAGTGAGGGATGCAGTAAAGAAGGATTAGTGGATCGGAAATGAGATTGTTGTATCCCAAAAGAAAATCCTGTCGTTTCCATAGAAACGTTACTCGATTTAGAAGGAAAAGTCATTGAACACATAGTATTTCATAGCGACGTAATTTCCGTTTGAATTCGTCAATGTGTGCAAGTGAGGGATGCAGTAAAGAAGGATTAGTGGATCGAAAATGAGATTGTCGTATCCAAAACGAAAATCCTGTCGTTTCCATAGAAACGATACTCGATTTAGAAGGAGAAGTCATAGAACACATAGTATGTCATAGCGACGCAATTTCCGTGTGAATTCGTCAATGTGTGGGAGTGAGGGATGCAGTAAAGAAGGATTAGTGGATCGGAAATGAGATTGTTGTATCCCAAAAGAAAATCCTGTCGTTTCCATAGAAACGTTACTCGATTTAGAAGGAGAAGACATAGAACACATAGTATTTCATTGCGACGCGATTTCCGTGTGAATTCGTCAATGAGTGGGAGTGAGGGATGCAGTAAAGAAGGATTAGTGGATCGAAAATGAGATTGTCGTATCCCAAAAGAATATCCTGTCGTTTCCATAGAAACGTTACTCGATTTATAAGGAAATATCTTAGAACACATAGTATTTCATAGCGACGCAATTTCCGTGTGAATTCGTCAATGAGTGGGAGTGAGGGATGCAGCAAAGAAGAATTAGTGGATCGGAAATGTGATTGTCGTATCCCAAAAGAAAATCCTGTCGTTTCCATAGAAACGTTACTCGATTTAGAAGGAAATGTCTTAGAACACATAGTATTTCATAGCGACTCAATTTCCGTGTGATTTCGTCAATGAGTGGGAGTGAGGGATGCTGTAAAGAAGGATTAGTGGATCGGAAATGAGATTGTCGTATCCCAAAAGAAAATCCTGTCGTTTCCATAGAAACGTTTCATGATTTAGAAAGAAATGTGATAGAACACATAGTATTTTATAGCGACGCAATTTCCGTGTGAATTCGGCAATGAGTGGGAGTGAGGGATGCAGTAAAGAAGGATTAGTGGATCGGAAATGAGATTGTCGTATCCCAAAAGAAAATACTGTCATTTACATAGAAACGTTACTCGATTTAGAAGGAAATGTCTTAGAACACATAGTATTTCATAGCGACGCAATTTCCGTGTGAATTCGTCAATGTGTGGGAGTGAGGGATGCAGTAAAGAAGGATTAGTGGATCGGAAATGTGATTGTAGTATCCCAAAAGAAAATCCGGTCGTTTCCATAGAAACGTTACTGATTTAGAAGGAGAAGTCATAGAACCTATAGTATTTCATAGCGACGCAATTTCCGTGTGAATTCGTCAATGTGTGGGAGTGAGGGATGCAGTAAAGATGGATTAGTGCATCGGAAATGAGATTGTCGATTCCCAAAAGAAAATCCTGTCGTTTCCATAGAAACGTTACTCGATTTAGCAGGAAATGTCTTAGAACAAATAGTATTTCATAGCGACGCAATTTCTGTGCGAATTCGTCAATGAGTGGGAGTGAGGGATGCAGTAAAGAAGGATTAGTGGCTTCGAAAATGAGATTGTCGTATCCCAAAAGAAAATCCTGTCTTTTCCATTGAAACGTTACTCGATTTATAGGGAAATGTCATAGAACCCATTGTATTTCATAGCGACGCAATTTCCGTGTGAATTCGTCAATGAGTGGGAGTGAGGGAAGCAGTAAAGAAGGATTAGTGGATCGGAAATGAGATTGTCGTATCCCAAAAGAAAATACTGTCGTTTCCATAGAAATGCTACTCGATTTAGAAGGAAATGTCTTAGAACACATAGTATTTCATAGCGACGCAATATCCGTGTGAATTCGTCAATGTGTGGGAGTGAGGGATGCAGTAAAGAAGGATTAGTGGATCGGAAATGTGATTGTCGTATCCCAAAAGAAAATCCTGTTGTTTCCATATAAACGGTACTCGATTTAGTAGGAGAAGTCATAGAACCCATAGTATTTCATAGCGACGCAATTTCTGTGTGAATTCGTCAATGTGTG
Source organism: Schistocerca cancellata (assembly GCF_023864275.1). Taxonomy (NCBI): domain Eukaryota; kingdom Metazoa; phylum Arthropoda; class Insecta; order Orthoptera; family Acrididae; genus Schistocerca; species Schistocerca cancellata. The sequence continues at coordinate 732,804,029 of NC_064631.1, forward strand.
GGAGTGAGGGATGCGGTAAAGAAGGATTAGTGGATCGGAAAATAAATTGTCGTATCCCAAAAGAAAATCCTGTCGTTTCCATAGAAACGTTACTCTATTTAGAAGGAAATGTCTTACAACACATAGTATTTCATAGCGACGCAATTTCCGTGTGAATTCGTCAATGAGTGGGAGTGAGGGATGCAGCAAAGAAGGATTAGTGGATCGGAAATGTGATTGTCGTATCCCAAAAGAAAATCCTGTCGTTTCCATAGAAACGTTACTCGATTTAGAAGGTGTAGTCATAGAACCCATAGTATTTCATAGCGACTCAATTTCCGTGTTAATTCGTCAATGTGAGGGTGCTCGGGATGCAATAAAGAAGGAATAGTGCATCGAGAAGGAGATACTCCTATCGCAAATGAAAAGCCAGTCGTTTCCATAGAATCGATACTCGATTTAGAAGGAGAAATCATAGAACCCATAGTATTTCATAGCGACGCGATTTCCGAGTGAATTCCTCAGTGTGTGGGAGTGAGGGATGCAGTAAAGAAGGATTAGTGGATCGGAAGTGAGATTGGCGTATCCGAAAAGAAAATCCTGTCGTTTCCATAGAAACGTTAGTAGATTTAGAAGGAGAAGTCATAGTACCCGTAGTATTTCATAGCGACGCAATTTCCGTGTGAATCCGTCAATGTGTGGGAGTGAGGGATGCAGTAAAGAAGGATTAGTGGATCGAAAATGAGATTGTCGTATCCCAAAAGAAAATCCTGCCGTTTCCATTGAAACGTTACTCGATTTAGTAGGAAAAACCATAGAACACATAGTATTTCATAGCGTCGCAATTTCCGTGTTAATTCGTCAATGTGTGGGAGTGAGGGATGCAGTAAAGAAGGATTGGTGGATCGAAAATGAGATTGTCGTATCCAAAAAGAAAATCCTGTCGTTTCCATAGAAACGATACTTGATTTAGAAGGAGAACTCATAGAACACATAGTATTTCATAGCGACGCAATTTCCGTGTGAATTCGTCAATGAGTGGGAGTGAGGGATGCAGTAAAGAAGGATTAGAGGATCGAAAATGAGATTTTCGTATCCCAAAAGAATATCATGTCGTTTCCATAGAAACGTTACTCGATTTAGAAGGAAATGTCATAGAACCCATAGTATTTCATAGCGACGCAACTTCCGTGTGAATTCGTCAATGAGTGGGAGTGAGGGATGCAGTAAAGAAGGATTAGTGGATTGGAAATGAGATTGTCGTATCCCAAAAGAAAATCCTATCGTTTCCATAATAACGTTACTCGATTTAGACGGGAATGTCTTAGAACACATAGTATTTCATAGCGACGCAATTTCCGTGTGAATTCGTCAATGAGTGGGAGTGAGGGATGCAGTAAAGAAGGATTAGTGGATCGGAAATGAGATTGTCGTATCCCAAAAGAAAATCCTGTCGTTTCCATAGAAACGTTACTCGATTTAGAAGGAGAAGTCATAGAACACATAGTAATTCATAGCGATGCAATTTCCGTGTGAATTCGTCAATGTGTGGGAGTGAGGGATGCAGCAAAGAAGGATTAGTGGATCGGAAATGAGATTGTCGTATCCCAAAAGAAAATCCTGTCGTTTCCATAGAAACGTTACTCGATTTAGAAGGAGAAGTCATAGAACACGTAGTATTTCATAGCGACGCAATTTTCGTGTGAATTCGTCATTGTGTGGGAGTGAGGGATGCAGTAAAGAAGGATTAGTGGAACGAAAATGAGATTGACGTATCACAAAAGAAAATCCTGTCGTTTCCATTGAAACGTTACTCGATTTAGAAGGAAAAGCCATAGAACACATAGTCTTTCATAGCGACGCAATTTCCGTGTGAATTCGTCAATGTGTGGGAGGGAGGGATGCAGTAAAGAAGGATTAGTGGATCGGAAATGAGATTGTTGTATCCCAAACGAAAATCCTGTCGTTTCCATAGAAACGATACTCGATTTAGAAGGAGAAGTCATAGAACACATAGTATTTCATAGCGACGCAATTTCCGTGTGAATTCGTCAATGTGTGTGAGTGAGGGATGCAGTAAAGAAGGATTGGTGCATCGGAAATGAGATTGTTGTATCACAAAAGAAAATGCTGTCGTTTCCATAGAAACGTTACTCGATTTAGAAGGAGAAGTCGAAGAACACATAGTATTTCATAGCGACGCAATTTCCGTGTGAATTCGTCAATGAGTGGGAGTGAGGGATGCAGTAAAGAAGGATTAGTGGATCGAAAATGAGATTGTCGTAACCCATAAGAATATCCTGTCGTTTCCATAAAACGTTACTCGATTTAGAAGGAAATGTCATAGAACCCATAGTATTTCATAGCGACGCAATTTCCGTGTGAATTCGTCAATGAGTGGGAGTGAGGGATGCAGTAAAGAAGGATTAGTGGGTTGGAAATGAGATTGTCGTATCTTAAAAGAGAATCCTGTCGTTTCCATAAAAACGTTACTCGATTTAGACGGAAATGTCTTAGAACACATAGTATTTCATAGCGACGCAATTTCCGTGTGAATTCGTCAATGTGTGGGAGTGAGGGATGCAGTAAAGAAGGATTAGTGGATCGGAAATGTGATTGTCGTATCCCAAAAGAAAATCCTGTCGTTTCCATAGAAACGTTACTCGATTTAGAAGGAGAAGTTATAGACCCCATACTATTTCATAGCGACGCAATTTCCGTGTGAATTCGTCAATGAGTGGGAGTGAGGGATGCAGTAGAGAAGGATTAGTGGATCGGAAATGTGATTGTCGTATCCCAAAAGAAAATCCTGTCGTTTCCATAGAAACGTTACTCGATTTAGAAGGAGAAGTCATAGAACACATAGTATTTCATAGCGACGCAATTTCCGTGTGAATTCGTCAATGTGTTGGAGTGAGGGATGCAGTAAAGAAGGATTAGTGGATCGGAAATGAGATTGTCGTATCCCAAAAGAAAATCCTGTCGATTCCATAGTAACGTTACTCGATTTAGAAGGAGAAGTCATAGAACACATAGTATTTCATAGCGTCGCAATTTCCGTGTTAATTCGTCAATGTGTGGGAGTGAGGGATGCAGTAAAGAAGGATTAGTGGATCGGAAATGAGATTGTCGTATCTCAGAAGAAAATCCTGTCGTTTCCATAGAAACGTTACTCGATTTAGAAGGAAATGTCATAGAACCCATAGTATTTCATAGGGACGTAATTTCCATGTGAATTCGTCAATGAGTGGGAGTGAGGGATGCAGTAAAGAAGGATTAGTGGATCGGAAATGAGATTGTCGTATCCCAAAAGAAAGTACTGTCGCTTACATAGAAACGTTACTCGATTTAGAAGGAAATGTTTTAGAACACATAGTATTTTACAGCGACCCAATTTCCGTGTGAATTCGTCAATGTGTGGGAGTGAGGGATGCAGTAAAGAAGGATTAGTCAATCGGAAATGTGATTGTAGTATCCCAAAAGAAAATCCTGTCGTTTCCACAGAAACGTTACTCGATCTAGAAGGAGAAGTCATAGAACCCATAGTATTTCATAGCGACGCAATTTCCGTGTGAATTCGTCAATGTGTGGGAGTGAGGGATGCAGTAAAGAAGGATTAGTGGATCGGAAATGAGATTGTCGTATCCCAAAAGAAAATCCTGTCGTTTCCATAGAAACGTTACTCGATTTAGAGGGAAATGTCTTAGAACACATAGTATTTCATAGCGACGCAATTTCCGTGTGAATTCGTCAATGAGTGGGAGTGAGGGATGCAGTAAAGAAGGATTAGTGGATCGGAAATGTGATTGTCGTATCCCAAAAGAAAATCCTGTCGTTTCCATTGAAGCGTTACACGATTTAGAAGGAAATGTCATAGAACCCATAGTATTTCATAGCGACGCAATTTCCGTGTGAATTCGTCAATGAGTGGGAGTGAGGGATGCAGTAAAGAAGGATTAGTGGATCGGAAATGAGATTGTCGTATCATAGAAGAAAATCCTGTCATTTCCATAGAAACGTTACTCGATTTAGAACGAAATGTCTTAGAACACATAGTATTTCATAGCGACGCAATTTCCGTGTGAATTCGTCAATGAGTGTGAGTGAGGGATGCAGTAAAGAAGGATTAGTGGATCGGAAATGTGATTGTCGTATCCCAAAAGAAAATCCTGTCGTTTCCATTGAAACGTTACACGATTTAGAAGAAAATGTCATAGAACACATAGTATTTTATAGCGACGCAATTTCCGTGTGAATTCGTCAATGAGTGGGAGTGAGGGATGCAGTAAAGAAGGATTAGTGGATCGGAAATGAGATTGTCGTATCCCAAAAGAAAATACTGTCGTTTCCATAGAAACGTTACTCGATTTAGAAGGAAATGTCTTAGAACTCATAGTATTTAATAGCGACGCAATTTCCGTGTGAATTCGACAATGTTTGGGAGTGAGGGATGCAGTAAATTAGGATTAGTGGATCGGAAATGTGATTGTAGGATCCCAAAAGAATATCCTGTCGTTTCCATAGAAACGTTACTCGATTTAGAAGGAGAAGTCATAGAACCCATAGTATTTCATAGCGACGCAATTTCCGTGTGAATTCGTCAATGTGTGGGAGTGAGGGATGCAGTAAAGAAGGATTAGTGGATCGGAAATGTGATTGTCGTATCCCAAAAGAAAATCCTGTCGTTTCCATAGAAACGTTACTCGATTTAGAAGGAAATGTCTTAGAACACATAGTATTTCATAGCGACTCAATTTCCGTGTGAATTCGTTAATGTGTGGGAGTGAGGGATGCAGTAAAGAAGGATTAGTGGATCGAAGATGAGATTGTCGTATCCCAAAAGAATATCCTGTCGTTTCCATAGAAACGTTACTCGATTTAGAAGGAAATGTCATAGAACCCTTAGTATTTCATAGCGACGCAATTTCCGTGTGAATTCGTCAATGAGTGGGAGTGAGGGATGCAGTAAAGAAGGATTAGTGGATCGGAAATGAGATTGTTGTATCCCAAATAAAATCCTGTCGTTTCCATAGAAACGTTACTCAATTTAGAAGGAGAAGTCATAGAACACATAGTATTTCATAGCGACGCAATTTCCCTGTGAATTCGTCAATGAGTGTGAGTGAGGGATGCAGTAAAGAGGGATTAGTGGATCGAAAATGAGATTGTCGTATCCCAAAAGAATATCCTGTCGTTTCCATAGAAACGTTACTCGATTTAGAAGGAAATGTCATAGAACCCATAGTATTTCATAGCGACGCAATTTCCGTGTGGATTCGTCAATGTGTGGTAGTGAGGGATGCAGTAAAGAAGGATTAGTGAATCGGAAATGTGATTGTCGTACCCCAAAAGAAAATCCTGTCGTTTCCATAGAAACGTTACTCGATTTAGAAGGAGAAGTTATAGACCCCATACTATTTCATAGCGACGCAATTTCCGTGTGAATTCGTCAGTGAGTGGGAGTGAGGGATGCAGTAAAGAAGGATTAGTGGATCGGAAATGAGATTGTCGTATCCCAAAAGAAAATCCTGTCGTTTCCATAGAAACGTTACTCGATTTAGAAGGAGAAGTCATAGAACACATAGTATTTCATAGCGACGCAATTTCCGTGTTAATTCGTCAATGTGTGGGAGTGAGGGATGCAGTAAAGAAGGATTAGTGGATCGGAAATGAGATTGTCGTATCCCAGAAGAAAATCCTCTCGTTTCCATAGAAACGTTACTCAATTTAGAAGGAAATGTCTTAGAACACATAGTATTTCATAGCGACGCAATTTCCGTGTGAATTCGTCAATGAGTGGGAGTGAGGGATGCAGTAAAGAAGGATTAGTGGATCGAAAATGAGATTGTCGTATCCCAAAAGAAAATCCTGTCGTTTCCATAGAAACGTTACTCGATTTAGAAGGAAATGTCATAGAACCCATAGTATTTCATAGGGACCCAATTTCCGTGTGAATTCGTGAATGAGTGTGAGTGAGGGATGCAGTAAAGAAGGATTAGTGGATCGGAAATGTGATTGTCGTATCCCAAAAGAAAATCCTGTCGTTTCCATTGAAACATTACACGATTTAGAAGGAAATGTCATAGATCCCATAGTATTTTATAGCGACGCAATTTCCGTGTGAATTCGTCAATGAGTGGGCGTGAGGGATTCAGTAAAGAAGGATTAGTGGATCGGAAATGAGATTCTCGTATCCCAAAAGAAAATACTGTCGTTTACATAGAAACGTTACTCGATTTCGAAGGAAATGTCTTAGAACACATGGTATTTAATAGCGACGCTATTTCCGTGTGAATTCGTCAATGTGTGGGAGTGAGGGATGCAGTAAAGAAGGATTAGTGGATCGGAAATGTGATTGTAGGATCCCAAAAGAAAATCCTGTCGTTTCCATAGAAACGATACTCGATTGAGAAGGAGAAGTCATAGAACCCATAGTATTTCATAGCGACGCAATTTCCGTGTGAATTCGTCAATGTGTGGGAGTGAGGGATGCAGTAAAGAAGGATTAGTGGATCGGAAATGTGATTGTTGTATCCCAAAAGAAAATCCTGTCGTTTCCATAGAAACGTTACTCGATTTGGAAGGAAATGTCTTAGAACACATAGTATTTCATAGCGACTCAATTTCCGTGTGAATTCGTCAATGAGTGGGAGTGAGGGATGCAGTAAAGAGGGATTAGTGGATCGAAAATGAGGTTGTCGTATCCAAAAAGAAAATCCTGTCGTTTCCATAGAAACGATACTCTATTTAGAAGGAGAAGTCATAGAACACATAGTATTTCATAGCGACGCAATTTCCGTGTGAATTCGTCAATGTGTGGGAGTGAGGGATGCAGTAAAGAAGGGTTAGTGGATCGAAAATGAGATTGTTGTATCCCAAAAGAAAATCCTGTCGTTTCCATAGAGACGTTACTCGATTTAGAAGGAGAAGTCATAGAACACATAGTATTTCATAGCGACGCAATTTCCGTGTGAATTCGTCAATGAGTGGGAGTGAGGGATGCAGTAAAGAAGGATTAGTGGATCGAAAATGAGATTGTCGTATCCCAAAAGAAAATCCTGTCGTTTCCATAGAAACGTTACTCGATTTAGAAGGAGAAGTCATAGAACACATAGTATTTCATAGCGACGCAATTTCCGTGGTAATTCGTCAATGTGTGGGAGTGAGGGATGCAGTAAAGAAGGATTAGTGGATCGGAAATGAGATTGTCGTATCCCAGAAGAAAATCCTCTCGTTTTTATAGAAACGTTACTCAATTTAGAAGGAAATGTCTTAGAACACATAGTATTTCATAGCGACGCAATTTCCGTGTGAATTCGTCAATGAGTGGGAGTGAGGGATGCAGTAAAGAAAGATTAGTGGATCGAAAATGAGATTGTCGTATGCCAAAAGAAAATCCTGTCGTTTCCATAGAAACGTTACTCGATTTAGAAGGAAATGTCATAGAACCCATAGTATTTCATAGGGACGCAATTTCCGTGTGAATTCGTCAATGAGTGGGAGTGAGGGATGCAGTAAAGAAGGATTAGTGGATCGGAAATGAGATTGTCGTATCCCAAAAGAAAATACTGTCGCTTACATAGAAACGTTACTCGATTTAGAAGGAAATGTTTTAGAACACATAGTATTTCATAGCGACGCAATTTCCGTGTGAATTCGTCAATGTGTGGGAGTGAGGGATGCAGTAAAGAAGGATTAGTGTATCGGAAATGTGATTGTAGTATCCCAAAAGAAAATCCTATCGTTTCCATAGAAACGTTACTCCATTTAGAAGGAGAAGTCACAGAACCCATAGTATTTCATAGCGACGCATTTTCCGTGTGAATTCGTCAATGTGTGGGAGTGAGGGATGCAGTAAAGAAGGATTAGTGGATCGGAAATGAGGTTGTCGTATCCCAAAAGAAAATCCTGTCGTTTCCATAGAAACGTTACTCGATTTAGAAGGAGAAGTCATAGAACACATAGTATTTCATAGCGACGCAATTTCCGTGTGAATTCGTCAATGTGTGGGAGTGAGGGATGCAGTAAAGAAGGATTAGTGGATCGAAAATGAGATTGTCGTATCCCAAAAGAAAATCCTGTCGTTTCCATTGCAACGTTAGTCGATTTAGAAGGAAATGCCATAGAACACATAGTATTTAATAGCGACGCAATTTCCGTGTGAATTCGTCAATGTGTGGGAGTGAGGGATGCAGTAAAGAAGGATTAGTGGATCGGAAATGAGATTGTTGTATCCCAAAAGAAAATCCTGTCGTTTCCGTAGAAACGTTACTCGATTTTGAAGAAGAAGTCATAGAACACATAGTATTTCATAGCGACGCAATTTCCGTGTGAATTCGTCAATGAGTGGGAGTGAGGGATGCAGTAAAGCAGGATTAGTGGATCGAAAATGAGATTGTCGTATCCAAAAAAATATCCTGTGGTTTCCATAGAAACGTTACTCGATTTAGAAGGAGAAGTCATAGAACACATAGAATTTCATAGCGATGCAATTTCCGAGTGAATTCGTCAATGTGTGGGAGTGAGGGATGCAGTAAAGAAGGATTACTGGATCGAAAATGAGATTGTCGTAACCCAAAAGAATATCCTGTCGTTTCCATAGAAACGTTACTCGATTTAGAAGGAAATGTCATAGAACCCATTGTATTTCATAGCGACGCAATTTCCGTGTGAATTCGTCAATGAGTGGGAGTGAGGGATGCAGTAAAGAAGGACTAGTGGATTGGAAATGAGATTGTCGTATCCCAAAAGAAAATCCTGTCGTTTCCATAAAAACGTTACTCGATTTAGACGGAAATGTCTTAGAACACATAGTATTTCATAGCGACGCAATTTCCGTGTGAATTCGTCAATGTGTGGTAGTGAGGGATGCAGTAAAGAAGGATTAGTGGATCGGAAATGAGATTGTCGTATCCCAAAAGAAAATCCTGTCGTTTCCGTAGAAACGTTACTCGATTTAGAAGGAGAAGTCATAGAACACATAGTATTTCATAGCGACGCAATTTCCGTGTTAATTCGTCAATGTGTGGGAGTGAGGGATGCAGTAAAGAAGGATTAGTGGATCGGAAATGAGATTGTCGTATCCCAGAAGAAAATCCTGTCGTTTCCATAGAAGCGTTCCTCGATTTAGAAGGAAATGTCATAGAACCCATAGTATTTCATAGGGACGCAATTTCCGTGTGAATTCGTCAATGAGAAGGAGTGAGGGATGCAGTAAAGTAGGATTAGTGGATCGAAAATGAGATTGTCGTATCCCAAAGGAAAATACTGTCGCTTACATAGAAACGTTACTCGATTTAGAAGGAAATGTCATAGAACCCTTAGTATTTCATAGCGACGCAATTTCCGTGTGAATTCGTCAATGAGTGGGAGTGAGGGATGCAGTAAAAAAGGATTAGTGGATCGGAAATGAGATTGTTGTATCCCAAATAAAATCCTGTCGTTTCCATAGAAACGTTACTCGATTTAGAAGGAGAAGTCATAGAACACATAGTATTTCATAGCGACGCAATTTCCGTGTGAATTCGTCAATGTGTGTGAGTGAGGGATGCAGTAAAGAAGGATTAGTGGATCGAAAATGAGATTGTCGTATCCCAAAAGAATATCCTGTCGTTTCCATAGAAACGTTACTCGATTTAGAAGGAAATGTCATAGAACCCATAGTATTTCATAGCGACGCAATTTCCTTGTGAATTCGTCAATGTGTGGGAGTGAGGGATGCAGTAAAGAAGGATTAATGAATCGGAAATGTGATTGTAGGATCCCAAAAGAAAATCCTGTCGTTTCCATAGAAACGTTACTCGATTGAGAAGGAGAAGTCATAGAACCCATAGTATTTCATAGCGACGCAATTTCCGTGTGAATTCGTCAATGTGTGGGAGTGAGGGATGCAGTAAAGAAGGATTAGTGGATCGGAAATGTGATTGTCGTATCCCAAAAGAAAATCCTGTCGTTTCCATAGAAACGTTACTCGATTTGGAAGGAAATGTCTTAGAACACATAGTATATCATAGCGACTCAATTTCCGTGTGAATTCGTCAATGAGTGGGAGTGAGGGATACAGTAAAGAAGGATTAGTGGATCGAAAATGAGGTTGTCGTATCCAAAAAGAAAATCCTGTCGTTTCCATAGAAACGATACTCTATTTAGAAGGAGAAGTCATAGATCACATAGTATTTCATACCGACGCAATTTCCGTGTGAATTCGTCAATGTGTGGGAGTGAGGGATGCAGTAAAGAAGGGTTAGTGGATCGGAAATGAGATTGTCGTATCCCAAAAGAAAATCCTGTCGTTTCCATAGAAACGTTACTCGATTTAGAGGGAGAAGTCATAGAACACATAGTATTTCATAGCGACGCAATTTCCGTGTGAATTCGTCAATGAGTGGGAGTGAGGGATGCAGTAAAGAAGGATTAGTGGATCGAAAATGAGATTGTCGTATCCCAAAAGAAAATCCTGTCGTTTCCATAGAAACGTTACTCGATTTAGAGGGAGAAGTCATAGAACACATAGTATTTCATAGCGACGCAATTTCCGTGGTAATTCGTCAATGTGTGGGTGTGAGGGATGCAGTAAAGAAGGATTAGTGGATCGGAAATGAGATTGTCGTATCCCAGAAGAAAATCCTCTCGTTTTTATAGAAACGTTACTCAATTTAGAAGGAAATGTCTTAGAACACATAGTATTTCATAGCGACGCAATTTCCGTGTGAATTCGTCAATGAGTGGGAGTGAGGGATGCAGTAAAGAAGGATTAGTGGATCGAAAATGAGATTGTCGTATCCCAAAAGAAAATCCTGTCGTTTCCATAGAAACGTTACTCGATTTAGAAGGAAATGTCATAGAACCCATAGTATTTCATAGGGACGCAATTTCCGTGTGAAATCGTCAATGAGTGGGAGTGAGGGATGCAGTAAAGAAGGATTAGTGGATCGGAAATGAGATTGTCGTATCCCAAAAGAAAATACTGTCGCTTACATAGAAACGTTACTCGATTTAGAAGGAAATGTTTTAGAACACATAGTATTTCATAGCGACGCAATTTCCGTGTGAATTCGTCAATGTGTGGGAGTGAGGGATGCAGTAAAGAAGGATTAGTGTATCGGAAATGTGATTGTAGTATCCCAAAAGAAAATCCTGTCGTTTCCATAGAAACGTTACTCCATTTAGAAGGAGAAGTCACAGAACCCATAGTATTTCATAGCGACGCATTTTCCGTGTGAATTCGTCAATGTGTGGGAGTGAGGGATGCAGTAAAGAAGGATTAGTGGATCGGAAATGAGGTTGTCGTATCCCAAAAGAAAATCCTGTCGTTTCCATAGAAACGTTACTCGATTTAGAAGGAGAAGTCATAGAACACATAGTATTTCATAGCGACGCAATTTCCGTGTGAATTCGTCAATGAGTGGGAGTGAGGGATGCAGTAAAGCAGGATTAGTGGATCGAAAATGAGATTGTCGTATCCAAAAAAAAAAATCCTGTCGTTTCCATAGAAACGTTACTCGATTTAGAAGGAGAAGTCATAGAACACATAGAATTTCATAGCGATGCAATTTCCGTGTGAATTCGTCAATGTGTGGGAGTGAGGGATGCAGTAAAGAAGGATTACTGGATCGGAAATGAGATTGTCGTATCCCAAAAGAAAATCCTGTCGCTTCCATAGAAATGTTACTCGATTTAGAAAGAGCAGTCATAGAACCCATAGTATTTCATAGCGACGCATTTTGCGTATGAATTCGTCAATGTGTGGGAGTGAGGGATGCAGTAAAGAAGGATTAGTGGATCGGAAATGAGATTGTCGTATCCCAAAAGAAAATCCTGTCGTTTCCATAGAGACGTTACTCGATTTAGAAGGAAATGTCTTAGAACACATAGTATTTCATAGCGACGCAATTTCCGTGTGAATTCGTCAATGTGTGGGAGTGAGGGATGCAGTAAAGAAGGATTAGTGGATCGGAAATGAGAATGTCGTATCCCAAAAGAAAATCCTGTCGTTTCCGTAGAAACGTTACTCGATTTAGAAGGAGAAGTCATAGAACACATAGTATTTCATAGCGACGCAATTTCCGTGTTAATTCGTCAATGTGTGGGAGTGAGGGATGCAGTAAAGAAGGATTAGTGGATCGGAAATGAGATTGTCGTATCCCAGAAGAAAATCCTGTCGTTTCCATAGAAGCGTTACTCGATTTAGAAGGAAATGTCATAGAACAAATAGTATTTCATAGGGACGCAATTTCCGTGTGAATTCGTCAATGAGTGGGAGTGTGGGATGCAGTAAAGTAGGATTAGTGGATCGAAAATGAGATTGTCGTATCCCAAAGGAAAATAATGTCGCTTACATAGAAACGTTACTCGATTTAGAAGGAAATGTCATAGAACCCTTAGTATTTCATAGCGACGCAATTTCCGTGTGAATTCGTCAATGAGTGGGAGTGAGGGATGCAGTAAAGAAGGATTAGTGGATCGGAAATGAGATTGTTGTATCCCAAATAAAATCCTGTCGTTTCCATAGAAACGTTACTCGATTTAGAAGGAGAAGTCATAGAACACATAGTATTTCATAGCGACGCAATTTCCGTGTGAATTAGTCAATGTGTGTGAGTGAGGGTTGCAGTAAAGAAGGATTAGTGGATCGAAAATGAGATTGTCGTATCCCAAAAGAATATCCTGTCGTTTCCATAGAAACGTTACTCGATTTAGAAGGAAATGTCATAGAACCCATAGTATTTCATAGCGACGCAATTTCCGTGTGAATTCGTCAATGTGTGGGAGTGGGGGATGCAGTAAAGAAGGATTAGTGAATCGGAAATGTGATTGTCGTATCCCAAAAGAAAATCCTGTCGTTTCCATAGAAACGTTACTCGATTTAGAAGGAGAAGTTATAGACCCCATACTATTTCATAGCGACGCAATTTCCGTGTGAATTCGTCAGTGAGTGGGAGTGAGGGATGCAGTAAAGAAGGATTAGTGGATCGGAAATGAGATTGTCGTATCCCAAAAGAAAATCCTGTCGTTTCCATAGAAACGTTACTCGATTTAGAAGGAGAAGTCATAGAACACATAGTATTTCATAGCGACGCAATTTCCGTGTGAATTCGTCAATGTGTGGGAGTGAGGGATGCAGTAAAGAAGGATTAGTGGATCGGAAATGAGATTGTCGTATCCCAAAAGAAAATCCTGTCGTTTCCATAGAGACGTTACTCGATTTAGAAGGAAATGTCTTAGAACACATTGTATTTCATAGCGACTCAATTTCCGTGTGAATTCGTCAATGTGTGGGTGTGAGGGATGCAGTAAAGAAGGATTAGTGGATCGAAAATGAGATTGTCGTATCCCAAAAGAATATCCTGTCGTTTCCGTAGAAACGTTACTCGATTTAGAAGGAAATGTCATAGAACCCATAGTATTTCATAGCGACGCAATTTCCGTGTGAATTCGTCAATGAGTGGGAGTGAGGGATGCAGTAAAGAAGGATTAGTGGGTCGGAAATGAGATTGTTGTATCCCAAATAAAATCCTGTCGTTTCCATAGATACGTTACTCGATTTAGAAGGAGAAGTCATAGAACACATAGTATTTCATAGCGACGCAATTTCCGTGTGAATTCGTCAATGAGTGTGAGTGAGGGATGCAGTAAAGAAGGATTAGTGGATCGAAAATGAGATTGTCGTATCCCAAAAGAATATCCTGTCGTTTCCATAGAAACGTTACTCGATTTAGAAGGAAATGTCATAGAACCCATAGTATTTCATAGCGACGCAATTTCCGTGTGAATTCGTCAATGTGTGGTAGTGAGGGATGCAGTAAAGAAGGATTAGTGAATCGGAAATGTGATTGTCGTATCCCAAAAGAAAATCCTGTCGTTTCCATAGAAACGTTACTCGATTTAGAAGGAGAAGTTATAGACCCCATACTATTTCATAGCGAAGCAATTTCCGTGTGAATTCGTCAATGTGTGGGAGTGAGGGATGCAGTAAAGAAGGATTAGTGAATCGGAAATGTGATTGTCGTATCCCAAAAGAAAATCCTGTCGTTTCCATAGAAACGTTACTCGATTTAGAAGGAGAAGTTATAGACCCCATACTATTTCATAGCGAAGCAATTTCCGTGTGAATTCGTCAATGTGTGGGAGTGAGGGATGCAGTAAAGAAGGATTAGTGGATCGGAAATGTGATTGTCGTATCCCAAAAGAAAATCCTGTCGTTTCCATAGAAACGTTACTCGATTTGGAAGGAAATGTCTTAGAACACATAGTATATCATAGCGACACAATTTCCGTGTGAATTCGTCAATGAGTGGGAGTGAGGGATGCAGTAAAGAAGGATTAGTGGATCGAAAATGAGGTTGTCGTATCCAAAAAGAAAATCCTGTCGTTTCCATAGAAACGATACTCTATTTAGAAGGAGAAGTCATAGAACACATAGTATTTCATAGCGACGCAATTTCCGTGTGAATTCGTCAATGTGTGGGAGTGAGGGATGCATTAAAGAAGGGTTAGTGGATCGGAAATGAGATTGTTGTATCCCAAAAGAAAATCCTGTCGTTCCCATAGAAACGTTACTCGATTTAGAAGGAGAAGTTATAGACCCCATACTATTTCATAGCGAAGCAATTTCCGTGTGAATTCGTCAATGTGTGGGAGTGAGGGATGCAGTAAAGAAGGATTAGTGAATCGGAAATGTGATTGTCGTATCCCAAAAGAAAATCCTGTCGTTTCCATAGAAACGTTACTCGATTTAGAAGGAGAAGTTATAGACCCCATACTATTTCATAGCGAAGCAATTTCCGTGTGAATTCGTCAATGTGTGGGAGTGAGGGATGCAGTAAAGAAGGATTAGTGGATCGGAAATGTGATTGTCGTATCCCAAAAGAAAATCCTGTCGTTTCCATAGAAACGTTACTCGATTTGGAAGGAAATGTCTTAGAACACATAGTATATCATAGCGACACAATTTCCGTGTGAATTCGTCAATGAGTGGGAGTGAGGGATGCAGTAAAGAAGGATTAGTGGATCGAAAATGAGGTTGTCGTATCCAAAAAGAAAATCCTGTCGTTTCCATAGAAACGATACTCTATTTAGAAGGAGAAGTCATAGAACACATAGTATTTCATAGCGACGCAATTTCCGTGTGAATTCGTCAATGTGTGGGAGTGAGGGATGCATTAAAGAAGGGTTAGTGGATCGGAAATGAGATTGTTGTATCCCAAAAGAAAATCCTGTCGTTTCCATAGAGACGTTACTCGATTTAGAATGAGAAGTCATAGAACACATAGTATTTCATAGCGACGCAATTTCCGTGTGAATTCGTCAATGACTGGGAGTGAGGGATGCAGTAAAGAATTATTAGTGGATCGAAAATGAGATTGTCGTATCCCAAAAGAAAATCCTGTCGTTTCCATAGAAACGTTACTCGATTTAGAAGGAGAAGTCATAGAACACATAGTATTTCATAGCGACGCAATTTCCGTGGTAATTCGTCAATGTGTGGGAGTGAGGGATGCAGTAAAGAAGGATTAGTGGATCGGAAATGAGATTGTCGTATCCCAGAAGAAAATCCTCTCGTTTTTATAGAAACGTTACTCAATTTAGAAGGAAATGTCTTAGAACACATAGTATTTCATAGCGACGCAATTTCCGTGTGAATTCGTCAATTAGTGGGAGTGAGGGATGCAGTAAAGAAGGATTAGTGGATTGGAAATGAGATTGTCGTATCCCAAAAGAAAATCCTGTCGTTTCCATAAAAAGGTTACTCGATTTAGACGGAAATGTCTGAGAACACATAGTATTTCATAGCGACGCAATTTCCGTGTGAATTCGTCAATGTGTGGGAGTGAGGGATGCAGTAAAGAAGGATTAGTGGATCGGAAATGAGAATGTCGTATCCCAAAAGAAAATCCTGTCGTTTCCGTAGAAACGTTACTCGATTTAGAAGGAGAAGTCATAGAACACATAGTATTTCATAGCGACGCAATTTCCGTGTTAATTCGTCAATGTGTGGGAGTGAGGGATGCAGTAAAGAAGGATTAGTGGATCGGAAATGAGATTGTCGTATCCCAGAAGAAAATCCTGTCGTTTCCATAGAAGCGTTACTCGATTTAGAAGGAAATGTCATAGAACAAATAGTATTTCATAGGGACGCAATTTCCGTGTGAATTCGTCAATGAGTGGGAGTGTGGGATGCAGTAAAGTAGGATTAGTGGATCGAAAATGAGATTGTCGTATCCCAAAGGAAAATAATGTCGCTTACATAGAAACGTTACTCGATTTAGAAGGAAATGTCATAGAACCCTTAGTATTTCATAGCGACGCAATTTCCGTGTGAATTCGTCAATGAGTGGGAGTGAGGGATGCAGTAAAGAAGGATTAGTGGATCGGAAATGAGATTGTTGTATCCCAAATAAAATCCTGTCGTTTCCATAGAAACGTTACTCGATTTAGAAGGAGAAGTCATAGAACACATAGTTTTTCATAGCGACGCAATTTCCGTGTGAATTAGTCAATGTGTGTGAGTGAGGGTTGCAGTAAAGAAGGATTAGTGGATCGAAAATGAGATTGTCGTATCCCAAAAGAATATCCTGTCGTTTCCATAGAAACGTTACTCGATTTAGAAGGAAATGTCATAGAACCCATAGTATTTCATAGCGACGCAATTTCCGTGTGAATTCGTCAATGTGTGGGAGTGGGGGATGCAGTAAAGAAGGATTAGTGAATCGGAAATGTGATTGTCGTATCCCAAAAGAAAATCCTGTCGTTTCCATAGAAACGTTACTCGATTTAGAAGGAGAAGTTATAGACCCCATACTATTTCATAGCGACGCAATTTCCGTGTGAATTCGTCAGTGAGTGGGAGTGAGGGATGCAGTAAAGAAGGATTAGTGGATCGGAAATGAGATTGTCGTATCCCAAAAGAAAATCCTGTCGTTTCCATAGAAACGTTACTCGATTTAGAAGGAGAAGTCATAGAACACATAGTATTTCATAGCGACGCAATTTCCGTGTGAATTCGTCAATGTGTGCGAGTGAGGGATGCAGTAAAGAAGGATTAGTGGATCGGAAATGAGATTGTCGTATCCCAAAAGAAAATCCTGTCGATTCCATAGAGACGTTACTCGATTTAGAAGGAAATGTCTTAGAACACATAGTATTTCATAGCGACTCAATTTCCGTGTGAATTCGTCAATGTGTGGGTGTGAGGGATGCAGTAAAGAAGGATTAGTGGATCGAAAATGAGATTGTCGTATCCCAAAAGAATATCCTGTCGTTTCCGTAGAAACGTTACTCGATTTAGAAGGAAATGTCATAGAACCCATAGTATTTCATAGCGACGCAATTTCCGTGTGAATTCGTCAATGAGTGGGAGTGAGGGATGCAGTAAAGAAGGATTAGTGGGTCGGAAATGAGATTGTTGTATCCCAAATAAAATCCTGTCGTTTCCATAGATACGTTACTCGATTTAGAAGGAGAAGTCATAGAACACATAGTATTTCATAGCGACGCAATTTCCGTGTGAATTCGTCAATGAGTGTGAGTGAGGGATGCAGTAAAGAAGGATTAGTGGATCGAAAATGAGATTGTCGTATCCCAAAAGAATATCCTGTCGTTTCCATAGAAACGTTACTCGATTTAGAAGGAAATGTCATAGAACCCATAGTATTTCATAGCGACGCAATTTCCGTGTGAATTCGTCAATGTGTGGTAGTGAGGGATGCAGTAAAGAAGGATTAGTGAATCGGAAATGTGATTGTCGTATCCCAAAAGAAAATCCTGTCGTTTCCATAGAAACGTTACTCGATTTAGAAGGAGAAGTTATAGACCCCATACTATTTCATAGCGAAGCAATTTCCGTGTCAATTCGTCAATGTGTGGGAGTGAGGGATGCAGTAAAGAAGGAATAGTGAATCGGAAATGTGATTGTCGTATCCCAAAAGAAAATCCTGTCGTTTCCATAGAAACGTTACTCGATTTAGAAGGAGAAGTTATAGACCCCATACTATTTCATAGCGAAGCAATTTCCGTGTGAATTCGTCAATGTGTGGGAGTGAGGGATGCAGTAAAGAAGGATTAGTGGATCGGAAATGTGATTGTCGTATCCCAAAAGAAAATCCTGTCGTTTCCATAGAAACGTTACTCGATTTGGAAGGAAATGTCTTAGAACACATAGTATATCATAGCGACACAATTTCCGTGTGAATTCGTCAATGAGTGGGAGTGAGGGATGCAGTAAAGAAGGATTAGTGGATCGAAAATGAGGTTGTCGTATCCAAAAAGAAAATCCTGTCGTTTCCATAGAAACGATACTCTATTTAGAAGGAGAAGTCATAGAACACATAGTATTTCATAGCGACGCAATTTCCGTGTGAATTCGTCAATGTGTGGGAGTGAGGGATGCATTAAAGAAGGGTTAGTGGATCGGAAATGAGATTGTTGTATCCCAAAAGAAAATCCTGTCGTTTCCATAGAGACGTTACTCGATTTAGAATGAGAAGTCATAGAACACATAGTATTTCATAGCGACGCAATTTCCGTGTGAATTCGTCAATGACTGGGAGTGAGGGATGCAGTAAAGAATTATTAGTGGATCGAAAATGAGATTGTCGTATCCCAAAAGAAAATCCTGTCGTTTCCATAGAAACGATACTCGATTTAGAAGGAGAAGTCATAGAACACATAGTATTTCATAGCGACGCAATTTCCGTGGTAATTCGTCAATGTGTGGGAGTGAGGGATGCAGTAAAGAAGGATTAGTGGATCGGAAATGAGATTGTCGTATCCCAGAAGAAAATCCTCTCGTTTTTATAGAAACGTTACTCAATTTAGAAGGAAATGTCTTAGAACACATAGTATTTCATAGCGACGCAATTTCCGTGTGAATTCGTCAATGAGTGGGAGTGAGGGATGCAGTAAAGAAGGATTAGTGGATCGAAAATGAGATTGTCGTATCCCAAAAGAAAATCCTGTCGTTTCCATAGAAACGTTACTCGATTTAGAAGGAAATGTCATAGAACCCATAGTATTTCATAGGGACGCAATTTCCGTGTGAATTCGTCAATGAGTGGGAGTGAGGGATGCAGTAAAGAAGGATTAGTGGATCGGAAATAAAATTGTCGTATCCCAAAAGAAAATACTGTCGCTTACGTAGAAACGTTACTCGATTTGGAAGGAAATGTTTTAGAACACATAGTATTTCATAGCGACGCAATTTCCGTGTGAATTCGTCAATGTGTGGGAGTGAGGGATGCAGTAAAGAAGGATTAGTGTATCGGAATTGTGATTGTAGTATCCCAAAAGAAAATCCTGTCGTTTCCATAGAAACGTTACTCCATTTAGAAGGAGAAGTCACAGAACCCATAGTATTTCATAGCGACGCATTTTCCGTGTGAATTCGTCAATGTGTGGGAGTGAGGGATGCAGTAAAGAAGGATTAGTGGATCGGAAATGAGGATGTCGTATCCCAAAAGAAAATCCTGTCGTTTCCATAGAAACGTTACTCGATTTAGAAGGAGAAGTCATAGAACACATAGTATTTCATAGCGACGCAATTTCCGTGTGAATTCGTCAATGTGTGGGAGTGAGGGATGCAGTAAAGAAGGATTAGTGGATCGAAAATGAGATTGTCGTATCCCAAAAGAAAATCCTGTCGTTTCCATTGCAACGTTAGTCGATTTAGAAGGAAAAGCCATAGAACACATAGTATTTAATAGCGACGCAATTTCCGTGTGAATTCGTCAATGTGTGGGAGTGAGGGATGCAGTAAAGAAGGATTAGTGGATCGGAAATGAGATTGTTGTATCCCAAAAGAAAATCCTGTCGTTTGCGTAGAAACGTTACTCGATTTTGAAGAAGAAGTCATAGAACACATAGTATTTCATAGCGACGCAATTTCCGTGTGAATTCGTCAATGAGTGGGAGTGAGGGATGCAGTAAAGCAGGATTAGTGGATCGAAAATGAGATTGTCGTAACCCAAAAGAATATCCTGTCGTTTCCATAGAAACGTTACTCAATTTAGAAGGAAATGTCATAGAACACATAGTATTTCATAGCGACGCAATTTCCGTGTGAATTCGTCAATGAGTGGGAGTGAGGGATGCAGTAAAGAAGGATTAGTGGATTGGAAATGAGATTGTCGTATCCCAAAAGAAAATCCTGTCGTTTCCATAAAAACGTTACTCGATTTAGACGGAAATGTCTTAGAACACATAGTATTTCATAGCGACGCAATTTCCGTGTGAATTCGTCAATGTGTGGGAGTGAGGGATGCAGTAAAGAAGGATTAGTGGATCGGAAATGAGAATGTCGTATCCCAAAAGAAAATCCTGTCGTTTCCGTAGAAACGTTACTCGATTTAGAAGGAGAAGTCATAGAACACATAGTATTTCATAGCGACGCAATTTCCGTGTTAATTCGTCAATGTGTGGGAGTGAGGGATGCAGTAAAGAAGGATTAGTGGATCGGAAATGAGATTGTCGTATCCCAGAAGAAAATCCTGTCGTTTCCATAGAAGCGTTACTCGATTTAGAAGGAAATGTCATAGAACCCATAGTATTTCATAGGGACGCAATTTCCGTGTGAATTCGTCAATGAGTGGGAGTGAGGGATGCAGTAAAGTAGGATTAGTGGATCGAAAATGAGATTGTCGTATCCCAAAGGAAAATACTGTCGCTTACATAGAAACGTTACTCGATTTAGAAGAATATGTCATAGAACCCTTAGTATTTCATAGCGACGCAATTTCCGTGTGAATTCGTCAATGAGTGGGAGTGAGGGATGCAGTAAAGAAGGATTAGTGGATCGGAAATGAGATTGTTGTATCCCAAATAAAATCCTGTCGTTTCCATAGAAACATTACTCGATTTAGAAGGAGAAGTCATAGAACACATAGTATTTCATAGCGACGCAATTTCCGCGTGAATTCGTCAATGTGTGTGAGTGAGGGATGCAGTAAAGAAGGATTAGTGGATCGAAAATGAGATTGTCGTATCCCAAAAGAATATCCTGTCGTTTCCATAGAAACGTTACTCGATTTAGAAGGAAATGTCATAGAACCCATAGTATTTCATAGCGACGCAATTTCCGTGTGAATTCGTCAATGTGTGGGAGTGAGGGATGCAGTAAAGAAGGATTAGTGAATCGGAAATGTGATTGTCGTATCCCAAAGAAAATCCTGTCGTTTCCATAGAAACGTTACTCGATTTAGAAGGAGAAGTTATAGACCCCATACTATTTCATAGCGACGCAATTTCCGTGTGAATTCGTCAGTGAGTGGGAGTGAGGGATGCAGTAAAGAAGGATTAGTGGATCGGAAATGAGATTGTCGTATCCCAAAAGAAAATCCTGTCGTTTCCATAGAAACGTGACTCGATTTAGAAGGAGAAGTCATAGAACACATAGTATTTCATAGCGACGCAATTTCCGTGTGAATTCGTCAATGTGTGGGAGTGAGGGATGCAGTAAAGAAGGATTAGTGGATCGGAAATGAGATTGTCGTATCCCAAAAGAAAATCCTGTCGTTTCCATAGAAACGTTACTCGATTTAGAAGGAAATGTCTTAGAACACATAGTATTTCATAGCGACTCAATTTCCGTGTGAATTCGTCAATGTGTGGGTGTGAGGGATGCAGTAAAGAAGGATTAGTGGATCGAAAATGAGATTGTCGTATCCCAAAAGAATATCCTGTCGTTTCCGTAGAAACGTTACTCGATTTAGAAGGAAATGTCATAGAACCCATAGTATTTCATAGCGACGCAATTTCCGTGTGAATTCGTCAATGAGTGGGAGTGAGGGATGCAGTAAAGAAGGATTAGTGGATCGGAAATGAGATTGTTGTATCCCAAATAAGATCCTGTCGTTTCCATAGAAACGTTACTCGATTTAGAAGGAGAAGTCATAGAACACATAGTGTTTCATAGCGACGCAATTTCCGTGTGAATTCGTCAATGAGTGTGAGTGAGGGATGCAGTAAAGAAGGATTAGTGGATCGAAAATGAGATTGTCGTATCCCAAAAGAATATCCTGTCGTTTCCATAGAAACGTTACTCGATTTAGAAGGAAATGTCATAGAACCCATAGTATTTCATAGCGACGCAATTTCCGTGTGAATTCGTCAATGTGTGGTAGTGAGGGATGCAGTAAAGAAGGATTAGTGAATCGGAAATGTGATTGTCGTATCCCAAAAGAAAATCCTGTCGTTTCCATAGAAACGTTACTCGATTTAGAAGGAGAAGTTATAGACCCCATACTATTTCATAGCGAAGCAATTTCCGTGTGAATTCGTCAATGTGTGGGAGTGAGGGATGCAGTAAAGAAGGATTAGTGGATCGGAAATGTGATTGTAGTATCCCAAAAGAAAATCCTGTCGTTTCCATAGAAACTTTACTCGATTTAGAAGGAGAAGTCATAGAACCCATAGTATTTCATAGCGACGCAATTTCCGTGTGAATTCGTCAATGTGTGGGAGTGAGGGATGCAGTAAAGAAGGATTAGTGGATCGGATATGTGATTGTCGTATCCCAAAAGAAAATCCTGTCGTTTCCATAGAAACGTTACTCGATTTAGAAGGAAATGTCATTGAACCCATAGTATTTCATAGGGACGCAATTTCCGTGTGAATTCGTCAATGAGTGGGAGTGAGGGATGCAGTAAAGAAGGATTAGTGGATCGGAAATGAGATTGTCGTATCCCAAAAGAAAATACTGTCGCTTACATAGAAACGTTACTCGATTTAGAAGGAAATGTTTTAGAACACATAGTATTTCATAGCGACGCAATTTCCGTGTGAATTCGTCAATGTGTGGGAGTGAGGGATGCAATAAAGAAGGATTAGTGTATCGGAAATGTGATTGTAGTATCCCAAAAGAAAATCCTGTCGTTTCCATAGAAACGTTACTCGATTTAGAAGGAGAAGTCATAGAACACATAGTATTTAATAGCGACGCAATTTCCGTGTGAATTCGTCAATGTGTGGGAGTGAGGGATGCAGTAAAGAAGGATTAGTGGATCGGAAATGAGATTGTTGTATCCCAAAAGAAAATCCTGTCGTTTCCGTAGAAACGTTACTCGATTTTGAAGAAGAAGTCATAGAACACATAGTATTTCATAGCGACGCAATTTCCGTGTGAATTCGTCAATGAGTGGGAGTGAGGGATGCAGTCAAGCAGGATTAGTGGATCGAAAATGAGATTGTCGTATCCAAAAAAAAATCCTGTCGTTTCCATAGAAACGTTACTCGATTTAGAAGGAGAAGTCATAGAACACATAGAATTTCATAGCGATGCAATTTCCGTGTGAATTCGTCAATGTGTGGGAGTGAGGGATGCAGTAAAGAAGGATTACTGGATCGAAAATGAGATTGTCGTAACCCAAAAGAATATCCTGTCGTTTCCATAGAAACGTTACTCGATTTAGAAGGAAATGTCATAGAACCCATAGTATTTCATAGCGACGCAATTTCCGTGTGAATTCGTCAATGAGTGGGAGTGAGGAATGCAGTAAAGAAGTTTTAGTGGATTGGAAATGAGATTGTCGTATCCCAAAAGAAAATCCTGTCGTTTCCATAAAAACGTTACTCGATTTAGACGGAAATGTCTTAGAACACATAGTATTTCATAGCGACGCAATTTCCGTGTGAATTCGTCAATGAGTGGGAGTGAGGGATGCAGTAAAGAAGGATTAGTGGATCGGAAATGAGAATGTCGTATCCCAAAAGAAAATCCTGTCGTTTCCGTAGAAACGTTACTCGATTTAGAAGGAGAAGTCATAGAACACATAGTATTTCATAGCGACGCAATTTCCGTGTTAATTCGTCAATGTGTGGGAGTGAGGGATGCAGTAAAGAAGGATTAGTGGATCGGAAATGAGATTGTCGTATCCCAGAAGAAAATCCTGTCGTTTCCATAGAAGCGTTACTCGATTTAGAAGGAAATGTCATAGAACCCATAGTATTTCATAGGGACGCAAATTCCGTGTGAATTCGTCAATGAGTGGGAGTGAGGGATGCAGTAAAGTAGGATTAGTGGATCGAAAATGAGATTGTCGTATCCCAAAGGAAAATACTGTCGCTTACATAGAAACGTTACTCGATTTAGAAGGATATGTCATAGAACCCTTAGTATTTCATAGCGACACAATTTCCGTGTGAATTCGTCAATGAGTGGGAGTGAGGGATGCAGTAAAGAAGGATTAGTGGATCGGAAATGAGATTGTTGTATCCCAAATAAAATCCTGTCGTTTCCATAGAAACGTTACTCGATTTAGAAGGAGCAGTCATAGAACACATAGTATTTCATAGCGACGCAATTTCCGTGTGAATTCGTCAATGTGTGTGAGTGAGGGATGCAGTAAAGAAGGATTAGTGGATCGAAAATGAGATTGTCGTATCCCAAAAGAATATCCTGTCGTTTCCATAGAAACGTTACTCGATTTAGAAGGAAATGTCATAGAACCCATAGTATTTCATAGCGACGCAATTTCCGTGTGAATTCGTCAATGTGTGGGAGTGAGGGATGCAGTAAAGAAGGATTAGTGAATCGGAAATGTGATTGTCGTATCCCAAAGAAAATCCTGTCGTTTCCATAGAAACGTTACTCGATTTAGAAGGAGAAGTTATAGACCCCATACTATTTCATAGCGACGCAATTTCCGTGTGAATTCGTCAGTGAGTGGGAGTGAGGGATGCAGTAAAGAAGGATTAGTGGATCGGAAATGACATTGTCGTATCCCAAAAGAAAATCCTGTCGTTTCCATAGAAACGTGACTCGATTTAGAAGGAGAAGTCATAGAACACATAGTATTTCATAGCGACGCAATTTCCGTCTGAATTCGTCAATGTGTGGGAGTGAGGGATGCAGTAAAGGAGGATTAGTGGATCGGAAATGAGATTGTCGTATCCCAAAAGAATATCCTGTCGTTTCCGTAGAAACGTTACTCGATTTAGAAGGAAATGTCATAGAACCCATAGTATTTCATAGCGACGCAATTTCCGTGTGAATTCGTCAATGAGTGGGAGTGAGGGATGCAGTAAAGAAGGATTAGTGGGTCGGAAATGAGATTGTTGTATCCCAAATAAAATCCTGTCGTTTCCATAGAAACGTTACTCGATTTAGAAGGAGAAGTCATAGAACACATAGTGTTTCATAGCGACGCAATTTCCGTGTGAATTCGTCAATGAGTGTGAGTGAGGGATGCAGTAAAGAAGGATTAGTGGATCGAAAATGAGATTGTCGTATCCCAAAAGAATATCCTGTCGTTTCCATAGAAACGTTACTCGATTTAGAAGGAAATGTCATAGAACCCATAGTATTTCATAGCGACGCAATTTCCGTGTGAATTCGTCAATGTGTGGTAGTGAGGGATGCAGTAAAGAAGGATTAGTGAATCGGAAATGTGATTGTCGTATCCCAAAAGAAAATCCTGTCGTTTCCATAGAAACGTTACTCGATTTAGAAGGAGAAGTTATAGACCCCATACTATTTCATAGCGAAGCAATTTCCGTGTGAATTCGTCAATGTGTGGGAGTGAGGGATGCAGTAAAGAAGGATTAGTGGATCGGAAATGTGATTGTAGTATCCCAAAAGAAAATCCTGTCGTTTCCATAGAAACTTTACTCGATTTAGAAGGAGAAGTCATAGAACCCATAGTATTTCATAGCGACGCAATTTCCGTGTGAATTCGTCAATGTGTGGGAGTGAGGGATGCAGTAAAGAAGGATTAGTGGATCGGATATGTGATTGTCGTATCCCAAAAGAAAATCCTGTCGTTTCCATAGAAACGTTACTCGATTTAGAAGGAAATGTCATAGAACCCATAGTATTTCATAGGGACGCAATTTCCGTGTGAATTCGTCAATGAGTGGGAGTGAGGGATGCAGTAAAGAAGGATTAGTGGATCGGAAATGAGATTGTCGTATCCCAAAAGAAAATACTGTCGCTTACATAGAAACGTTACTCGATTTAGAAGGAAATGTTTTAGAACACATAGTATTTCATAGCGACGCAATTTCCGTGTGAATTCGTCAATGTGTGGGAGTGAGGGATGCAATAAAGAAGGATTAGTGTATCGGAAATGTGATTGTAGTATCCCAAAAGAAAATCCTGTCGTTTCCATAGAAACGTTACTCGATTTAGAAGGAGAAGTCATAGAACACATAGTATTTAATAGCGACGCAATTTCCGTGTGAATTCGTCAATGTGTGGGAGTGAGGGATGTAGTAAAGAAGGATTAGTGGATCGGAAATGAGATTGTTGTATCCCAAAAGAAAATCCTGTCGTTTCCGTAGAAACGTTACTCGATTTTGAAGAAGAAGTCATAGAACACATAGTATTTCATAGCGACGCAATTTCCGTGTGAATTCGTCAATGAGTGGGAGTGAGGGATGCAGTCAAGCAGGATTAGTGGATCGAAAATGAGATTGTCGTATCCAAAAAAAAAATCCTGTCGTTTCCATAGAAACGTTACTCGATTTAGAAGGAGAAGTCATAGAACACATAGAATTTCATAGCGATGCAATTTCCGTGTGAATTCGTCAATGTGTGGGAGTGAGGGATGCAGTAAAGAAGGATTACTGGATCGAAAATGAGATTGTCGTAACCCAAAAGAATATCCTGTCGTTTCCATAGAAACGTTACTCGATTTAGAAGGAAATGTCATAGAACCCATAGTATTTCATAGCGACGCAATTTCCGTGTGAATTCGTCAATGAGTGGGAGTGAGGAATGCAGTAAAGAAGTTTTAGTGGATTGGAAATGAGATTGTCGTATCCCAAAAGAAAATCCTGTCGTTTCCATAAAAACGTTACTCGATTTAGACGGAATGTCTTAGAACACATAGTATTTCATAGCGACGCAATTTCCGTGTGAATTCGTCAATGTGTGGGAGTGAGGGATGCAGTAAAGAAGGATTAGTGGATCGGAAATGAGATTGTCGTATCCCAAAAGAAAATCCTGTCGTTTCCGTAGAAACGTTACTCGATTTAGAAGGAGAAGTCATAGAACACATAGTATTTCATAGCGACGCAATTTCCGTGTTAATTCGTCAATGTGTGGGAGTGAGGGATGCAGTAAAGAAGGATTAGTGGATCGGAAATGAGATTGTCGTATCCCAGAAGAAAATCCTGTCGTTTCCATAGAAGCGTTACTCGATTTAGAAGGAAATGTCATAGAACCCATAGTATTTCATAGGGACGCAATTTCCGTGTGAATTCGTCAATGAGTGGGAGTGAGGGATGCAGTAAAGTAGGATTAGTGGATCGAAAATGAGATTGTCGTATCCCAAAGGAAAATACTGTCGCTTACATAGAAACGTTACTCGATTTAGAAGGATATGTCATAGAACCCTTAGTATTTCATAGCGACGCAATTTCCGTGTGAATTCGTCAATGAGTGGGAGTGAGGGATGCAGTAAAGAAGGATTAGTGGATCGTAAATGAGATTGTTGTATCCCAAATAAAATCCTGTCGTTTCCATAGAAACGTTACTCGATTTAGAAGGAGAAGTCATAGAACACATAGTATTTCATAGCGACGCAATTTCCGTGTGAATTCGTCAATGTGTGTGATTGAGGGATGCAGTAAAGAAGGATTAGTGGATCGAAAATGAGATTGTCGTATCCCAAAAGAATATCCTGTCGTTTCCATTGAAACGTTACTCGATTTTGAAGGAAATGTCATAGAACCCATAGTACTTCATAGCGACGCAATTTCCGTGTGAATTCGTCAATATGTGGGAGTGAGGGATGCAGTAAAGAAGGATTAGTGAATCGGAAATGTGATTGTCGTATCCCAAAGAAAATCCTGTCGTTTCCTTAGAAACGTTACTCGATTTAGAAGGAGAAGTTATAGACCCCATACTATTTCATAGCGACGCAATTTCCGTGTGAATTCGTCAGTGAGTGGGAGTGAGGGATGCAGTATAGAAGGATTAGTGGATCGGAAATGAGATTGTCGTATCCCAAAAGAAAATCCTGTCGTTTCCATAGAAACGTTACTCGATTTAGAAGGAAATGTCTTAGAACACATAGTATTTCATAGCGACTCAATTTCCGTGTGAATTCGTCAATGTGTGGGTGTGAGGGATGCAGTAAAGAAGGATTAGTGGATCGAAAATGAGATTGTCGTATCCCAAAAGAATATCCTGTCGTTTCCGTAGAAACGTTACTCGATTTAGAAGGAAATGTCATAGAACCCATAGTATTTCATAGCGACGCAATTTCCGTGTGAATTCGTCAATGAGTGGGAGTGAGGGATGCAGTAAAGAAGGATTAGTGGGTCGGAAATGAGATTGTTGTATCCCAAATAAAATCCTGTCGTTTCCATAGAAACGTTACTCGATTTAGAAGGAGAAGTCATAGAACACATAGTGTTTCATAGCGACGCAATTTCCGTGTGAATTCGTCAATGAGTGTGAGTGAGGGATGCAGTAAAGAAGGATTAGTGGATCGAAAATGAGATTGTCGTATCCCAAAAGAATATCCTGTCGTTTCCATAGAAACGTTACTCGATTTAGAAGGAAATGTCATAGAACCCATAGTATTTCATAGCGACGCAATTTCCGTGTGAATTCGTCAATGTGTGGTAGTGAGGGATGCAGTAAAGAAGGATTAGTGAATCGGAAATGTGATAGTCGTATCCCAAAAGAAAATCCTGTCGTTTCCATAGAAACGTTACTCGATTTAGAAGGAGAAGTTATAGACCCCATACTATTTCATAGCGAAGCAATTTCCGTGTGAATTCGTCAATGTGTGGGAGTGAGGGATGCAGTAAAGAAGGATTAGTGGATCGGAAATGTGATTGTAGTATCCCAAAAGAAAATCCTGTCGTTTCCATAGAAACTTTACTCGATTTAGAAGGAGAAGTCATAGAACCCATAGTATTTCATAGCGACGCAATTTCCGTGTGAATTCGTCAATGTGTGGGAGTGAGGGATGCAGTAAAGAAGGATTAGTGGATCGGATATGTGATTGTCGTATCCCAAAAGAAAATCCTGTCGTTTCCATAGAAACGTTACTCGATTTAGAAGGAAATGTCATAGAACCCATAGTATTTCATAGGGACGCAATTTCCGTGTGAATTCGTCAATGAGTGGGAGTGAGGGATGCAGTAAAGAAGGATTAGTGGATCGGAAATGAGATTGTCGTATCCCAAAAGAAAATACTGTCGCTTACATAGAAACGTTACTCGATTTAGAAGGAAATGTTTTAGAACACATAGTATTTCATAGCGACGCAATTTCCGTGTGAATTCGTCAATGTGTGGGAGTGAGGGATGCAATAAAGAAGGATTAGTGTATCGGAAATGTGATTGTAGTATCCCAAAAGAAAATCCTGTCGTTTCCATAGAAACGTTACTCGATTTAGAAGGAGAAGTCATAGAACACATAGTATTTAATAGCGACGCAATTTCCGTGTGAATTCGTCAATGTGTGGGAGTGAGGGATGTAGTAAAGAAGGATTAGTGGATCGGAAATGAGATTGTTGTATCCCAAAAGAAAATCCTGTCGTTTCCGTAGAAACGTTACTCGATTTTGAAGAAGAAGTCATAGAACACATAGTATTTCATAGCGACGCAATTTCCGTGTGAATT
Organism: Schistocerca cancellata; assembly: GCF_023864275.1. Taxonomy (NCBI): domain Eukaryota; kingdom Metazoa; phylum Arthropoda; class Insecta; order Orthoptera; family Acrididae; genus Schistocerca; species Schistocerca cancellata. The sequence continues at coordinate 732,833,579 of NC_064631.1, forward strand.
CGTCAATGAGTGGGAGTGAGGGATGCAGTCAAGCAGGATTAGTGGATCGAAAATGAGATTGTCGTATCCAAAAAAAAAATCCTGTCGTTTCCATAGAAACGTTACTCGATTTAGAAGGAGAAGTCATAGAACACATAGAATTTCATAGCGATGCAATTTCCGTGTGAATTCGTCAATGTGTGGGAGTGAGGGATGCAGTAAAGAAGGATTACTGGATCGAAAATGAGATTGTCGTAACCCAAAAGAATATCCTGTCGTTTCCATAGAAACGTTACTCGATTTAGAAGGAAATGTCATAGAACCCATAGTATTTCATAGCGACGCAATTTCCGTGTGAATTCGTCAATGAGTGGGAGTGAGGAATGCAGTAAAGAAGTTTTAGTGGATTGGAAATGAGATTGTCGTATCCCAAAAGAAAATCCTGTCGTTTCCATAAAAACGTTACTCGATTTAGACGGAATGTCTTAGAACACATAGTATTTCATAGCGACGCAATTTCCGTGTGAATTCGTCAATGTGTGGGAGTGAGGGATGCAGTAAAGAAGGATTAGTGGATCGGAAATGAGATTGTCGTATCCCAAAAGAAAATCCTGTCGTTTCCGTAGAAACGTTACTCGATTTAGAAGGAGAAGTCATAGAACACATAGTATTTCATAGCGACGCAATTTCCGTGTTAATTCGTCAATGTGTGGGAGTGAGGGATGCAGTAAAGAAGGATTAGTGGATCGGAAATGAGATTGTCGTATCCCAGAAGAAAATCCTGTCGTTTCCATAGAAGCGTTACTCGATTTAGAAGGAAATGTCATAGAACCCATAGTATTTCATAGGGACGCAATTTCCGTGTGAAATCGTCAATGAGTGGGAGTGAGGGATGCAGTAAAGTAGGATTAGTGGATCGAAAATGAGATTGTCGTATCCCAAAGGAAAATACTGTCGCTTACATAGAAACGTTACTCGATTTAGAAGGATATGTCATAGAACCCTTAGTATTTCATAGCGACGCAATTTCCGTGTGAATTCGTCAATGAGTGGGAGTGAGGGATGCAGTAAAGAAGGATTAGTGGATCGGAAATGAGATTGTAGTATCCCAAAGAAAATCCTGTCGTTTCCTTAGAAACGTTACTCGATTTAGAAGGAGAAGTTATAGACCCCATACTATTTCATAGCGACGCAATTTCCGTGTGAATTCGTCAGTGAGTGGGAGTGAGGGATGCAGTAAAGAAGGATTAGTGGATCGGAAATGAGATTGTCGTATCCCAAAAGAAAATCCTGTCGTTTCCATAGAAACGTGACTCGATTTAGAAGGAGAAGTCATAGAACACATAGTATTTCATAGCGACGCAATTTCCGTGTGAATTCGTCAATGTGTGGGAGTGAGGGATGCAGTATAGAAGGATTAGTGGATCGGAAATGAGATTGTCGTATCCCAAAAGAAAATCCTGTCGTTTCCATAGAAACGTTACTCGATTTAGAAGGAAATGTCTTAGAACACATAGTATTTCATAGCGACTCAATTTCCGTGTGAATTCGTCAATGTGTGGGTGTGAGGGATGCAGTAAAGAAGGATTAGTGGATCGAAAATGAGATTGTCGTATCCCAAAAGAATATCCTGTCGTTTCCGTAGAAACGTTACTCGATTTAGAAGGAAATGTCATAGAACCCATAGTATTTCATAGCGGCGCAATTTCCGTGTGAATTCGTCAATGAGTGGGAGTGAGGGATGCAGTAAAGAAGGATTAGTGGATCGGAAATGAGATTGTAGTATCCCAAAAGAAAATCCTGTCGTTTCCATAGAAACGTTACTCGATTTAGAAGGAGAAGTCATAGAACACATAGTGTTTCATAGCGACGCAATTTCCGTGTGAATTCGTCAATGAGTGTGAGTGAGGGATGCAGTAAAGAAGGATTAGTGGATCGAAAATGAGATTGTCGTATCCCAAAAGACTATCCTGTCGTTTCCATAGAAACGTTACTCGATTTAGAAGGAAATGTCATAGAACCCATAGTATTTCATAGCGACGCAATTTCCGTGTGAATTCGTCAATGTGTGGTAGTGAGGGATGCAGTAAAGAAGGATTAGTGAATCGGAAATGTGATTGTCGTATCCCAAAAGAAAATCCTGTCGTTTCCATAGAAACGTTACTCGATTTAGAAGGAGAAGTTATAGACCCCATACTATTTCATAGCGAAGCAATTTCCGTGTGAATTCGTCAATGTGTGGGAGTGAGGGATGCAGTAAAGAAGGATTAGTGGATCGGATATGTGATTGTCGTATCCCAAAAGAAAATCCTGTCGTTTCCATAGAAACGTTACTCGATTTAGAAGGAAATGTCATAGAACCCATAGTATTTCATAGGGACGCAATTTCCGTGTGAATTCGTCAATGAGTGGGAGTGAGGGATGCAGTAAAGAAGGATTAGTGGATCGGAAATGAGATTGTCGTATCCCAAAAGAAAATACTGTCGCTTACATAGAAACGTTACTCGATTTAGAAGGAAATGTTTTAGAACACATAGTATTTCATAGCGACGCAATTTCCGTGTGAATTCGTCAATGTGTGGGAGTGAGGGATGCAATAAAGAAGGATTAGTGTATCGGAAATGTGATTGTAGTATCCCAAAAGAAAATCCTGTCGTATCCATAGAAACGTTACTCGATTTAGAAGGAGAAGTCATAGAACACATAGTATTTAATAGCGACGCAATTTCCGTGTGAATTCGTCAATGTGTGGGAGTGAGGGATGCAGTAAAGAAGGATTTGTGGATCGGAAATGAGATTGTTGTATCCCAAAAGAAAATCCTGTCGTTTCCGTAGAAACGTTACTCGATTTTGAAGAAGAAGTCATAGAACACATAGTATTTCATAGCGACGCAATTTCCGTGTGAATTCGTCAATGAGTGGGAGTGAGGGATGCAGTCAAGCAGGATTAGTGGATCGAAAATGAGATTGTCGTATCCAAAAAAAAATCCTGTCGTTTCACTAGAAACGTTACTCGATTTAGAAGGAGAAGTCAGAGAACACATAGAATTTCATAGCGATGCAATTTCCGTGTGAATTCGTCAATGTGTGGGAGTGAGGGATGCAGTAAAGAAGGATTACTGGATCGAAAATGAGATTGTCGTAACCCAAAAGAATATCCTGTCGTTTCCATAGAAACGTTACTCGATTTAGAAGGAAATGTCATAGAACCCATAGTATTTCATAGCGACGCAATTTCCGTGTGAATTCGTCAATGAGTGGGAGTGAGGAATGCAGTAAAGAAGTTTTAGTGGATTGGAAATGAGATTGTCGTATCCCAAAAGAAAATCCTGTCGTTTCCATAAAAACGTTACTCGATTTAGACGGAATGTCTTAGAACACATAGTATTTCATAGCGACGCAATTTCCGTGTGAATTCGTCAATGTGTGGGAGTGAGGGATGCAGTAAAGAAGGATTAGTGGATCGGAAATGAGATTGTCGTATCCCAAAAGAAAATCCTGTCGTTTCCGTAGAAACGTTACTCGATTTAGAAGGAAATGTCATAGAACACATAGTATTTCATAGCGACGCAATTTCCGTGTTAATTCGTCAATGTGTGGGAGTGAGGGATGCAGTAAAGAAGGATTAGTGGATCGGAAATGAGATTGTCGTATCCCAGAAGAAAATCCTGTCGTTTCCATAGAAGCGTTCCTCGATTTAGAAGGAAATGTCATAGAACCCATAGTATTTCATTGGGACGCAATTTCCGTGTGAATTCGTCAATGAGTGGGAGTGAGGGATGCAGTAAAGTAGGATTTGTGGATCGAAAATGAGATTGTCGTATCCCAAAGGAAAATACTGTCTCTTACATAGAAACGTTACTCGATTAAGAAGGAAATGTCATAGAACCCTTAGTATTTCATAGCGACGCAATTTCCGTGTGAATTCGTCAATGAGTGGGAGTGAGGGATGCAGTAAAGAAGGATTAGTGGATCGGAAATGAGATTGTTGTATCCCAAATAAAATCCTGTCGTTTCCATAGAAACGTTACTCGATTTAGAAGGAGAAGTCATAGAACACATAGTATTTCATAGCGACGCAATTTCCGTGTGAATTCGTCAATGTGTGGGAGTGAGGGATGCAGTAAAGAAGGATTAGTGAATCGGAAATGTGATTGTCGTATCCCAAAAGAAAATCCTGTCGTTTCCATAGAAACGTTACTCGATTTAGAAGGAGAAGTTATAGACCCCATACTATTTCATAGCGAAGCAATTTCCGTGTGAATTCGTCAGTGAGTGGGAGTGAGGGATGCAGTAAAGAAGGATTAGTGGATCGGAAATGAGATTGTCGTATCCCAAAAGAAAATCCTGTCGTTTCCATAGAAACGTTACTCGATTTAGAAGGAAATGTCTTAGAACACATAGTATTTCATAGCGACGCAATTTCCGTGTGAATTCGTCAATGAGTGGGAGTGAGGGATGCAGTAAAGAAGGATTAGTGGATCGGAAATGTGATTGTCGTATCCCAAAAGAAAATCCTGTCGTTTCCATTGAAACGTTACACGATTTAGAAGGAAATATCATAGAACCCATAGTATTTCATAGCGACGCAATTTCCGTGTGAATTCGTCAATGAGTGGGAGTGAGGGATGCAGTAAAGAAGGATTAGTGGATCGGAAATGAGATTGTCGTATATCAGAAGAAAATCCTGTCGTTTCCATAGAAACGTTACTCGATTTAGAAGGAAATGTCTTAGAACACATAGTATTTCATAGCGACGCAATTTCCGTGTGAATTCGTCAATGAGTGTGAGTGAGGGAAGCAGTAAAGAAGCATTAGTGGATCGGAAATGTGATTGTCGTATCCCAAAAGAAAATCCTGTCGTTTCCATTGAAACGTTATACGATTTAGAAGGAAATGTCATAGAACCCATAGTATTTTATAGCGACGCAATTTCCGTGTGAATTCGTCAATGAGTGGGAGTGAGGGATGCAGTGAAGAAGGATTAGTGGATCGGAAATGAGATTGTCGTATCCCAAAAGAAAATACTGTCATTTACATAGAAACGTTACTCGATTTAGAAGGAAATGTCTTAGAACACATAGTAATTAATAGCGACGCAATTTCCGTGTGAATTCGTCAATGTGTGGGTCCGAAGGATGCAGTAAAGAAGGATTAGTGGATCGGAAATGTGATTGTAGTATCCCAAAAGAAAATCCTGTCGTTTCCATAGAAACGTTACTCGATTTAGAAGGAGAAGTCATAGAACCCATAGTATTTCATAGCGACGCAATTTCCGTGTGAATTCGTCAATGAGTGGGAGTGAGGGATGCAGTAAAGTAGGATTTGTGGATCGAAAATGAGATTGTCGTATCCCAAAGGAAAATACTGTCTCTTACATAGAAACGTTACTCGATTTAGAAGGAAATGTCATAGAACCCTTAGTATTTCATAGCGACGCAATTTCCGTGTGAATTCGTCAATGAGTGGGAGTGAGGGATGCAGTAAAGAAGGATTAGTGGATCGGAAATGAGATTGTTGTATCCCAAATAAAATCCTGTCGTTTCCATAGAAACGTTACTCGATTTAGAAGGAGAAGTCATAGAACACATAGTATTTCATAGCGACGCAATTTCCGTGTGAATTCGTCAATGTGTGTGAGTGAGGAATGCAGTAAAGAAGGATTAGTGGATCGAAAATGAGATTGTCGTATCCCAAAAGAATATCCTGTCGCTTCCATAGAAACGTTACTCGATTTAGAAGGAAATGTCATAGAACCCATAGTATTTCATAGCGACGCAATTTCCGTGTGAATTCGTCAATGTGTGGGAGTGAGGGATGCAGTAAAGAAGGATTAGTGAATCGGAAATGTGATTGTCGTATCCCAAAAGAAAATCCTGTCGTTTCCATAGAAACGTTACTCGATTTAGAAGGAGAAGTTATAGACCCCATACTATTTCATAGCGAAGCAATTTCCGTGTGAATTCGTCAGTGAGTGGGAGTGAGGGATGCAGTAAAGAAGGATTAGTAGATCGGAAATGAGATTGTCGTATCCCAAAAGAAAATCCTGTCGTTTCCATAGAAACGTTACTCGATTTAGAAGGAAATGTCTTAGAACACATAGTATTTCATAGCGACGCAATTTCCGTGTGAATTCGTCAATGAGTGGGAGTGAGGGATGCAGTAAAGAAGGATTAGTGGATCGGAAATGTGATTGTCGTATCCCAAAAGAAAATCCTGTCGTTTCCATTGAAACGTTACACGATTTAGAAGGAAATATCATAGAACCCATAGTATTTCATAGCGACGCAATTTCCGTGTGAATTCGTCAATGAGTGGGAGTGAGGGATGCAGTAAAGAAGGATTAGTGGATCGGAAATGAGATTGTCGTATATCAGAAGAAAATCCTGTCGTTTCCATAGAAACGTTACTCGATTTAGAAGGAAATGTCTTAGAACACATAGTATTTCATAGCGACGCAATTTCCGTGTGAATTCGTCAATGAGTGTGAGTGAGGGAAGCAGTAAAGAAGCATTAGTGGATCGGAAATGTGATTGTCGTATCCCAAAAGAAAATCCTGTCGTTTCCATTGAAACGTTATACGATTTAGAAGGAAATGTCATAGAACCCATAGTATTTTATAGCGACGCAATTTCCGTGTGAATTCGTCAATGAGTGGGAGTGAGGGATGCAGTGAAGAAGGATTAGTGGATCGGAAATGAGATTGTCGTATCCCAAAAGAAAATACTGTCATTTACATAGAAACGTTACTCGATTTAGAAGGAAATGTCTTAGAACACATAGTAATTAATAGCGACGCAATTTCCGTGTGAATTCGTCAATGTGTGGGTCCGAGGGATGCAGTAAAGAAGGATTAGTGGATCGGAAATGTGATTGTAGTATCCCAAAAGAAAATCCTGTCGTTTCCATAGAAACGTTACTCGATTTAGAAGGAGAAGTCATAGAACCCATAGTATTTCATAGCGACGCAATTTCCGTGTGAATTCGTCAATGTGTGGGAGTGAGGGATGCAGTAAAGAAGGATTAGTGGATCGGAAATGTGATTGTCGTATCCCAAAAGAAAATCCTGTCGTTTCCATAGAAACGTTACACGAATTAGAAGGAAATGTCTTAGAATACATAGTTTTTCATAGCGACTCAATTTCCGTGTGAATTCGTCAATGAGTGGGAGTGAGGGATGCAGTAAAGAAGGATTAGTAGATCGAAAATGAGATTGTCGTATCCAAAAAGAAAATCCTGTCGTTTCCATAGAAACGATACTCGATTTAGAAGGAGAAGTCATAGAACACATAGTATTTCATAGCGACGCAATTTCCGTGTGAATTCGTCAATGTGTGGTAGTGAGGGATGCAGTAAAGAAGGATTAGTGGATCGAAAATGAGATTGTCGTATCCCAAAAGAATATCCTGTCGTTTCCATAGAAACGTTACTCGATTTAGAAGGAAATGTCATAGAACCCATAGTATTTAATAGCGACGCAATTTCCGTGTGAATTCGTCAATGAGTGAGAGTGAGGGATGCAGTAATGAAGGATTAGTGGATTGGAAATGAGATTGTCGTATCCCAAAAGAAAAGCCTGTCGTTTCCATAAAAACGTTACTCGATTTAGACGGAAATGTCTTAGAACACATAGTATTTCATAGCGACGCAATTTCCGTGTGAATTCGTCAACGTGTGGTAGTGAGGGATGGAGTAAAGAAGGATTAGTGAATCGGAAATGTGATTGTCGTATCCCAAAAGAAAATCCTGTCGTTTCCATAGAAACGTTACTCGATTTAGAAGGAGAAGTTATAGACCCCCATACTATTTTATAGCGACGCAATTTCCGTGTGAATTCGTCAATGAGTGGGAGTGAGGGATGCAGTAGAGAAGGATTAGTGGATCGGAAATGTGATTGTCGTATCCAAAAAGAAAATTTTGTCTTTTCCATAGAAACGTAACCCGATTTAGAAGGAAATGTCTTAGAACACATAGTATTTCATAGCGACTCAATTTCCGTGTGAATTCGTCAATGAGTGGGAGTGAGGGATGCAGTAAAGAAGGGTTAGTGGATCGGAAATAAGATTGTCGTATCCCAAAAGAAAATACTGTCGTTTACATAGAAACGTTACTCGATTTAGAAGGAAATGTCTTAGAACACATGGTATTTAATAGCGACGCAATTTCCGTGTGAATTCGTCAATGTGTGGGAGTGAGGGATGCAGCAAAGAAGGATTAGTGGATCGGAAATGTGATTGTAGGATCCCAAAAGAAAATCCTGTCGTTTCCATAGAAATGTTACTCGATTGAGAAGGAGAAGTCATAGAACACATAGTATTTCATAGCGACGCAATTTCCGTGTGAATTCGTCAATGTGTGGGAGTGAGGGATGCAGTAAAGAAGGATTAGTGGATCGGAAATGTGATTGTCGTATCCCAAAAGAAAATCCTGTCGTTTCCATAGAAACGTTACTCGATTTGGAAGGAAATGTCTTAGAACACATAGTATTTCATAGCGACTCAATTTCCGTGTGAATTCGTCAATGAGTGGGAGTGAGGGATGCAGTAAAGAGGGATTAGTGGATCGAAAATGAGATTGTCGTATCCAAAAAGAAAATCCTGTCTTTTCCATAGAAACGATACTCTATTTAGAAGGAGAAGTCATAGAACACATAGTATTTCATAGCGACGCAATTTCCGTGTGAATTCGTCAATGTGTGGGAGTGAGGGATGCAGTAAAGAAGGGTTAGTGGATCGAAAATGAGATTGTTGTATCCCAAAAGAAAATCCTGTCGTTTCCATAGAAACGTTACTCGATTTAGAAGGAGAAGTCAAAGAACACATAGTATTTCATAGCGACGCAATTTCCGTGTGAATTCGTCAATGAGTGGGAGTGATGGATGCAGTAAAGAAGGATTAGTGGATCGAAAATGAGATTGTCGTATCCCAAAAGAATATCCTGTCGTTTCCATAGAAACGTTACTCGATTTAGAAGGAAATGTCATAGAACCCATAGTATTTCATAGCGACGCAATTTCCGTGTGAATTCGTCAATGAGTGGGAGTGATGGATGCAGTAAAGAAGGATTAGTGGATCGAAAATGAGATTGTCGTATCCCAAAAGAAAATCCTGTCGTTTCCATAGAAACGTTACTCGATTTAGAAGGAAATGTCTTAGAACACATAGTATTTCATAGCGACTCAATTTCCGTGTGAATTCGTCAATGAGTGGGAGTGAGGGATGCAGTAAAGAAGGATTAGTGGATCGGAACTGAGATTGTCGTATCCCAAAAGAAAATCCTGTCGTTTACATAGAAACGTTACTCGATTTAGAAGGAAATGTCTTAGAACACATGGTATTTAATAGCGACGCAATTTCCGTGTGAATTCGTCAATGTGTGGGAGTGAGGGATGCAGTAAAGAAGGATTAGTGGATCGGAAATGTGATTGTAGGATCCCAAAAGAAAATCCTGTCGTTTCCATAGAAACGTTACCCGATTGAGAAGGAGAAGTCATAGAACCCATAGTATTTCATAGCGACGCTATTTCCGTGTGAATTCGTCAATGTGTGGGAGTGAGGGATGCAGTAAAGAAGGATTAGTGGATCGGAAATGTGATTGTCGTATCCATAAAGAAAATCCTGTCGTTTCCATAGAAACGTTACTCGATTTGGAAGGAAATGTCTTAGAACACATAGTATTTCATAGCGACTCAATTTCCGTGTGAATTCGTCAATGAGTGGGAGTGAGGGATGCAGTAAAGAAGGATTAGTGGATCGAAAATGAGATTGTCGTATCCAAAAAGAAAATCCTGTCTTTTCCATAGGAACGATACTCTATTTAGAAGGAGAAGTCATAGAACACATAGTATTTCATAGCGACGCAATTTCCGTGTGAATTCGTCAATGTGTGGGAGTGAGGGATGCAGTAAAGAAGGGTTAGTGGATCGGAATTGAGATTGTTGTATCCCAAAAGAAAATCCTGTCGTTTCCATAGAAACGTTACTCGATTTAGAAGGAGAAGTCAAAGAACACATAGTATTTCGTAGCGACGCAATTTCCGTGTGAATTCGTCAATGAGTGGGAGTGATGGATGCAGTAAAGAAGGATTAGTGGATCGAAAATGAGATTGTCGTATCCCAAAAGAATATCCTGTCGTTTCCATAGAAACGTTACTCGATTTAGATGGAAATGTCATAGAACCCATAGTATTTCATAGCGACGCAATTTCCGTGTGAATTCGTCAATGAGTGGGATTGAGGGATGCAGTAAAGAAGGATTAGTGGATCGGAAATGAGATTGTTGTATCCCAAGAGAAAATCCTGTCGTTTCCATAGAAACGTTACTCGATTTAGAAGGAGAAGTCATAGAACACATAGTATTTCATAGCGACGCAATTTCCGTGTGAATTCGTCAATGAGTGGGAGTGATGGATGCAGTAAAGAAGGATTAGTGGATCGAAAATGAGATTGTCGTATCCCAAAAGAAAATCCTGTCGATTCCATAGAAACGTTACTCGATTTAGAAGGAAATGTCTTAGAACCCATAGTATTTCATAGCGACTCAATTTCCGTGTGAATTCGTCAATGAGTGGGAGTGAGGGATGCAGTAAAGAAGGATTAGTGGATCGGAAATGAGATTGTCGTATCCCAAAAGAAAATCCTGTCGTTTCCATAGAAACGTTACTCGATTTAGAAGGAGAAGACATAGAACACATAGTATTTCATAACGACGCAATTTCCGTGTGAAATCGTCAATGTGTGGGAGTGAGGGATGCAGTAAAGAAGGATTAGTGGATCGGAAATGAGATTGTCGTATCCCATAAGAAAATCCTGTCGTTTCCATAGATACATTACTCGATTTAGAAGGAGAAGTCATAGAACACATAGTATTTCATAGTGACGCAATTTCCGTGGTAATTCGTCAATGTGTGGGAGTGAGGGATGCAGTAAAGAAGGATTAGTGGTTCGAAAATGAGATTGTCGTATCCCAGAAGAAAATCCTCTCGTTTCCATAGAAACGTTACTCAATTTAGAAGGAAATGTCTTAGAACACATAGTATTTCATAGCGACGCAATTTCCGTGTGAATTCGTCAATGAGTGGGAGTGAGGGATGCAGTAAAGAAGGATTAGTGGATCGAAAATGAGATTGTCGTATCCCAAAAGAAAATCCTGTCGTTTCCATAGAAACGTTACTCGATTTAGAAGGAAATGTCATAGAACCCATAGTATTTCATAGCGACGCAATTTCCGTGTGAATTCGTCAATGTGTGGGAGTGAGGGATGCAGTAAAGAAGGATTAGTGTATCGGAAATGTGATTGTAGTATCCCAAAAGAAAATCCTGTCGTTTCCATAGAAACGTTACTCCATTTAGAAGGAGAAGTCATAGAACCCATAGTATTTCATAGCGACGCAATTTCCGTGTGAATTCGTCAATGTGTGGGAGTGAGAGATGCAGTAAAGAAGGATTAGTGGATCGGAAATGAGGTTGTCGTATCCCAAAAGAAAATCCTATCGTTTCCATAGAAACGTTATTCGATTTAGAAGGAGAAGTCATAGAACACATAGTATTTCATAGCGACGCAATTTCCGTGTGAATTCGTCAATGTGTGGGAGTGAGGGATGCAGTAAAGAAGGATTAGTGGATCGAAAATGAGATTGTCGTATCCCAAAAGAAAATCCTGTCGTTTCCATAAAAACGTTACTCGATTTAGACGGAAATGTCTTAGAACACATAGTATTTCATAGCGACGCAATTTCCATGTGAATTCGTCAATGTGTGGTAGTGAGGGATGCAGTAAAGAAGGATTAGTGGATCGGAAATGTGATTGTCGTATCCCAAAACAAAATCCTGTCGTTTCCATAGAAACGTTACTCGATTTAGAAGGAGAGGTTATAGACCCCATACTATTTCATAGCGACGCAATTTCCGTGTGAATTCGTCAATGAGTGGGAGTGAGGGATGCAATAGAGAAGGATTAGTGGATCGGAAATGTGATTGTCGTTTCCCAAAAGAAAATCCTGTCGTTTCCATAGAAACGTTACTCGATTTAGAAGGAAATGTCTTAGAACACATAGTATTTCATAGCAACTCAATTTCCGTGTGAATTCGTCAATGAGTGGGAGTGAGGGATGCAGTAAAGAAGGATTAGTGGATCGGAAATGAGATTGTCGTATCCCAAAAGAAAATCCTGTCGTTTCCATAGAAACGTTACTCGATTTAGAAGGAGAAGTCATAGAACACATAGTATTTCGTAGCGACGCAATTTCCGTGTGAATTCGTCAATGTGTGGGAGTGAGGGATGCAGTAAAGAAGGATTAGTGGATCGGAAATGAGATTGTCGTATCCCAAAAGAAACTCCTGTCGTTTCCGTAGAAAGGTTACTCGATTTAGAAGGAGAAGTCATAGACCACATAGTATTTCGTAGCGACGCAATTTCCGTGTGAATTCGTCAATGTGTGGGAGTGAGGGATGCAGGAAAGAAGGATTAGTGGATCGGAATTGTGATTGTCTTATCCCAAAGGAAAATCCTGTCGTTTCCATTGAAACGTTACACGACTTAGAAGGAAATGTCATAGAACCCATAGTATTTTATAGCGACGCAATTTCCGTGTGAATTCGTCAATGAGTGGGAGTGAGGGATGCAGTAAAGAAGGATTAGTGGATCGGAAATGAGATTGTCGTATCCCAAAAGAAAATACTGTCGTTTACATAGAAACGTTACTCGATTTAGAAGGAAATGTCTTAGAACACATAGTATTTCATAGCGACGGAATTTCCGTGTGAATTCGTAAATGAGTGGGAGTGAGGGATGCAGTAAAGAAGAATTAGTGGATCGGAAATGTGATTCTCGTATCCCAAAAGAAAATCCTGTCGTTTCCATAGAAACGTTACTCGATTTAGAAGGAAATGTCTTAGAACACATAGTATTTCTTAGCGACTCAATTTCCGTGTGAATTCGTCAATGAGTGGGAGTGAGGGATGCTGTAAAGAAGGATTAGTGGATCGGAAATGAGATTGTCGTATCCCAAAAGAAAATCCTGTCGTTTCCATAGAAACGTTACTCGATTTAGAAGGAGAAGTCATAGAACACATAGTATTTCATAGCGACGCAATTTCCGTGTGAATACGTCAATGTGTGGGAGTGAGGGAAGCAGTAAAGAAGGATTAGTGGATCGGAAATGAGATTGTCGTATCCCAAAAGAAAATCCTGTCGTTTCCATAGAAACGTTACTCGCTTTAGAAGGAAATGTTTTAGAACACATAGTATTTCATAGCGACGCAATTTCCGTGTGAATTCGTCAATGTGTGGGCGTGAGGGATGCAGTAAAGAAGGATTAGTGGATCAGAAATGGGATTGTCGTATCCCAAAAGAAAATCCTGCCGTTTCCATATAAACGGTACTTGATTTAGAAGGAGAAGTCATAGAACACATAGTATTTCATAGCGACGCAATTTCCGTGTGAATTCGTCAATGAGTGGGAGTGATGGATGCAGTAAAGAAGGATTAGTGGATCGAAAATGAGATTGTCGTATCCCAAAAGAAAATCCTGTCGTTTCCATAGAAACGTTACTCGATTTAGAAGGAAATGTCTTAGAACACATAGTATTTCATAGCGACTCAATTTCCGTGTGAATTCGTCAATGAGTGGGAGTGAGGGATGCAGTAAAGAAGGATTAGTGGATCGGAACTGAGATTGTCGTATCCCAAAAGAAAATCCTGTCGTTTCCATAGAAACGTTACTCGATTTAGAAGGAGAAGTCATAGAACACATAGTATTTCATAACGACGCAATTTCCGTGTGAATTCGTCAATGTGTGGGAGTGAGGGATGCAGTAAAGAAGGATTAGTGGATCGGAAATGAGATTGTCGTATCCCAAAAGAAAATCCTGTCGTTTCCATGGAAACATTACTCGATTTAGTAGGAGAAGTCATAGAACACATAGTATTTTATAGCGACGCAATTTCCATGTGAATTCGTCAATGAGTGGGAGTGAGGGATGCAGTAAAGAAGGATTAGTGGATCGGAAATAAGATTGTCGTATCCCAAAAGAAAATACTGTCGTTTACATAGAAACGTTACTCGATTTAGAAGGAAATGTCTTAGAACACATGGTATTTAATAGCGACGCAATTTCCGTGTGAATTCGTCAATGTGTGGGAGTGAGGGATGCAGTAAAGAAGGATTAGTGGATCGGAAATGTGATTGTAGGATCCCAAAAGAAAATCCTGTCGTTTCCATAGAAACGTTACTCGATTGAGAAGGAGAAGTCATAGAACCCATAGTATTTCATAGCGACGCAATTTCCGTGTGAATTCGTCAATGTGTGGGAGTGAGGGATGCAGTAAAGAAGGATTAGTGGATCGGAAATGTGATTGTCGTATCCATAAAGAAAATCCTGTCGTTTCCATAGAAACGTTACTCGATTTGGAAGGAAATGTCTTAGAACACATAGTATTTCATAGCGACTCAATTTCCGTGTGAATTCGTCAATGAGTGGGAGTGAGGGATGCAGTAAAGAAGGATTAGTGGATCGAAAATGAGATTGTCGTATCCAAAAAGAAAATCCTGTCTTTTCCATAGGAACGATACTCTATTTAGAAGGAGAAGTCATAGAACACATAGTATTTCATAGCGACGCAATTTCCGTGTGAATTCGTCAATGTGTGGGAGTGAGGGATGCAGTAAAGAAGGGTTAGTGGATCGGAATTGAGATTGTTGTATCCCAAAAGAAAATCCTGTCGTTTCCATAGAAACGTTACTCGATTTAGAAGGAGAAGTCAAAGAACACATAGTATTTCATAGCGACGCAATTTCCGTGTGAATTCGTCAATGAGTGGGAGTGATGGATGCAGTAAAGAAGGATTAGTGGATCGAAAATGATATTGTCGTATCCCAAAAGAATATCCTGTCGTTTCCATAGAAACGTTACTCGATTTAGAAGGAAATGTCATAGAACCCATAGTATTTCATAGCGACGCAATTTCCGTGTGAATTCGTCAATGAGTGGGAGTGAGGGATGCAGTAAAGAAGGATTAGTGGATCGGAAATGAGATTGTTGTATCCCAAAAGAAAATCCTGTCGTTTCCATAGAAACGTTACTCGATTTAGAAGGAGAAGTCATAGAACACATAGTATTTCATAGCGACGCAATTTCCGTGTGAATTCGTCAATGAGTGGGAGTGATGGATGCAGTAAAGAAGGATTAGTGGATCGAAAATGAGATTGTCGTATCCCAAAAGAAAATCCTGTCGATTCCATAGAAACGTTACTCGATTTAGAAGGAAATGTCTTAGAACACATAGTATTTCATAGCGACTCAATTTCCGTGTGAATTCGTCAATGAGTGGGAGTGAGGGATGCAGTAAAGAAGGATTAGTGGATCGGAAATGAGATTGTCGTATCCCAAAAGAAAATCCTGTCGTTTCCATAGAAACGTTACTCGATTTAGAAGGAGAAGACATAGAACACATAGTATTTCATAACGACGCAATTTCCGTGTGAAATCGTCAATGTGTGGGAGTGAGGGATGCAGTAAAGAAGGATTAGTGGATCGGAAATGAGATTGTCGTATCCCATAAGAAAATCCTGTCGTTTCCATAGAAACATTACTCGATTTAGAAGGAGAAGTCATAGAACACATAGTATTTCATAGTGACGCAATTTCCGTGGTAATTCGTCAATGTGTGGGAGTGAGGGATGCAGTAAAGAAGGATTAGTGGTACGAAAATGAGATTGTCGTATCCCAGAAGAAAATCCTCTCGTTTCCATAGAAACGTTACTCAATTTAGAAGGAAATGTCTTAGAACACATAGTATTTCATAGCAACGCAATTTCCGTGTGAATTCGTCAATGAGTGGGAGTGAGGGATGCAGTAAAGGAGGATTAGTGGATCGAAAATGAGATTGTCGTATCCCAAAAGAAAATCCTGTCGTTTCCATAGAAACGTTACTCGATTTAGAAGGAAATGTCATAGAACCCATAGTATTTCATAGGGACGCAATTTCCGTGTGAATTCGTCAATGAGTGGGAGTGCGGGATGCAGTAAAGAAGGATTAGTGGATCGGAAATGAGATTGTCGTATCCCAAAAGAAAATACTGTCGCTTACATAGAAACGTTACTCGATTTAGAAGGAAATGTTTTAGAACACATAGTATTTCATAGCGACGCAATTTCCGTGTGAATTCGTCAATGTGTGGGAGTGAGGGATGCAGTAAAGTAGGATTAGTGTATCGGAAATGTGATTGTAGTATCCCAAAAGAAAATCCTGTCGTTTCCATAGAAACGTTACTCCATTTAGAAGGAGAAGTCATAGAACCCATAGTATTTCATAGCGACGCAATTTCCGTGTGAATTCGTCAATGTGTGGGAGTGAGGGATGCAGTAAAGAAGGATTAGTGGATCGGAAATGAGGTTGTCGTATCCCAAAAGAAAATCCTATCGTTTCCATAGAAACGTTATTCGATTTAGAAGGAGAAGTCATAGAACACATAGTATTTCATAGCGACGCAATTTCCGTGTGAATTCGTCAATGTGGGGGAGTGAGGGATGCAGTAAAGAAGGATTAGTGGATCGAAAATGAGATTGTCGTATCCCAAAAGAAAATCCTGTCGTTTCCATAAAAACGTTACTCGATTTAGACGGAAATGTCTTAGAACACATAGTATTTCATAGCGACGCAATTTCCATGTGAATTCGTCAATGTGTGGTAGTGAGGGATGCAGTAAAGAAGGATTAGTGGATCGGAAATGTGATTGTCGTATCCCAAAACAAAATCCTGTCGTTTCCATAGAAACGTTACTCGATTTAGAAGGAGAGGTTATAGACCCCATACTATTTCATAGCGACGCAATTTCCGTGTGAATTCGTCAATGAGTGGGAGTGAGGGATGCAGTAGAGAAGGATTAGTGGATCGGAAATGTGATTGTCGTTTCCCAAAAGAAAATCCTGTCGTTTCCATAGAAACGTTACTCGATTTAGAAGGAAATGACTTAGAACACATAGTATTTCATAGCAACTCAATTTCCGTGTGAATTCGTCAATGAGTGGGAGTGAGGGATGCAGTAAAGAAGGATTAGTGGATCGGAAATGAGATTGTCGTATCCCAAAAGAAAATCCTGTCGTTTCCATAGAAACGTTACTCGACTTAGAAGGAGAAGTCATAGAACACATAGTATTTCGTAGCGACGCAATTTCCGTGTGAATTCGTCAATGTGTGGGAGTGAGGGATGCAGTAAAGAAGGATTAGTGGATCGGAAATGAGATTGTCGTATCCCAAAAGAAAATCCTGTAGTTTCCGTAGAAAGGTTACTCGATTTAGAAGGAGAAGTCATAGACCACATAGTATTTCGTAGCGACGCAATTTCCGTGTGAATTCGTCAATGTGTGGGAGTGAGGGATGCAGGAAAGAAGGATTAGTGGATCGGAATTGTGATTGTCTTATCCCAAAGGAAAATCCTGTCGTTTCCATTGAAACGTTACACGACTTAGAAGGAAATGTCATAGAACCCATAGTATTTTATAGCGACGCAATTTCCGTGTGAATTCGTCAATGAGTGGGAGTGAGGGATGCAGTAAAGAAGGATTAGTGGATCGGAAATGAGATTGTCGTATCCCAAAAGAAAATACTGTCGTTTACATAGAAACGTTACTCGATTTAGAAGGAAATGTCTTAGAACACATAGTATTTCATAGCGACGGAATTTCCGTGTGAATTCGTAAATGAGTGGGAGTGAGGGATGCAGTAAAGAAGAATTAGTGGATCGGAAATGTGATTCTCGTATCCCAAAAGAAAATCCTTTCGTTTCCATAGAAACGTTACTCGATTTAGAAGGAAATGTCTTAGAACACATAGTATTTCTTAGCGACTCAATTTCCGTGTGAATTCGTCAATGAGTGGGAGTGAGGGATGCTGTAAAGAAGGATTAGTGGATCGGAAATGAGATTGTCGTATCCCAAAAGAAAATCCTGTCGTTTCCATAGAAACGTTACTCGATTTAGAAGGAGAAGTCATAGAACACATAGTATTTCATAGCGACGCAATTTCCGTGTGAATACGTCAATGTGTGGGAGTGAGGGAAGCAGTAAAGAAGGATTAGTGGATCGGAAATGAGATTGTCGTATCCCAAAAGAAAATCCTGTCGTTTCCATAGAAACGTTACTCGCTTTAGAAGGAAATGTTTTAGAACACATAGTATTTCATAGCGACGCAATTTCCGTGTGAATTCGTCAATGTGTGGGCGTGAGGGATGCAGTAAAGAGGGATTAGTGGATCAGAAATGGGATTGTCGTATCCCAAAAGAAAATCCTGCCGTTTCCATATAAACGGTACTTGATTTAGAAGGAGAAGTCATAGAACCCATAGTATTTCATAGCGACGCAATTTCTGTGTGAATTCGTCAATGTGTGGGAGTGAGGGATGGAGTAAAGAAGGATTAGTGGATCGGAAATGAAATTGTCGTATCCCAAAAGAAAATCCTGTCGTTTCCATAGGAACGTTACTCGATTTAGAAGGAAATGTCTTAGAACACATAGTATTTCATAGCGACGCAATTTCCGTGTGAATTCGTCAATGTGTGGGAGTGAGGGATGCAGTAAAGAAGGATTAGTGGATCGGAAATGTGATTGTCGTATCCCGAAAAAAAATCCTGTCGTTTCCATAGAAACGTTACTCAATTTAGAAGGAGAAGTCATAGAACCCATAGTATTTCATAGCGACTCAATTTCCGTGTTAATTCGTCAATGTGAGGGTGCTAGGGATGCAATAAAGAAGGAATAGTGCATCGAGAAGAAGATACTCCTATCGCAAATGAAAAGCCAGTCGTTTCCATAGAAACGATACTCGATTTAGAAGGAGAAGTCATAGAACCCATAGTATTTCATAGCGACGCAATTTCCGTGTGAATTCGTCAATGTGTGGGAGTGAGGGGTGCTGTAAAGAAGGATTAGTGGATCGGAAATGAGATTGTCGTATCCCAAAAGAAAATACTGTCGCTTACATAGAAACGTTACTCGATTTAGAAGGAAATGTTTTAGAACACATAGTATTTCATAGCGCGCAATTTCCGTGTGAATTCGTCAATGTGTGGGAGTGAGGGATGCAGTAAAGAAGGATTAGTGGATCGGAAATGAGGTTGTCGTATCCCAAAAGAAAATCTTGTCGTTTCCATAGAAACGTTACTCGATTTAGAAGGAGAAGTCATAGAACACATAGTATTTCATAGCGACGCAATTTCCGTGTGAATTCGTCAATGTGTGGGAGTGAGGGATGCAGTAAAGAAGGATTAGTGGATCGAAAATGAGATTGTCGTATCCCAAAAGAAAATCCTGTCGTTTCCATAAAAACGTTACTCGATTTAGACGGAAATGTCTTAGAACACATAGTATTTCATAGCGACGCAATTTCCGTGTGAATTCGTCAATGTGTGGTAGTGAGGGATGCAGTAAAGAAGGATTAGTGGATCGGAAATGTGATTGTCGTATCACAAAGGGAAATCCTGTCGTTTCCATTGAAACGTTACACGACTTAGAAGGAAATGTCATAGAACCCATAGTATTTTATAGCGACGCAATTTCCGTGTGAATTCGTCAATGAGTGGGAGTGAGGGATGCAGTAAAGAAGGATTAGTGGATCGGAAATGAGATTGTCGTATCCCGAAAGAAAATCCTGTCGTTTCCATAGAAACGTTACTCGATTTAGAAGGAAATGTCTTAGAACACATAGTATTTCACAGCGACGCAATTTCCGTGTGAATTCGTCAAAGTGTGGGAGTGAGGGATGCAGTAAAGAAGGAATAGTGGATCGAAAATGAGATTGTCGTATCCGAAAAGAAAATCCTGTCGTTTCCATAGAAACGTTACTCGATTTAGAAGGAAATGTCTTAGAACACATAGTATTTCATAGCGACGGAATTTCCGTGTGAATTCGTCAATGAGTGGGAGTGATGGATGCAGTAAAGAAGAATTAGTGGATCGGAAATGTGATTGTCGTATCCCAAAAGAATATCCTGTCGTTTCCATAGAAACGTTACTCGATTTAGAAGGAAATGTCTTAGAACACATAGTATTTCTTAGCGATCAATTTCCGTGTGAATTCGTCAATGAGTGGGAGTGAGGGATGCTGTAAAGAAGGATTAGTGGATCGGAAATGAGATTGTCGTATCCCAAAAGAAAATCCTGTCGTTTCCATAGAAACGTTACTCGCTTTAGAAGGAAATGTCTTAGAACACATAGTATTTCATAGCGACGCAATTTCCGTGTGAATTCGTCAATGTGTGGGCGTGAGGGATGCTGTAAAGAAAGATTAGTGGATCAGAAA
Source organism: Schistocerca cancellata (assembly GCF_023864275.1). Lineage (NCBI taxonomy): Eukaryota > Metazoa > Arthropoda > Insecta > Orthoptera > Acrididae > Schistocerca > Schistocerca cancellata. The sequence goes on from NC_064631.1 coordinate 732,853,855, forward strand.
TGGGATTGTCGTATCCCAAAAGAAAATCCTGTCGTTTCCATAGAAACGTTACTCGATTTAGAAGGAAATGTCTTAGAACACATAGTATTTCTTAGCGACTCAATTTCCGTGTGAATTCGTCAATGAGTGGGAGTGAGGGATGCAGTAAAGAAGGATTAGTGGATCGAAAATGTGATTGTCGTATCCCGAAAAAAAATCCTGTCGTTTCCATAGAAACGTTACTCGATTTAGAAGGAGAAGTCATAGAACCCATAGTATTTCATAGCGACTCAATTTCCGTGTTAATTCGTCAATGTGAGGGTGCTAGGGATGCAATAAAGAAGGAATAGTGCATCGAGAAGGAGATACTCCTATCGCAAATGAAAAGCCAGTCGTTTCTATAGAAACGATACTCGATTTAGAAGGAGAAGTCATAGAACCCATAGTATTTCATAGCGACGCAATTTCCGTGTGAATTCGCCAATGTGTGGGAGTGGGGGATGCAGTAAAGAAGGAATAGTGGATCGGAAATGTGATTGTCGTATCCCAAAAGAAAATCCTGTCGTTTCCATAGAAACGTTACTCGATTTAGAAGGAAATGTCTTAGAACACATAGTATTTCATAGCGACGCAATTTCCGTGTGAATTCGTCAATGTGCGGGAGTGAGGGGTGCTGTAAAGAAGGATTAGTGGATCGGAAATGAGATTGTCGTATCCCAAAAGAAAATACTGTCGCTTACATAGAAACGTTACTCGATTTAGAGGGAAATGTTTTAGAACACATAGCATTTCATAGCAACGCAATTTCCGTTTGAATTCGTCAATGTGTGGGAGTGAGGGATGCAGTAAAGAAGGATTAGTGTATCGGAAATGTGATTGTAGTATCCCAAAAGAAAATCCTGTCGTTTCCATGGAAACGTTACTCCATTTAGTAGGAGAAGTCATAGAACCCATAGTATTTAATAGCGACGCAATTTCCGTGTGAATTCGTCAATGTGTGGGAGTGAGGGATGCAGTAAAGAAGGATTAGTGGATCGCAAATGAGGTTGTCGTATCCCAAAAGAAAATCCTGTCGCTTCCATAGAAACGTTACTCGATTTAGAAGGAGAAGTCATAGAACACATAGTATTTCATAGCGACGCAATTTCCGTGTGAATTCGTCAATGTGTGGGAGTGAGGGATGGAGTAAAGAAGGATTAGTGGATCGAAAATGAGATTGTCGTATCCCAAAAGAAAATCCTGTCGTTTCCATAAAAACGTTACTCGATTTAGACGGAAATGTCTTAGAACACATAGTATTTCATAGCGACGCAATTTCCGTGTGAATTCGTCAATGTGTGGTAGTGAGGGATGCAGTAAAGAATGATTAGTATTTCGGAAATGTGAATGTCGTATCCCAAAACAAAATCCTGTCGTTTCCATAGAAACGTTACTCGATTTAGAAGGAGAAGTTATAGACCCCATGCTATTTCATAGCGACGCAATTTCCGTGTGAATTCGTCAATGAGTGGGAGTGAGGGATGCAGTAGAGAAGGATTAGTGGATCGGAAATGTGATTGTCGTTTCCCAAAACAAAATCCTGTCGTTTCCATAGAAACGTTACTCGATTTAGAAGGAAATGTCTTAGAACACATAGTATATCATAGCAACTCAATTTCCGTGTGAATTCGTCAATGAGTGGGAGTGAGGGATGCAGTAAAGAAGGATAAGTGGATCGGAAATGAGATTGTCGTATCCCAGAAGAAAATCCTGTCGTTTCCATAGAAACGTTACTCGATTTAGAAGGAGAAGTCATAGAACACATAGTATTTCGTAGCGACGCAATTTCCGTGTGAATTCGTCAATGTGTGGGAGTGAGGGATGCAGTAAAGAAGGATTAGTGGATCGGAAATGAGATTGTCGTATCCCAAAAGAAAATCCTGTCGTTTCCGTAGAAACGTTACTCGATTTAGAAGGAGAAGGCATAGACCACATAGTATTTCGTAGCGACGCAATTTCCGTGTGAATTCGTCAATGTGTGGGAGTGAGGGATGTAGTAAAGAAGGATTAGTGGATCGGAAATGAGATTGTCGTATCCCAAAAGAAAATCCTGTCGTTTCCATAGAAACATTACTCGATTTAGAAGGAGAAGTCATAGAACACATAGTATTTCATAGCGACCCAATTTCCGTGGTAATTCGTCAATGTGTGGGAGTGAGGGATGCAGTAAAGAAGGATTAGTGGTTCGAAAAAGAGATTGTCGTATCCCAGAAGAAAATCCTCTCGTTTCCATAGAAACGTTACTCAATTTAGAAGGAAATGTCTTAGAACACATAGTATTTCATAGCGACGCAATTTCCGTGTGAATTCGTCAATGAGTGGGAGTGAGGGATGCAGTAAAGAAGGATTAGAGGATCGAAAATGAGATTGTCGTATCCCAAAAGAAAATCCTGTCGTTTCCATAGAAACGTTACTCGATTTAGAAGGAAATGTCATAGAACCCATAGTATTTCATAGGGACGCAATTTCCGTGTGAATTCGTCAATGAGTGGGAGTGCGGGATGCAGTAAAGAAGGATTAGTGGATCGGAAATGAGATTGTCGTATCCCAAAAGATAATACTGTCGCTTACATAGAAACGTTACTCGATTTAGAAGGAAATGTTTTAGAACACATAGTATTTCATAGCGACGCAATTTCCGTGTGAATTCGTCAATGTGTGGGAGTGAGGGATGCAGTAAAGAAGGATTAGTGTATCGGAAATGTGATTGTAGTATCCCAAAAGAAAATCCTGTCGTTTCCATAGAAACGTTACTCCATTTAGAAGGAGAAGTCATAGAACCCATAGTATTTCATAGCGACGCAATTTCCGTGTGAATTCGTCAATGTGTGGGAGTGAGGGATGCAGTAAAGAAGGATTAGTGGATCGGAAATGAGGTTGTCGTATCCCAAAAGAAAATCCTGTCGTTTCCATAGAAACGTTACTCGATTTAGAAGGAGAAGTCATAGAACACATAGTATTTCTAGCGACGCAATTTCCGTGTGAATTCGTCAATGTGTGGGAGTGAGGGATGCAGTGAAGAAGGATTAGTGGATCGAAAATGAGATTGTCGTATCCCAAAAGAAAATCCTGTCGTTTCCATAAAATTGTTACTCGATTTAGACGGAAATGTCTTAGAACACATTGTATTTCATAGCGACGCAATTTCCATGTGAATTCGTCAATGTGTGGTAGTGAGGGATGCAGTAAAGAAGGATTAGTGGATCGGAAATGTGATTGTCGTATCCCAAAACAAAATCCTGTCGTTTCCATAGAAACGTTACTCGATTTAGAAGGAGAAGTTATAGACCCCACACTATTTCATAGCGACGCAATTTCCGTGTGAATTCGTCAATGAGTTGGAGTGAGGGATGCAGTAGAGAAGGATTAGTGGATCGGAAATGTGATTGTCGTTTCCCAAAAGAAAATCCTGTCGTTTCCATAGAAACGTTACTCGATTTAGAAGGAAATGTCTTAGAACACATAGTATTTCATAGCAACTCAATTTCCGTGTGAATTCGTCAATGAGTGGGAGTGAGGGATGCAGTAAAGAAGGATTAGTGGATCGGAAATGAGATTGTCGTATCCCAAAAGAATATCCTGTCGTTTCCAAAGAAACGTTACTCGATTTAGAAGGAGACGTCATAGAACACATAGTACTTCGTAGCGACGCAATTTCCGTGTGAATTCGTCAATGTGTGGGAGTGAGGGATGCAGTAAAGAAGGATTAGTGGATCGGAAATGAGATTGTCGTATCCCAAAAGAAAATACTGTCGTTTACATAGAAACGTTACTCGATTTAGAAGGAAATGTCTTAGAACACATAGTATTTCATAGCGACGGAATTTCCGTGTGAATTCGTAAATGAGTGGGAGTGAGGGATGCAGTAAAGAAGAATTAGTGGATCGGAAATGTGATTGTCGTATCCCAAAAGAAAATCCTGTCGTTTCCATAGAAACGTTACTCGATTTAGAAGGAAATGTCTTAGAACACATAGTATCTCTTAGCGACTCAATTTCCGTGTGAATTCGTCAATGAGTGGGAGTGAGGGATGCTGTAAAGAAGGATTAGTGGATCGGAAATGAGATTGTCGTATCCCAAAAGAAAATCCTGTCGTTTCCATAGAAACGTTACTCGATTTAGAAGGAGAAGTCATAGAACACATAGTATTTCATAGCGACGCAATTTCCGTGTGAATTCGTCAATGTGTGGGAGTGAGGGAAGCAGTAAAGAAGGATTAGTGGATCGGAAATGAGATTGTCGTATCCCAAAAGAAAATCCTGTCGTTTCCATAGAAACGTTACTCGATTTAGAAGGAAATGTCTTAGAACACATAGTATTTCATAGCGACGCAATTTCCGTGTGAATTCGTCAATGTGTGGGCATGAGGGATGCAGTAAAGAAGGATTAGTGGATCAGAAATGGGATTGTCGTATCCCAAAAGAAAATCCTGTCGTTTCCATATAAACGGTACTTGATTTAGAAGGAGAAGTCATAGAACCCATAGTATTTCATAGCGACGCAATTTCTGTGTGAATTCGTCAATGTGTGGGAGTGAGGGATGGAGTAAAGAAGGATTAGTGGATCGGAAATGAAATTATCGTATCCCAAAAGAAAATCCTGTCGTTTCCATAGAAACGTTACTCGATTTAGAAGGAAATGTCTTAGAACACATAGTATTTCATAGCGACGCAATTTCCGTGTGAATTCGTCAATGTGTGGGAGTGAGGGATGCAGTAAAGAAGGATTAGTGGATCGGAAATGTGATTGTCGTATCCCGAAAAAAAATCCTGTCGTATCCATAGAAACGTTACTCGATTTAGAAGGAGAAGTCATAGAACCCATAGTATTTCATAGCGACTCAATTTCCGTGTTAATTCGTCAATGTGAGGGTGCTAGGGATGCAATAAAGAAGGAATAGTGCATCGAGAATGAGATACTCCTATCGCAAATGAAAAGCCAGTCGTTTCCATAGAAACGATACTCGATTTAGAAGGAGAAGTCATAGAACCCATAGTATTTCATAGCGACGCAATTTCCGTGTGAATTCGTCAATGTGTGGGAGTGAGGGGTGCTGTAAAGAAGGATTAGTGGATCGGAAATGAGAATGTCGTATCCCAAAAGAAAATACTGTCGCTTACATAGAAACGTTACTCGATTTAGAAGGAAATGTTTTAGAACACATAGTATTTCATAGCGACGCAATTTCCGTGTGAATTCGTCAATGTGTGGGAGTGAGGGATGCAGTAAAGAAGGATTAGTGTATCGGAAATGTGATTGTAGTATCCCAAAAGAAAATCCTGTCGTTTCCATAGAAACGTTACTCCATTTAGAAGGAGAAGTCATAGAACCCATAGTATTTCATAGCGACGCAATTTCCGTGTGAATTCGTCAATGTGAGGGAGTGAGGGATGCTGTAAAGAAGGATTAGTGGATCGGAAATGAGGTTGTCGTATCCCAAAAGAAAATCCTGTCGTTTCCATAGAAACGTTACTCGATTTAGAAGGAGAAGTCATAGAACACATAGTATTTCATAGCGACGCAATTTCCGTGTGAATTCGTCAATGTGTGGGAGTGAGGGATGCAGTAAAGAAGGATTAGTGGATCGAAAATGAGATTGTCGTATCCCAAAAGAAAATCCTGTCGTTTCCATAAAAACGTTACTCGATTTAGACGGAAATGTCTTAGAAGACATAGTATTTCATAGCGACGCAATTTCCGTGTGAATTCGTCAATGTGTGGTAGTGAGGGATGCAGTAAAGAAGGATTAGTGGATCGGAAATGTGATTGTCGTATCCCAAAGGAAAATCCTGTCGTTTCCATTGAAACGTTACACGACTTAGAAGGAAATGTCATAGAACCCATAGTATTTTATAGCGACGCAATTTCCGTGTAAATTCGTCAATGAGTGGGGGTGAGGGATGCAGTAAAGAAGGATTAGTGGATCGGAAATGAGATTGTCGTATCCCAAAAGAAAATCCTGTCGTTTACATAGAAACGTTACTCGATTTAGAAGGAAATGTCTTAGAACACATAGTATTTCATAGCGACGCAATTTCCGTGTGAATTCGTCAATGTGTGGGGGTGAGGGATGCAGTAAAGAAGGAATAGTGGATCGGAAATGAGATTGTCGTATCCCAAAAGAAAATCCCGTCGTTTCCATAGAAACGTTACTCGATTTAGAAGGAAATGTCTTAGAACACATAGTATTTCATAGCGACGGAATTTCCGTGTGAATTCGTCAATGAGTGGGAGTGAGGGATGCAGTAAAGAAGAATTAGTGGATCGGAAATGTGATTGTCGTATCCCAAAAGAAAATCCTGTCGTTTCCATAGAAACGTTACTCGATTTAGAAGGAAATGTCTTAGAACACATAGTATTTCTTAGCGACTCAATTTCCGTGTGAATTCGTCAATGAGTGGGAGTGAGGGATGCTGTAAAGAAGGATTAGTGGATCGGAAATGAGATTGTCGTATCCCAAAAGAAAATCCTGTCGTTTCCATAGAAACGTTACTCGCTTTAGAAGGAAATGTCTTAGAACACATAGTATTTCATAGCGACGCAATTTCCGTGTGAATTCGTCAATGTGTGGGCGTGAGGGATGCAGTAAAGAAGGATTAGTGGATCAGAAATGGGATTGTCGTATCCCAAAAGAAAATCCTGTCGTTTCCATATAAACGGTACTTGATTTAGAAGGAGAAGTCATAGAACCCATAGTATTTCATAGCGACGCAATTTCTGTGTGAATTCGTCAATGTGTGGGAGTGAGGGATGGCGTAAAGAAGGATTAGTGGATCGGAAATGAAATTGTCGTATCCCAAAAGAAAATCCTGTCGTTTCCATAGAAACGTTACTCGATTTAGAAGGAGAAGTCATAGAACCCATACTATATCATAGCGACTCAATTTCCGTGTTAATTCGTCAATGTGAAGGTGCTAGGGATGCAATAAAGAAGGAATAGTGCATCGAGAAGGAGATACTCCTATCGCAAATGAAAAGCCAGTCGTTTCCATAGAAACGATACTCGATTTAGAAGGAGAAGTCATAGAACCCATAGTATTTCATAGCGACGCAATTTCCGTGTGAATTCGTCAATGAGTGGGAGTGAGGGATGCAGTAAAGAAGGATTAGTGGATCGGAAATGAGATTGTCGTATCCCAAAAGAAAATCCTGTCGTTTCCATAGAAACGTTACTCGATTAGAAGGAGAAGTCATTGAACCCATAGTATTTCATAGCGACGCAATTTCCGTGTGAATTCGCCAATGTGTGGGAGTGGGGGATGCAGTAAAGAAGGAATAGTGGATCGGAAAGGTGATTGTCGTATCCCAAAAGAAAATCCTGTCGTTTCCATAGAAACGTTACTCGATTTAGAAGGAAATGTCTTAGAACACATAGTATTTCATAGCGACGCAATTTCCGTGTGAATTCGTCAATGTGCGGGAGTGAGGGGTGCTGTAAAGAAGGATTAGTGGATCGGAAATGAGATTGTCGTATCCCAAAAGAAAATACTGTCGCTTACATAGAAACGTTACTCAATTTAGAAGGAGAAGTCATAGAACACATAGTATTTCATAGCGACGCAATTTCCGTGTGAATTCGTCAATGTGTGGGAGTGAGGGATGCAGTAAAGAAGGATTAGTGTATCGGAAATGTGATTGTAGTATCCCAAAAGAAAATCCTGTCGTTTCCATAGAAACGTTACTCCATTTAGAAGGAGAAGTCATAGAACCCATAGTATTTAATAGCGACGCAATGTCCGTGTGAATTCGTCAATGTGTGGGACTGAGGGATGCAGTAAAGAAGGATTAGTGGATCGGAAATGAGGTTGTCGTATCCCAAAAGAAAATCCTGTCGTTTCCATTGAAACGTTACTCGATTTAGAAGGAGAAGTCATAGAACACATAGTATTTCATAGCGACGCAATTTCCGTGTGAATTCGTCAATGTGTGGGAGTGAGGGATGCAGTAAAGAAGGATTAGTGGATCGAAAATGAGATTGTCGTATCCCAAAAGAAAATCCTGTCGTTTCCATAAAAACGTTACTCGATTTAGACGGAAATGTCTTAGAACACATAGTATTTCATAGCGACGCAATTTCCGTGTGAATTCGTCAATGTGTGGTAGTGAGGGATGCAGTAAAGAAGGATTAGTGGATCGGAAATGTGAATGTCGTATCCCAAAACAAAATCCTGTCGTTTCCATAGAAACGTTACTCGATTTAGAAGGAGAAGTTATAGACCCCATGCTATTTCATAGCGACGCAATTTCCGTGTGAATTCGTCAATGAGTGGGAGTGAGGGATGCAGTAGAGAAGGATTAGTGGATCGGAAATGTGATTGTCGTTTCCCAAAACAAAATCCTGTCGTTTCCATAGAAACGTTACTCGATTTAGAAGGAAATGTCTTAGAACACATAGTATATCATAGCAACTCAATTTCCGTGTGAATTCGTCAATGAGTGGGAGTGAGGGATGCAGTAAAGAAGGATTAGTGGATCGGAAATGAGATTGTCGTATCCCAGAAGAAAATCCTGTCGTTTCCATAGAAACGTTACTCGATTTAGAAGGAGAAGTCATAGAACACATAGTATTTCGTAGCGACGCAATTTCCGTGTGAATTCGTCAATGTGTGGGAGTGAGGGATGCAGGAAAGAAGGATTAGTGGATCGGAAATGTGATTGTCGTATCCCAAAGGAAAATCCTGTCGTTTCCATTGAAACGTTACTCGACTTAGAAGGAAATGTCATAGAACCCATAGTATTTTATAGCGACGCAATTTCCGTGTGAATTCGTCAATGAGTGGGAGTGAGGGATGCAGTAAAGAAGGATTAGTGGATCGGAAATGAGATTGTCGTATCCCAAAAGAAAATACTGTCGTTTACATAGAAACGTTACTCGATTTAGAAGGAAATGTCTTAGAACACATAGTATTTCATAGCGATTCAATTTCCGTGTGAATTCGTCAATGTGTGAGAGTGAGGGATGCAGTAAAGAAGGATTAGTGGATCGGAAATGAGATTGTCGTATCCCAAAAGAAAATCCTGTCGTTTCCATAGAAACGTTACTCGATTTAGAAGGAAATGTCTTAGAACACATAGTATTTCATAGCGACGGAATTTCCGTGTGAATTCGTCAATGAGTGGGAGTGAGGGATGCAGTAAAGAAGATTTAGTGGATCGGAAATGTGATTGTCGTATCCCAAAAGAAAATCCTGTCGTTTCCATAGAAACGTTACTCGATTTAGAAGGAAATGTCTTAGAACACATAGTATTTCTTAGCGACTCAATTTCCGTGTGAATTCGTCAATGAGTGGGAGTGAGGGATGCTGTAAAGAAGGATTAGTGGATCGGAAATGAGATTGTCGTATCCCAAAAGAAAATCCTGTCGTTTCCATAGAAACGTTACTCGATTTAGAAGGAGAAGTCATAGAACAGATAGTATTTCATAGCGACGCAATTTCCGTGTGAATTCGTCAATGTGTGGGAGTGAGGGATGCAGTAAAGAAGGATTAGTGGATCGGAAATGAGATTGTCGTATCCCAAAAGAAAATCCTCTCGTTTCCATAGAATCGTTACTCGCTTTAGAAGGAAATGTCCTAGAACACATAGTATTTCATAGCGACGCAATTTCCGTGTGAATTCGTCAATGTGTGGGCGTGAGGGATGCAGTAAAGAAGGATTAGTGGATCAGAAATGGGATTGTCGTATCCCAAAAGAAAATCCTGTCGTTTCCATAGAAACGGTACTTGATTTAGAAGGAGAAGTCATAGAACCCATAGTATTTCATAGCGACGCAATTTCTGTGTGAATTCGTCAATGTGTGGGAGTGAGGGATGGAGTAAAGAAGGATTAGTGGATCGGAAATGAAATTGTCGTATCCCAAAAGAAAATCCTGTCGTTTCCATAGAAACGTTACTCGATTTAGAAGGAAATGTCTTAGAACACATAGTATTTCATAGCGACGCAATTTCCGTGTGAATTCTTCAATGTGTGGGAGTGAGGGATGGAGTAAAGAAGGATTAGTGGATCGGAAATGTGATTGTCGTATCCCGAAAAAAAATCCTGTCGTTTCCATAGAAACGGTACTCGATTTAGAAGGAGAAGTCATAGAACCCATAGTATTTCATAGCGACTCAATTTCCGTGTTAATTCGTCAATGTGAGGGTGCTAGGGATGCAATAAAGAAGGAATAGTGCATCGAGAAGGAGATACACCTATCGCAAATGAAAAGCCAGTCGTTTCCATAGAAACGATACTCGATTTAGAAGGAGAAGTCATAGAACCCATAGTATTTCATAGCGACGCAATTTCCGTGTGAATTCGTCAATGAGTGGGAGTGAAGGATGCAGTAAAGAAGGATTAGTTAATCGGAAATGAGATTGTCGTATCCCAAAAGAAAATCCTGTCGTTTCCATAGAAACGTTACTCGATTTAGAAGGAGAAGTCATAGAACCCATAGTATTTCATAGCGACGCAATTTCCGTGTGAATTCGCCAATGTGTGGGAGTGAGGGATGCAGTAAAGAAGGATTAGTGGATCGGAAATGTGATATTCGTATCCCAAAAGAAAATCCTGTCGTTTCCATAGAAACGTTACTCGATTTAGAAGGAAATGTCTTAGAACACATAGTATTTCATAGCGACGCAATTTCCGTGTGAATTCGTCAATGTGTGGGAGTGAGGGGTGCTGTAAAGAAGGATTAGTGGATCGGAAATGTGATTGTCGTATCCCAAAAGAAAATCCTGTCGTTTCCATGGAAACGTTACTCGATTTAGAAGGAGAAGTCATAGAACCCATAGTATTTCATAGCGACGCAATTTCTGTGTGAATTCGTCAATGTGTGGGAGTGAGGGATGCAGTAAAGAAGAATTAGTGGATCGGAAATGAAATTGTCGTATCCCAAAAGAAAATCCTGTCGTTTCCATAGAAACGTTATTCGATTTAGAAGGAAATGTCTTAGAACACATAGTATTTCATAGCGACGCAATTTCCGTGTGAATTCGGCAATGAGTGGGAGTGAGGGATGCAGTAAAGAAGGATTAGTGGATCGGATATGTGATTGTCGTATCCCAAAAGAAAATCCTGTCGTTTCCATAGAACCGTTACTCGATTTAGAAGGAAATGTCTTGGAACACATAGTATTTCATAGCGACTCAATTTCCGTTTGAATTCGTCAATGAGTGGGAGTGAGGAATTCAGTAAAGAAGGATTAGTGGATCGGAAATCAGATTGTCGTATCCCAAAAGAAAATCCTGACGTTTCCATAGAAACGTTACTCGATTTAGAAGGTAATGTCTTAGAACACATAGTATTACATAGCGACGCAATTTCCGTGTGAATTCGTCAATGAGTGGGAGTGAGGGATGCAGTAAAGAAGGATTAGTGGATCGGAAATGTGATTGTCGTATCCCAAAAGAAAATCCTGTCGTTTCCATTGAAACGTTACACGATTTAGAAGGAAATGTCATAGAACCCATAGTATTTCATAGCGACGCAATTTCCGTGTGAATTCGTCAATGAGAGGGAGTGAGGGATGCAGTAAAGAAGGATTAGTGGATCGGAAATGTGATTGTCGTATCCCAAAGGAAAATCCTGTCGTTTCAATAGAAACGTTACTCGATTTAGAAGGAAATGTCTTAGAACACATAGTATTACATAGCGACGCAATTTCCGTGTGAATTCGTGAATGGGTTTGAGTGAGGGATGCAGTAAAGAAGGATTAGTGGATCGGAAATGTGATTGTCGTATCCCAAAAGAAAATCCTGTCGTTTCCATTGAAACGTTACACGATTTAGAAGGAAATGTCATAGAACCCATAGTATTTTATAGCGGCGCAATTTCCGTGTGAATTCGTCAATGAGTGGGAGTGAGGGATGCAGTAAAGAAGGATTAGTGGATCGAAATGAGATTGTCGTATCCCAAAAGAAAATCCCGTCGTTTCCATAGAAACGTCACTCGATTTAGCAGGAAATGTCTTAGAACACATAGTATTTCATAGCGACGCAATTTCCGTGTGTATTCGTCAATGTGTGGGAGTGAGGGATGCAGTAAAGAAGGATTAGTGGATCGGAAATGAGATTGTCGTATCCCAAAAGAAAATCCTGTCGTTTCCATAGAAACGTTACTCGATTTAGAAGGAAATGTCTTAGAACACATAGTATTTCATAGCGACGCAATTTCCGTGTGAATTCGTCAATGTGTGGGAGTGAGGGATGCAGTAAAGAAGGATTAGTGGATCGGAAATGAGATTGTCGTATCCCAAAAGAAAATCCTGTCGTTTCCATAGAAACATTACTCGATTTAGAAGGAAATGTCATAGAACCCATAGTATTTCATAGCGACGCAATTTCCGTGTGAATTCGTCAATGTGTGGGAGTGAGGGATGCAGTAAAGAAGGATTAGTGGATCGGAAATGAGATTGTCGTATCCCAAAAGAAAATCCTGCCGTTTCCATAGAAACGTTACTCGATTTAGAAGGAAATGTCATAGAACCCATAGTATTTCATAGCGACGCAATTTCCGTGTGAATTCATCAATGTCTGGGAGTGAGGGATGCAGTAAAGAAGGATCAGTGGATCGGAAATGAGATTTTCGTATCCCAAAAGAAAATCCTGTCGTTTCCATAGAGACGATACTCGATTTAGAAGGAAATGTCTTAAAACCCATAGTATTGCATAGCGACGCAATTTCCGTGTGAATTCGTCAATGTGTGGGAGTGAGGGATGCAGTAAAGAAGAATTAGTGGATCGGAAATGAGATTGTCGTATCCCAAAAGAAAATCCTGTCGTTTCCATAGAAACGTTACTCGATTTAGTAGGAAATGTCTTAGAACCCATAGTATTTCATAGCGTCGCAATCTCCATGTGAATTCGTCAATGTGTGGGAGTGAGGGATGCAGTAAAGAAGGATTAGTGGATCGGAAATGAGATTGTCGTATCCCAATAGAAAATTATGTCGTTTCCATAGAAACGTTACTCGATTTAGAATGAAATTTCTTAGAACACATAGTATTTCATAGCGACGCAATTTCCGTGTGAATTCGACAATGTGTGGGAGTGAGGGATGCAGTAAAGAAGGATTAGTGGATCAAAAATGTGATTGTCGTATCCCAAAAGAAAATCCTGTCGTTTCCATAGAAACGTTACTCGATTTAGAAGGAAATGTCTTAGAACACATAGTATTTAATAGCGACGCAATTTCCGTGTGAATTCGTCAATGTGTGGGAGTGAGGGATGCAGTAAAGAAGGATTAGTGGATCGGAAATGAGATTGTCGTATCCCAAAAGAAAATCCTGTCGTTTCCATAGAAACGATACTCGATTTAGAAGGAAATGTCATAGAACCCATAGTATTTCATAGCGACGCAATTTCCGTGTGAATTCGTCAATGAGTGTGAGTGAGGGAAGCAGTAAAGAAGCATTAGTGGATCGGAAATGTGATTGTCGTATCCCAAAAGAAAATCCTGTCGTTTCCATTGAAACGTTACACGATTTAGAGGGAAATGTCATAGAACCCATAGCATTTTATAGCGACGCAATTTCCGTGTGAATTCGTCAATGAGTGGGAGTGAGGGATGCAGTGAAGAAGGGTTAGTGGATCGGAAATGAGATTGTCGTATCCCAAAAGAAAATACTGTCGTTTACATAGAAACGTTACTCGATTTAGAAGGAAATGTCTTAGAACACATAGTATTTAATAGCGACGCAATTTCCGTGTGAATTCGTCAATGTGTGGGAGTGAGGGATGCAGTAAAGAAGAATTAGTGTATCGGAAATGTGATTGTAGTATCCCAAAAGAAAATCCTGTCGTTTCCATAGAAACATTACTCCATTTAGAAGGAGAAGTCATAGAACCCATAGTATTTAATAGCGACGCAATTTCCGTGTGAATTCGTCAATTTGTGGGAGTGAGGGAAGCAGTAAAGAAGGATTAGTGGATCGGAAATGAGGTTGTCGTATCCCAAAAGAAAATCCTGTCGTTTCCATAGAAACGTTACTCGATTTAGAAGGAGAAGTCATAGAACACATAGTATTTCATAGCGACGCAATTTCCGTGTGAATTCGTCAATGTGTGGGAGTGAGGGATGCAGTAAAGAAGGATTAGTTGTTCGAAAATGAGATTGTCGTATCCCAAAAGAAAATCCTGTCGTTTCCATAAAAACGTTACTCGATTTAGACGGAAATGTCTTAGAACACATAGTATTTCATAGCGACGCAATTTCCGTGTGAATTCGTCAATGTGTGGTAGTGAGGGATGCAGTAAAGAAGGATTAGTGGATCGGAAATGTGATTGTCGTATCCCAAAACAAAATCCTGTCGTTTCCATAGAAACGTTACTCGATTTAGAAGGAGAAGTTATAGACCCCATACTATTTCATAGCGACGCAATTTCCGTGTGAATTCGTCAATGAGTGGGAGTGAGGGATGCAGTAAAGAAGGATTAGTGGATCGGAAATGAGATTGTCGTATCCCAAAAGAAAATCCTGTCGTTTCCATAGAAACGTTACTCGATTTAGAAGGAGAAGTCATAGAACACATAGTATTTCGTAGCGACGCAATTTCTGTGTGAATTCGTCAATGTGTGGGAGTGAGGGATGCAGTAAAGAAGGATTAGTGGATCGGAAATGAGATTGTCGTATCCCAAAAGAAAATCCTGTCGTTTCCGTAGAAACGTTACTCGATTTAGAAGGAGAAGTCATAGACCACATAGGATTTCGTAGAGACGCAATTTCCGTGTGAATTCGTCAATGTGTGGGAGTGAGGGATGCAGGAAAGAAGGATTAGTGGATCGGAAATGTGATTGTCGTATCCCAAAGGAAAATCCTGTTGTTTCCATTGAAACGTTACACGACTTAGAAGGAAATGTCATAGAACCCATAGTATTTTATAGCGACGCAATTTCCGTGTGAATTCGTCAATGTGTGGTAGTGAGGGATGCAGTAAAGAAGGATTAGTGGATCGGAAATCAGATTGTCGTATCCCAAAAGAAAATCCTGACGTTTCCATAGAAACGTTACTCGATTTAGAAGGTAATGTCTTAGAACACATAGTATTACATAGCGACGCAATTTCCGTGTGAATTCGTCAATGAGTGGGAGTGAGGGATGCAGTAAAGAAGGATTAGTGGATCGGAAATGTGATTGTCGTATCCCAAAAGAAAATCCTGTCGTTTCCATTGAAACGTTACACGATTTAGAAGGAAATGTCATAGAACCCATAGTATTTCATAGCGACGCAATTTCCGTGTGAATTCGTCAATGAGAGGGAGTGAGGGATGCAGTAAAGAAGGATTAGTGGATCGGAAATGTGATTGTCGTATCCCAAAGGAAAATCCTGTCGTTTCAATAGAAACGTTACTCGATTTAGAAGGAAATGTCTTAGAACACATAGTATTACATAGCGACGCAATTTCCGTGTGAATTCGTGAATGGGTTTGAGTGAGGGATGCAGTAAAGAAGGATTAGTGGATCGGAAATGTGATTGTCGTATCCCAAAAGAAAATCCTGTCGTTTCCATTGAAACGTTACACGATTTAGAAGGAAATGTCATAGAACCCATAGTATTTTATAGCGGCGCAATTTCCGTGTGAATTCGTCAATGAGTGGGAGTGAGGGATGCAGTAAAGAAGGATTAGTGGATCGAAATGAGATTGTCGTATCCCAAAAGAAAATCCCGTCGTTTCCATAGAAACGTCACTCGATTTAGCAGGAAATGTCTTAGAACACATAGTATTTCATAGCGACGCAATTTCCGTGTGTATTCGTCAATGTGTGGGAGTGAGGGATGCAGTAAAGAAGGATTAGTGGATCGGAAATGAGATTGTCGTATCCCAAAAGAAAATCCTGTCGTTTCCATAGAAACGTTACTCGATTTAGAAGGAAATGTCTTAGAACACATAGTATTTCATAGCGACGCAATTTCCGTGTGAATTCGTCAATGTGTGGGAGTGAGGGATGCAGTAAAGAAGGATTAGTGGATCGGAAATGAGATTGTCGTATCCCAAAAGAAAATCCTGTCGTTTCCATAGAAACATTACTCGATTTAGAAGGAAATGTCATAGAACCCATAGTATTTCATAGCGACGCAATTTCCGTGTGAATTCGTCAATGTGTGGGAGTGAGGGATGCAGTAAAGAAGGATTAGTGGATCGGAAATGAGATTGTCGTATCCCAAAAGAAAATCCTGCCGTTTCCATAGAAACGTTACTCGATTTAGAAGGAAATGTCATAGAACCCATAGTATTTCATAGCGACGCAATTTCCGTGTGAATTCATCAATGTCTGGGAGTGAGGGATGCAGTAAAGAAGGATCAGTGGATCGGAAATGAGATTTTCGTATCCCAAAAGAAAATCCTGTCGTTTCCATAGAGACGATACTCGATTTAGAAGGAAATGTCTTAAAACCCATAGTATTGCATAGCGACGCAATTTCCGTGTGAATTCGTCAATGTGTGGGAGTGAGGGATGCAGTAAAGAAGAATTAGTGGATCGGAAATGAGATTGTCGTATCCCAAAAGAAAATCCTGTCGTTTCCATAGAAACGTTACTCGATTTAGTAGGAAATGTCTTAGAACCCATAGTATTTCATAGCGTCGCAATCTCCATGTGAATTCGTCAATGTGTGGGAGTGAGGGATGCAGTAAAGAAGGATTAGTGGATCGGAAATGAGATTGTCGTATCCCAATAGAAAATTATGTCGTTTCCATAGAAACGTTACTCGATTTAGAATGAAATTTCTTAGAACACATAGTATTTCATAGCGACGCAATTTCCGTGTGAATTCGACAATGTGTGGGAGTGAGGGATGCAGTAAAGAAGGATTAGTGGATCAAAAATGTGATTGTCGTATCCCAAAAGAAAATCCTGTCGTTTCCATAGAAACGTTACTCGATTTAGAAGGAAATGTCTTAGAACACATAGTATTTAATAGCGACGCAATTTCCGTGTGAATTCGTCAATGTGTGGGAGTGAGGGATGCAGTAAAGAAGGATTAGTGGATCGGAAATGAGATTGTCGTATCCCAAAAGAAAATCCTGTCGTTTCCATAGAAACGATACTCGATTTAGAAGGAAATGTCATAGAACCCATAGTATTTCATAGCGACGCAATTTCCGTGTGAATTCGTCAATGAGTGTGAGTGAGGGAAGCAGTAAAGAAGCATTAGTGGATCGGAAATGTGATTGTCGTATCCCAAAAGAAAATCCTGTCGTTTCCATTGAAACGTTACACGATTTAGAGGGAAATGTCATAGAACCCATAGCATTTTATAGCGACGCAATTTCCGTGTGAATTCGTCAATGAGTGGGAGTGAGGGATGCAGTGAAGAAGGGTTAGTGGATCGGAAATGAGATTGTCGTATCCCAAAAGAAAATACTGTCGTTTACATAGAAACGTTACTCGATTTAGAAGGAAATGTCTTAGAACACATAGTATTTAATAGCGACGCAATTTCCGTGTGAATTCGTCAATGTGTGGGAGTGAGGGATGCAGTAAAGAAGAATTAGTGTATCGGAAATGTGATTGTAGTATCCCAAAAGAAAATCCTGTCGTTTCCATAGAAACATTACTCCATTTAGAAGGAGAAGTCATAGAACCCATAGTATTTAATAGCGACGCAATTTCCGTGTGAATTCGTCAATTTGTGGGAGTGAGGGAAGCAGTAAAGAAGGATTAGTGGATCGGAAATGAGGTTGTCGTATCCCAAAAGAAAATCCTGTCGTTTCCATAGAAACGTTACTCGATTTAGAAGGAGAAGTCATAGAACACATAGTATTTCATAGCGACGCAATTTCCGTGTGAATTCGTCAATGTGTGGGAGTGAGGGATGCAGTAAAGAAGGATTAGTTGTTCGAAAATGAGATTGTCGTATCCCAAAAGAAAATCCTGTCGTTTCCATAAAAACGTTACTCGATTTAGACGGAAATGTCTTAGAACACATAGTATTTCATAGCGACGCAATTTCCGTGTGAATTCGTCAATGTGTGGTAGTGAGGGATGCAGTAAAGAAGGATTAGTGGATCGGAAATGTGATTGTCGTATCCCAAAACAAAATCCTGTCGTTTCCATAGAAACGTTACTCGATTTAGAAGGAGAAGTTATAGACCCCATACTATTTCATAGCGACGCAATTTCCGTGTGAATTCGTCAATGAGTGGGAGTGAGGGATGCAGTAAAGAAGGATTAGTGGATCGGAAATGAGATTGTCGTATCCCAAAAGAAAATCCTGTCGTTTCCATAGAAACGTTACTCGATTTAGAAGGAGAAGTCATAGAACACATAGTTTTTCGTAGCGACGCAATTTCTGTGTGAATTCGTCAATGTGTGGGAGTGAGGGATGCAGTAAAGAAGGATTAGTGGATCGGAAATGAGATTGTCGTATCCCAAAAGAAAATCCTGTCGTTTCCGTAGAAACGTTACTCGATTTAGAAGGAGAAGTCATAGACCACATAGGATTTCGTAGAGACGCAATTTCCGTGTGAATTCGTCAATGTGTGGGAGTGAGGGATGCAGGAAAGAAGGATTAGTGGATCGGAAATGTGATTGTCGTATCCCAAAGGAAAATCCTGTTGTTTCCATTGAAACGTTACACGACTTAGAAGGAAATGTCATAGAACCCATAGTATTTTA
This sequence comes from Schistocerca cancellata, assembly GCF_023864275.1. Taxonomy (NCBI): domain Eukaryota; kingdom Metazoa; phylum Arthropoda; class Insecta; order Orthoptera; family Acrididae; genus Schistocerca; species Schistocerca cancellata. The sequence goes on from NC_064631.1 coordinate 732,872,473, forward strand.
TAGCGACGCAATTTCCGTGTGAATTCGTCAATGAGTGGGAGTGAGGGATGCAGTAAAGAAGGATTAGTGGATCGGAAATGAGATTGTCGTATCCCAAAAGAAATTACTGTCGTTTACATAGAAACGTTACTCGATTTAGAAGGAAATGTCTTAGAACACATAGTATTTCATAGCGACGCAATTTCCGTGTGAATTCGTCAATGTGTGAGAGTGAGGGATGGAGTAAAGAAGGATTAGTGGATCGGAAAAGTGATTGTCGTATCCCGAAAAAAAATCCTGTCGTTTCCATAGAAACGGTACTCGATTTAGAAGGAGAAGTCATAGAACCCATAGTATTTCATAGCGACTCAATTTCCGTGTTAATTCGTCAATGTGAGGGTGCTAGGGATGCAATAAAGAAGGAATAGTGCATCGAGAAGGAGATACACCTATCGCAAATGAAAAGCCAGTCGTTTCCATAGAAACGTTACTCGATTTAGAAGGAGAAGTCATAGAACCCATAGTATTTCATAGCGACGCAATTTCCGTGTGAATTCGCCAATGTGTGGGAGTGAGGGATGCAGTAAAGAAGGATTAGTGGATCGGAAATGTGATATTCGTATCCCAAAAGAAAATCCTGTCGTTTCCATAGAAACGTTACTCGATTTAGAAGGAAATGTCTTAGAACACATAGTATTTCATAGCGACGCAATTTCCGTGTGAATTCGTCAATGTGTGGGAGTGAGGGGTGCTGTAAAGAAGGATTAGTGGATCGGAAATGTGATTGTCGTATCCCAAAAGAAAATCCTGTCGTTTCCATGGAAACGTTACTCGATTTAGAAGGAGAAGTCATAGAACCCATAGTATTTCATAGCGACGCAATTTCTGTGTGAATTCGTCAATGTGTGGGAGTGAGGGATGCAGTAAAGAAGAATTAGTGGATCGGAAATGAAATTGTCGTATCCCAAAAGAAAATCCTGTCGTTTCCATAGAAACGTTATTCGATTTAGAAGGAAATGTCTTAGAACACAAAGTATTTCATAGCGACGCAATTTCCGTGTGAATTCGGCAATGAGTGGGAGTGAGTGATGCAGTAAAGAAGGATTAGTGGATTGGATATGTGATTGTCGTATCCCAAAAGAAAATCCTGTCGTTTCCATAGAACCGTTACTCGATTTAGAAGGAAATGTCTTGGAACACATAGTATTTCATAGCGACTCAATTTCCGTTTGAATTCGTCAATGAGTGGGAGTGAGGAATTCAGTAAAGAAGGATTAGTGGATCGGAAATCAGATTGTCGTATCCCAAAAGAAAATCCTGACGTTTCCATAGAAACGTTACTCGATTTAGAAGGTAACGTCTTAGAACACATAGTATTTCATAGCGACGCAATTTCCGTGTGAATTCGTCAATGAGTGGGAGTGAGGGATGCAGTAAAGAAGGATTAGTGGATCGGAAATGTGATTGTCGTATCCCAAAAGAAAATCCTGTCGTTTCCATTGAAACGTTACACGATTTAGAAGGAAATGTCATAGAACCCATAGTATTTCATAGCGACGCATTTTCCGTGTGAATTCGTCAATGAGTGGGAGTGAGGGATGCAGTAAAGAAGGATTAGTGGATCGGAAATGTGATTGTCGTATCCCAAAGGAAAATCCTGTCGTTTCAATAGAAACGTTACTCGATTTAGAAGGAAATGTCTTAGAACACATAGTATTACATAGCGACGCAATTTCCGTGTGAATTCGTGAATGGGTTTGAGTGAGGGATGCAGTAAAGAAGGATTAGTGGATCGGAAATGTGATTGTCGTATCCCAAAAGAAAATCCTGTCGTTTCCATTGAAACGTTACACGATTTAGAAGGAAATGTCATAGAACCCATAGTATTTTATAGCGGCGCAATTTCCGTGTGAATTCGTCAATGAGTGGGAGTGAGGGATGCAGTAAAGAAGGATTAGTGGATCGAAATGAGATTGTCGTATCCCAAAAGAAAATCCCGTCGTTTCCATAGAAACGTTACTCGATTTAGCAGGAAATGTCTTAGAACACATAGTATTTCATAGCGACGCAATTTCCGTGTGTATTCGTCAATGTGTGGGAGTGAGGGATGCAGTAAAGAAGGATTAGTGGATCGGAAATGAGATTGTCGTATCCCAAAAGAAAATCCTGTCGTTTCCATAGAAACGTTACTCGATTTAGAAGGAAATGTCTTAGAACACATAGTATTTCATAGCGACGCAATTTCCGTGTGAATTCGTCAATGTGTGGGAGTGAGGGATGCAGTAAAGAAGGATTAGTGGATCGGAAATGAGATTGTCGTATCCCAAAAGAAAATCCTGTCGTTTCCATAGAAACATTACTCGATTTAGAAGGAAATGTCATAGAACCCATAGTATTTCATAGCGACGCAATTTCCGTGTGAATTCGTCAATGTGTGGGAGTGAGGGATGCAGTAAAGAAGGATTAGTGGATCGGAAATGAGATTGTCGTATCCCAAAAGAAAATCCTGCCGTTTCCATAGAAACGTTACTCGATTTAGAAGGAAATGTCATAGAACCCATAGTATTTCATAGCGACGCAATTTCCGTGTGAATTCATCAATGTCTGGGAGTGAGGGATGCAGTAAAGAAGGATCAGTGGATCGGAAATGAGATTTTCGTATCCCAAAAGAAAATCCTGTCGTTTCCATAGAGACGTTACTCGATTTAGAAGGAAATGTCTTAAAACCCATAGTATTGCATAGCGACGCAATTTCCGTGTGAATTCGTCAATGTGTGGGAGTGAGGGATGCAGTAAAGAAGAATTAGTGGATCGGAAATGAGATTGTCGTATCCCAAAAGAAAATCCTGTCGTTTCCATAGAAACGTTACTCGATTTAGTAGGAAATGTCTTAGAACCCATAGTATTTCATAGCGTCGCAATCTCCATGTGAATTCGTCAATGTGTGGGAGTGAGGGATGCAGTAAAGAAGGATTAGTGGATCGGAAATGAGATTGTCGTATCCCAATAGAAAATTATGTCGTTTCCATAGAAACGTTACTCGATTTAGAATGAAATTTCTTAGAACACATAGTATTTCATAGCGACGCAATTTCCGTGTGAATTCGACAATGTGTGGGAGTGAGGGATGCAGTAAAGAAGGATTAGTGGATCAAAAATGTGATTGTCGTATCCAAAAACAAAATCCTGTCGTTACCATAGAAACGTTACTCGATTTAGAGGGAAATGTATTCGAACACATAGTATTTCATAGCCACGCAATTTCCGTGTGAATTCGTCAATGAGTGGGAGTGAGGGATGCAGTAAAGAAGGATTAGTGGATCGGAAATGAGATTGTCGTATCCCAAAAAAAAATCCTGTCGTTTCCATAGAAACGTTACTCGATTTAGAAGGAGAAGTCATAGAACACATAGTATTTCGTAGCGACGCAATTTCTGTGTGAATTCGTCAATGTGTGGGAGTGAGGGATGCAGTAAAGAAGGATTAGTGGATCGGAAATGAGATTGTCGTATCCCAAAAGAAAATCCTGTCGTTTCCGTAGAAACGTTACTCGATTTAGAAGGAGAAGTCATAGACCACATAGGATTTCGTAGAGACGCAATTTCCGTGTGAATTCGTCAATGTGTGGGAGTGAGGGATGCAGTAAAGAAGGATTAGTGGATCGGAAATGAGATTGTCGTATCCCAAAAGAAAATCCTGTCGTTTCCATAGAAACGTTACTCGATTTAGAGGGAAATGTATTCGAACACATAGTATTTCATAGCGACGCAATTTCCGTGTGAATTCGTCAATGTGTGGGAGTGAGGGATGCAGTAAAGAAGGAATAGTGGATCGGAAATGAGATTGTCGTATCCCAAAAGAAAATCCTGTCGTTTCCATAGAAACGTTACTCGATTTAGAAGGAAATGTCTTAGAACACATAGTATTTCATAGCGACGCAATTTCCGTGTGAATTCGTCAATGTGTGGGAGTGAGGGATGCAGTAAAGAAGGATTAGTGGATCGGAAATGAGATTGTCGTATCCCAAAAGAAAATCCTGTCGTTTCCATAGAAACGATACTCGATTTAGAAGGAGAAGTCATAGAACCCATAGTATTTCATAGCGACGCAATTTCCGTGTGAATTCGTCAATGAGTGTGAGTGAGGGAAGCAGTAAAGAAGCATTAGTGGATCGGAAATGTGATTGTCGTATCCCAAAAGAAAATCCTGTCGTTTCCATTGAAACGTTACACGATTTAGAGGGAAATGTCATAGAACCCATAGCATTTTATAGCGACGCAATTTCCGTGTGAATTCGTCAATGAGTGGGAGTGAGGGATGCAGTGAAGAAGGGTTAGTGGATCGGAAATGAGATTGTCGTATCCCAAAAGAAAATACTGTCGTTTACATAGAAACGTTACTCGATTTAGAAGGAAATGTCTTAGAACACATAGTATTTAATAGCGACGCAATTTCCGTGTGAATTCGTCAATGTGTGGGAGTGAGGGATGCAGTAAAGAAGAATTAGTGTATCGGAAATGTGATTGTAGTATCCCAAAAGAAAATCCTGTCGTTTCCATAGAAACGTTACTCCATTTAGAAGGAGAAGTCATAGAACCCATAGTATTTAATAGCGACGCAATTTCCGTGTGAATTCGTCAATTTGTGGGAGTGAGGGATGCAGTAAAGAAGGATTAGTGGATCGGAAATGAGGTTGTCGTATCCCAAAAGAAAATCCTGTCGTTTCCATAGAAACGTTACTCGATTTAGAAGGAGAAGTCATAGAACACATAATATTTCATAGCGACGCAATTTCCGTGTGAATTCGTCAATGTGTGGGAGTGAGGGATGCAGTAAAGAAGGATTAGTTGTTCGAAAATGAGATTGTCGTATCCCAAAAGAAAATCCTGTCGTTTCCATAAAAACGTTACTCGATTTAGACGGAAATGTCTTAGAACACATAGTATTTCATAGCGACGCAATTTCCGTGTGAATTCGTCAATGTGTGGTAGTGAGGGATGCAGTAAAGAAGGATTAGTGGATCGGAAATGTGATTGTCGTATCCCAAAACAAAATCCTGTCGTTTCCATAGAAACGTTACTCGATTTAGAAGGAGAAGTTATAGACCCCATACTATTTCATAGCGACGCAATTTCCGTGTGAATTCGTCAATGAGTGGGAGTGAGGGATGCAGTAAAGAAGGATTAGTGGATCGGAAATGAGATTGTCGTATCCCAAAAGAAAATCCTGTCGTTTCCATAGAAACGTTACTCGATTTAGAAGGAGAAGTCATAGAACACATAGTATTTCGTAGCGACGCAATTTCTGTGTGAATTCGTCAATGTGTGGGAGTGAGGGATGCAGTAAAGAAGGATTAGTGGATCGGAAATGAGATTGTCGTATCCCAAAAGAAAATCCTGTCGTTTCCGTAGAAACGTTACTCGATTTAGAAGGAGAAGTCATAGACCACATAGGATTTCGTAGAGACGCAATTTCCGTGTGAATTCGTCAATGTGTGGGAGTGAGGGATGCAGGAAAGAAGGATTAGTGGATCGGAAATGTGATTGTCGTATCCCAAAGGAAAATCCTGTTGTTTCCATTGAAACGTTACACGACTTAGAAGGAAATGTCATAGAACCCATAGTATTTTATAGCGACGCAATTTCCGTGTGAATTCGTCAATGAGTGGGAGTGAGGGATGCAGTAAAGAAGGATTAGTGGATCGGAAATGAGATTGTCGTATCCCAAAAGAAATTACTGTCGTTTACATAGAAACGTTACTCGATTTAGAAGGAAATGTCTTAGAACACATAGTATTTCATAGCGACGCAATTTCCGTGTGAATTCGTCAATGTGTGAGAGTGAGGGATGCAGTAAAGAAGGATTAGTGGATCGGAAATGAGATTGTCGTATCCCAAAAGAAAATCCTGTCGTTTCCATAGAAACGTTACTCGATTTAGAAGGAGAAGTCATAGAACCCATAGTATTTCATAGCGACTCAATTTCCGTGTTAATTCGTCAATGTGAGGGTGCTAGGGATGCAATAAAGAAGGAATAGTGCATCGAGAAGGAGATACTCCTATCGCAAATGAAAAGCCAGTCGTTTCCATAGAAACGATACTCGATTTAGAAGGAGAAGTCATAGAACCCATAGTATTTCATAGCGACGCAATTTCCGTGTGAATTCGTCAATGAGTGGGAGTGAGGGATGCAGTAAAGAAGGATTAGTGGATCGGAAATGAGATTGTCGTATCCCAAAAGAAAATCCTGTCGTTTCCATAGAAACGTTACTCGATTTAGAAGGAAATGTCATAGAACCCATAGTATTTCATAGCGACGCAATTTCCGTGTGAATTCGCCAATGTGTGGGAGTGAGGGATGCAGTAAAGAAGGATTAGTGGATCGGAAATGTGATTGTCGTATCCCAAAAGAAAATCCTGTCGTTTCCATAGAAACGTTACTCGATTTAGAAGGAAATGTCTTAGAACACATAGTATTTCATAGCGACGCAATTTCCGTGTGAATTCGTCAATGTGTGGGAGTGAGGGGTGCTGTAAAGAAGGATTAGTGGATCTGAAATGAGATTGTCGTATCCCAAAAGAAAATCCTGACGTTTCCATAGAAACGTTACTCGATTTAGAAGGAAATGGCTTAGAACACATAGTATTTCATAGCGACGCAATTTCCGTGTGAATTCGTCAATGAGTGGGAGTGAGGGATGCAGTAAAGAAGGATTAGTGGATCGGAAATGTGATTGTCGTATCCCAAAAGAAAATCCTGTCGTTTCCATTGAAACGTTACACGATTTAGAAGGAAATGTCATAGAACCCATAGTATTTCATAGCGACGCAATTTCCGTGTGAATTCGTCAATGAGTGGGAGTGAGGGATGCAGTAAAGAAGGATTAGTGGATCGGAAATGTGATTGTCGTATCCCAGAAGAAAATCCTGTCGTTTCCATAGAAACGTTACTCGATTTAGAAGGAAATGTCTTAGAACACATAGTATTACATAGCGACGCAATTTCCGTGTGAATTCGTGAATGAGTGGGAGTGAGGGATGCAGTAAAGAAGGATTAGTGGATCGGAAATGTGATTGTCGTATCCCAAAAGAAAATCCTGTCGTTTCCATTGAAACGTTACACGATTTAGAAGGAAATGTCATAGAACCCATAGTATTTTATAGCGACGCAATTTCCGTGTGAATTCGTCAATGAGTGGGAGTGAGGGATGCAGTAAAGAAGTATTAGTGGATCGGAAATGAGATTGTCGTATCCCAAAAGACAATACTGTCGTTTACATAGAAAAGTTACTCGATTTAGAAGGAAATGTCTTAGAACACATAGTATTTCATAGCGACGCAATTTCCGTGTGAATTCGTCAATGTGTGGGAGTGAGGGATGCAGTAAAGAAGGATTAGTGGATCGGAAATGTGATTGTAGTATCCCAAAAGAAAATCCTGTCGTTTCCATAGAAACGTTACTCGATTTAGCAGGAAATGTCTTAGAACACATAGTATTTCATAGCGACGCAATTTCCGTGTGAATTCGTCAATGTGTGGGAGTGAGGGATGCAGTAAAGAAGGATTAGTGGATCGGAAATGAGATTGTCGTATCCCAAAAGAAAATCCTGTCGTTTCCATAGAAACGTTACTCGATTTAGAAGGAAATGTCTTAGAACACATAGTATTTCATAGCGACGCAATTTCCGTGTGAATTCGTCAATGTGTGAGAGTGAGGGATGCAGTAAAGAAGGATTAGTGGATCGGAAATGAGATTGTCGTATCCCAAAAGAAAATCCTGTCGTTTCCGTAGAAACGTTACTCGATTTAGAAGGAGAAGTCATAGACCACATAGGATTTCGTAGAGACGCAATTTCCGTGTGAATTCGTCAATGTGTGGGAGTGAGGGATGCAGGAAAGAAGGATTAGTGGATCGGAAATGTGATTGTCGTATCCCAAAGGAAAATCCTGTTGTTTCCATTGAAACGTTACACGACTTAGAAGGAAATGTCATAGAACCCATAGTATTTTATAGCGACGCAATTTCCGTGTGAATTCGTCAATGAGTGGGAGTGAGGGATGCAGTAAAGAAGGATTAGTGGATCGGAAATGAGATTGTCGTATCCCAAAAGAAATTACTGTCGTTTACATAGAAACGTTACTCGATTTAGAAGGAAATGTCTTAGAACACATAGTATTTCATAGCGACGCAATTTCCGTGTGAATTCGTCAATGTGTGAGAGTGAGGGATGCAGTAAAGAAGGATTAGTGGATCGGAAATGAGATTGTCGTATCCCAAAAGAAAATCCTGTCGTTTCCATAGAAACGTTACTCGATTTAGAAGGAAATGTCTTACAACACATAGTATTTCATAGTGACGGAATTTCCGTGTGAATTCGTCAATGAGTGGGAGTGAGGGATGCTGTAAAGAAGAATTAGTGGATCGGAAATGTGATTGTCGTATCCGAAAAGAAAATCCTGTCGTTTCCATAGAAACGTTACTCGATTTAGAAGGAAATGTCTTAGAACACATAGTATTTCTTAGCGACTCAATTTCCGTGTGAATTCGTCAATGAGTGGGAGTGAGGGATGCTGTAAAGATGGGTTAGTGGATCGGAAATGAGATTGTCGTATCCCAAAAGAAAATCCTGTCGTTTCCATAGAAACGTTACTCGATTTAGAAGGAGAAGTCATAGAACACATAGTATTTCATAGCGACGCAATTTCCGTGTGAATTCGTCAATGTGTGGGAGTGGGGGATGCAGTAAAGAAGGGTTAGTGGATCAGAAATGGGATTGTCGTATCCCAAAAGAAAATCCTGTCGCTTCCATATAAACGGTACTTGATTTAGAAGGAGAAGTCATAGAACCCATAGTATTTCATAGCGACGCAATTTCTGTGTGAATTCGTCAATGTGTGGGAGTGAGGGATGCAGTAAAGAAGGATTAGTGGATCGGAAATGTGATTGTCGTATCCCGAAAAAAAATCCTGTCGTTTCCATAGAAACGTTACTCGATTTAGAAGGAGAAGTCATAGAACCCATAGTATTTCATAGCGACTCAATTTCCGTGTTAATTCGTCAATGTGAGGGTGCTAGGGATGCAATAAAGAAGGAATAGTGCATCGAGAAGGAGATACTCCTATCGCAAATGAAAAGCCAGTCGTTTCCATAGAAACGATACTCGATTTAGAAGGAGAAGTCATAGAACCCATAGTATTTCATAGCGACGCAATTTCCGTGTGAATTCGTCAATGAGTGGGAGTGAGGGATGCAGTAAAGAAGGATTAGTGGATCGGAAATGAGATTGTCGTATCCCAAAAGAAAATCCTGTCGTTTCCATAGAAACGTTACTCGATTTAGAAGGAAATGTCATAGAACCCATAGTATTTCATAGCGACGCAATTTCCGTGTGAATTCGCCAATGTGTGGGAGTGAGGGATGCAGTAAAGAAGGATTAGTGGATCGGAAATGTGATTGTCGTATCCCAAAAGAAACTCCTGTCGTTTCCATAGAAACGTTACTCGATTTAGAAGGAAATGTCTTAGAACACATAGTATTTCATAGCGACGCAATTTCCGTGTGAATTCGTCAATGTGTGGGAGTGAGGGGTGCTGTAAAGAAGGATTAGTGGATCGGAAATGAGATTGTCGTATCCCAAAAGAAAATCCTGTCGTTTCCATGGAAACGTTACTCGATTTAGAAGGAGAAGTCATAGAACCCATAGTATTTCATAGCGACGCAATTTCTGTGTGAATTCGTCAATGTGTGGGAGTGAGGGATGCAGTAAAGAAGGATTAGTGGATCGGAAATGAAATTGTCGTATCCCAAAAGAAAATCCTGTCGTTTCCATAGAAACTTTATTCGATTTAGAAGGAAATGTCTTAGAACACATAGTATTTCATAGCGACGCAATTTCCGTGTGAATTCGGCAATGAGTGGGAGTGAGGGATGCAGTAAAGAAGGATTAGTGGATCGGAAATGTGATTGTCGTATCCCAAAAGAAAATCCTGTCGTTTCCATAGAACCGTTACTCGATTTAGAAGGAAATGTCGTGGAACACATAGTATTTCATAGCGACTCAATTTCCGTTTGAATTCGTCAATGAGTGGGAGTGAGGGATGCAGTAAAGAAGGATTAGTGGATCGGAAATGAGATTGTCGTATCCCAAAAGAAAATCCTGACGTTTCCATAGAAACGTTACTCGATTTAGAAGGAAATGGCTTAGAACACATAGTATTTCATAGCGACGCAATTTCCGTGTGAATTCGTCAATGAGTGGGAGTGAGGGATGCAGTAAAGAAGGATTAGTGGATCGGAAATGTGATTGTCGTATCCCAAAAGAAAATCCTGTCGTTTCCATTGAAACGTTACACGATTTAGAAGGAAATGTCATAGAACCCATAGTATTTCATAGCGACGCAATTTCCGTGTGAATTCGTCAATGAGTGGGAGTGAGGGATGCAGTAAAGAAGGATTAGTGGATCGGAAATGTGATTGTCGTATCCCAGAAGAAAATCCTGTCGTTTCCATAGAAACGTTACTCGATTTAGAAGGAAATGTCTTAGAACACATAGTATTACATAGCGACGCAATTTCCGTGTGAATTCGTGAATGAGTGGGAGTGAGGGATGCAGTAAAGAAGGATTAGTGGATCGGAAATGTGATTGTCGTATCCCAAAAGAAAATCCTGTCGTTTCCATTGAAACGTTACACGATTTAGAAGGAAATGTCATAGAACCCATAGTATTTTATAGCGACGCAATTTCCGTGTGAATTCGTCAATGAGTGGGAGTGAGGGATGCAGTAAAGAAGTATTAGTGGATCGGAAATGAGATTGTCGTATCCCAAAAGACAATATTGTCGTTTACATAGAAAAGTTACTCGATTTAGAAGGAAATGTGTTAGAACACATAGTATTTCATAGCGACGCAATTTCCGTGTGAATTCGTCAATGTGTGGGAGTGAGGGATGCAGTAAAGAAGGATTAGTGGATCGGAAATGTGATTGTAGTATCCCAAAAGAAAATCCTGTCGTTTCCATAGAAACGTTACTCGATTTAGCAGGAAATGTCTTAGAACACATAGTATTTCATAGCGACGCAATTTCCGTGTGAATTCGTCAATGTGTGGGAGTGAGGGATGCAGTAAAGAAGGATTAGTGGATCGGAAATGAGATTGTCGTATCCCAAAAGAAAATCCTGTCGTTTCCATAGAAACATTACTCGATTTAGAAGGAAATGTCATAGAACCCATAGTATTTCATAGCGACGCAATTTCCGTGTGAATTCGTCAATGTGTGGGAGTGAGGGATGCAGTAAAGAAGGATTAGTGGATCGGAAATGAGATTCTCATATCCCAAAAGAAAATCCTGCCGTTTCCATAGAAACGTTACTCGATTTAGAAGGAAATGTCATAGAACCCATAGTATTTCACAGCGACGCAATTTCCGTGTGAATTCATCAATGTCTGGGAGTGAGGGATGCAGGAAAGAAGGATCAGTGGATCGGAAATGAGATTTTCGTATCCCAAAAGAAAATCCTGTCGTATCCATAGAGACGATACTCGATTTAGAAGGAAATGTCTTAAAACCCATAGTATTTCATAGCGACGCAATTTCCGTGTGAATTCGTCAATGTGTGGGAGTGAGGGATGCAGTAAAGAAGAATTAGTGGATCGGAAATGAGATTGTCGTATCCCAAAAGAAAATCCTGTCGTTTCCATAGAAACGTTACTCGATTTAGTAGGAAATGTCTTAGAACCCATAGTATTTCATAGCGTCGCAATCTCCATGCGAATTCGTCAATGTGTGGGAGTGAGGGATGCAGTAAAGAAGGATTAGTGGATCGGAAATGAGATTGTCGTATCCCAATAGAAAATTATGTCGTTTCCATAGAAACGTTACTCGATTTAGAATGAAATTTCTTAGAACACATAGTATTTCATAGCGACGCAATTTCCGTGCGAATTCGTCAATGAGTGGGAGTGAGGGATGCAGTAAAGAAGGATTAGTGGATCGGAAATGAGATTGTCGTATCCCAAAAAAAATCCTGTCGTTTCCATAGAAACGTTACTCGATTTAGAAGGAAATGTATTCGAACACATAGTATTTCATAGCGACGCAATTTCCGTGTGAATTCGTCAATGTGTGGGAGTGAGGGATGCAGTAAAGAAGGATTAGTGGATCGGAAATGTGATTGTCGTCTCCCAAAAGAAAATCCTACCGGTTCCATAGAAACGTTACTCTATTTAGAAGGAGAAGTCATAGAACCCATAGTATTTCATAGCGACGCAATTTCCGTGTGAATTCGTCAATGTGTGGGAGTGAGGAATGCAGTAAAGAAGGATTAGTGGATCGGAAATGAGATTGTCGTATCCCAAAAGAAAATCCTGTCGTTTCCATAGAAACGTTACTCGATTTAGAAGGAGAAGTCATAGAACCCATAGTATTTCATAGCGACGCAATTTCCGTGTGAATTCGTCAATGAGTGTGAGTGAGGGAAGCAGTAAAGAAGCATTAGTGGATCGGAAATGTGATTGTCGTATCCCAAAAGAAAATCCTGTCGTTTCCATTGAAACGTTACACGATTTAGAAGGAAATGTCATAGAACCCATAGTATTTTATAGCGACGCAATTTCCGTGTGAATTCGTCAATGAGTGGGAGTGAGGGATGCAGTGAAGAAGGATTAGTGGATCGGAAATGAGATTGTCGTATCCCAAAAGAAAATACTGTCGTTTACATAGAAACGTTACTCGATTTAGAAGGAAATGTCTTAGAACACATAGTATTTAATAGCGACGCAATTTCCGTGTGAATTCGTCAATGTGTGGGAGTGAGGGATGCAGTAAAGAAGGATTAGTGGATCGGAAATGTGATTGTAGTATCCCAAAAGAAAATCCTGTCGTTTCCATAGAAACGTTACTCGATTTAGAAGGAGAAGTCATAGAACCCATAGTATTTCATAGTGACGCAATTTCCGTGTGAATTCGTCAATGTGGGAGGGATGCAGTAAAGAAGGATTAGTGGATCGAAAATGAGATTGTCGTATCCAAAAAGAAAATCCTGTCCTTTCCATAGAAACGTTACTCGATTTAGAAGGAGAAGTTATAGACCCCCATACTATTTGATAGCGACGCAATTTCCGTGTGAATTCGTCAATGAGTGGGAGTGAGGGATGCAGTAGGGAAGGATTAGTGGATCGGAAATGTGATTGTCGTAACCCAAAAGAAAATTTTGTCGTTTCCATAGAAACGTTTCTCGATTTAGAAGGAAATGTCTTAGATCACATAGTATTTCATAGCGACTCAATTTCCGTGTGAATTCGTCAATGAGTGGGAGTGAGGGATGCAGTAAAGAAGGATTAGTGGATCGGAAATGAGATTGTCGTATCCCAGAAGAAAATCCTCTCGTTTCCATAGAAACGTTACTCAATTTAGAAGGAAATGTCTTAGAACACATAGTATTTCATAGCGACGCAATTTCCGTGTGAATTCCTCAATGAGTGGGAGTGAGGGATGCAGTGAAGTAGGATTAGTGGATCGGAAATGAGATTGTCGTATCCCAAAAGAAAATCCTGTCGTTTCCATTGAAACGTTACTCGATTTAGAAGGAAATGTCTTAGAACACATAGTATTTAATAGCGACGCAATTTCCGTGTGAATTCGTCAATGTGTGGGAGTGAGGGATGCAGTAAAGAAGGATTAGTGGATCGGAAATGTGATTGTAGTATCCCAAAAGAAAATCCTGTCGTTTCCATAGAAACGTTACTCGATTTAGAAGGAGAAGTCATAGAACCCATAGTATTTCATAGCGACGCAATTTCCGTGTGAATTCGTCAATGTGTGGGAGTGAGGGATGCAGTAAAGAAGGATAGTGGATCGGAAATGTGATTGTCGTATCCCGAAAGAAAATCCTGTCGTTTCCATAGAAACGTTACACGATTTAGAAGGAAATGTCTTAGAACACATAGTTTTTCATAGCGACTCAATTTCTGTGTGAATTCGTCAATGAGTGGGAGTGAGGGATGCAGTAAAGAAGGATTAGTGGATCGAAAATGAGATTGTCGTATCCAAAAAGAAAATCCTGTCGTTTCCATAGAAACGTTACTCGATTTAGAAGGAGAAGTCATAGAACCCATAGTATTTCATAGCGACGCAATTTCCGTGTGAATTCGTCAATGTGTGGGAGTGAGGGATGCAGTAAAGAAGGATTAGTGGATCGAAAATGAGATTGTCGTATCCAAAAAGAAAATCCTGTCCTTTCCATAGAAACGTTACTCGATTTAGAAGGAAATGTCATAGAACCCATAGTATTTTATAGCGACGCAATTTCCGTGTGAATTCGTCAATGAGTGGGAGTGAGGGATGCAGTAGAGAAGGATTAGTGGATCGAAATGTGATTGTCGTATCCCAAAAGAAAATCCTGTCGTTTCCATAGTAACGTTACTCGATTTAGAAGGAGAAGTCATAGAACACATAGTATTTCATAGCGACGCAATTTCCGTGTTAATTCGTCAATGTGTGGGAGTGAGGCATGCAGTAAAGAAGGATTAGTGGATCGGAAATGAGATTGTCGTATCCCAGAAGAAAATCCTCTCGTTTCCATAGAAACGTTTCTCAATTTAGAAGGAAATGTCTTAGAACACATAGTATTTCATAGCGACGCAATTTCCGTGTGAATTCCTCAATGAGTGGGAGTGAGGGATGCAGTGAAGAAGGATTAGTGGATCGGAAATGAGATTGTCGTATCCCAAAAGAAAATCCTGTCGTTTCCATTGAAACGTTACACGATTTAGAAGGAAATGTCATAGAACCCATAGTATTTTATAGCGACGCAATTTCCGTGTGAATTCGTCAATGAGTGGGAGTGAGGGATGCAGTGAAGAAGGATTAGTGGATCGGAAATGAGATTGTCGTATCCCAAAAGAAAATATTGTCGTTTACATAGAAACGTTACTCGATTTAGAAGGAAATGTCTTAGAACACATAGTATTTAATAGCGACGCAATTTCCGTGTGAATTCGTCAATGTGTGGGAGTGAGGGATGCAGTAAAGAAGGATTAGTGGATCGGAAATGTGATTGTAGTATCCCAAAAGAAAATCCTGTCGTTTCCATAGAAACGTTACTCGATTTAGAAGGAGAAGTCATAGAACCCATAGTATTTCATAGAGACGCAATTTCCGTGTGAATTCGTCAATGTGTGGGAGTGAGGGATGCAGTAAAGAAGGATTAGTGGATCGGAAATGTGATTGTCGTATCCCAAAAGAAAATCCTGTCGTTTCCATAGAAACGTTACACGATTTAGAAGGAAATGTATTAGAACACATAGTTTTTCATAGCGACTCAATTTCCGTGTGAATTCGTCAATGAGTGGGAGTGAGGGATGCAGTAAAGAAGGATTAGTGGATCGAAAATGAGATTGTCGTATCCAAAAAGAAAATCCTGTCGTTTCCATAGAAACGATACTCGATTTAGAAGGAGAAGTCATAGAACACATAGTATTTCATAGCGACGCAATTTCCGTGTGAATTCGTCAATGTGTGGGAGTGAGGGATGCAGTAAAGAAGGATTAGTGGATCGAAAATGAGATTGTCGTATCCCAAAAGAATATCCTGTCGTTTCCATACAAACGTTACTCGATTTAGAAGGAAATGTCATAGAACCCATAGTATTTAATAGCGACGCATTTCCGTGTGAATCCGTCAATGAGTGGGAGTGAGGGATGCAGTAATGAAGGATTAGTGGATTGGAATTGAGATTGTCGTATCCCAAAAGAAAAGCCTGTCGTTTCCATAAAAACGTTACTCGATTTAGACGGAAATGTCTTAGAACACATAGTATTTCATAGCGACGCAATTTCCGTGTGAATTCGTCAACGTGTGGTAGTGAGGGATGCAGTAAAGAAGGATTAGTGAATCGGAAATGTGATTGTCGTATCCCAAAAGAAAATCCTGTCGTTTCCATAGATACGTTACTCGATTTAGAAGGAGAAGTTATAGACCCCCATACTATTTGATAGCGACGCTATTTCCGTGTGAATTCGTCAATGAGTGGGAGTGAGGGATGCAGTAGAGAAGGATTAGTGGATCGGAAATGTGATTGTCGTATCCCAAAAGAAAATTTTGTCGTTTCCATAGATACGTTACTGGATTTAGAAGGAAATGTCTTAGATCACATAGTATTTCATAGCGACTCAATTTCCGTGTGAATTCGTCAATGAGTGGGAGTGAGGGATGCAGTAAAGAAGGATTAAGGATCGGAAATGAGATTGTCGTATCCCAAAAGAAAATCCTGTCGTTTCCATAGAAACGTTACTCGATTTAGAAGGAGAAGTCATAGAATACATAGTATATCATAGCGACGCAATTTCCGTGTGAATTCGTCAATGTGTGGGAGTGAGGGATGCAGTAAAGAAGGATTAGTGGATCGGAAATGAGATTCTCGTATCCCAAAAGAAAATCCTGTCGTTTCCATAGAAACGTTACTCGATTTAGAAGGAGAAGTCATAGGACACATAGTATTTCATAGCGACGCAATTTCCGTGTTAATTCGTCAATGTGTGGGAGTGAGGCATGCAGTAAAGAAGGATTAGTGGATCGGAAACGAGATTGTCGTATCCCAAAAGAAAATCCTGTCGTTTCCATAGAAACGTTACTCGATTTAGAAGGAAATGTCATAGAACCCATAGTATTTCATAGGGACGCAATTTCCGTGTGAATTCGTCAATGAGTGTGAGTGCGGGATGCCGTAAAGAAGGATTAGTGGATCGGAAATGTGATTGTCGTATCCCAAAAGAAAATCCTCTCGTTTCCATTGAAACGTTACACGATTTAGAAGGAAATGTCAGAGAACCCATAGTATTTTATAGCGACGCAATTTCCGTGTGAATTCGTCAATGAGTGGGAGTGAGGGATGCAGTAAAGAAGGATTAGTGGATCGGAAATGAGATTGTCGTATCCCAAAAGAATATCCTGTCGTTTCCATAGAAACGTTACTCGATTTAGAAGGAAATGTCATAGAACCCATAGTATTTCATAGCGACGCAATTTCCGTGTGAATTCGTCAATGAGTGGGAGTGAGGGATGCAGTAAAGAAGGATTAGAGGATCGGAAATGAGATTGTTGTATCCCAAAAGAAAATCCTGTCGTTTCCATAGAAACGTTACTCGATTTAGAAGGAGAAGTCATAGAACACATAGCATTTCATTGCGACGCAATTTCCGTGTGAATTCGTCAATGAGTGGGAGTGAGGGATGCAGTAAAGAAGGATTTGTGGATCGGAAATGAGATTGTCGTATCCCAAAAAAAATCCTGTCGTTTCCATAGAAACGTTACTCGATTTAGAAGGAAATGTATTCGAACACATAGTATTTCATAGCGACGCAATTTCCGTGTGAATTCGTCAATGTGTGGGAGTGAGGGATGCAGTAAAGAAGGATTAGTGGATCGGAAATGTGATTGTCGTCTCCCAAAAGAAAATCCTACCGGTTCCATAGAAACGTTACTCTATTTAGAAGGAGAAGTCATAGAACCCATAGTATTTCATAGCGACGCAATTTCCGTGTGAATTCGTCAATGTGTGGGAGTGAGGAATGCAGTAAAGAAGGATTAGTGGATCGGAAATGAGATTGTCGTATCCCAAAAGAAAATCCTGTCGTTTCCATAGAAACGTTACTCGATTTAGAAGGAGAAGTCATAGAACCCATAGTATTTCATAGCGACGCAATTTCCGTGTGAATTCGTCAATGAGTGTGAGTGAGGGAAGCAGTAAAGAAGCATTAGTGGATCGGAAATGTGATTGTCGTATCCCAAAAGAAAATCCTGTCGTTTCCATTGAAACGTTACACGATTTAGAAGGAAATGTCATAGAACCCATAGTATTTTATAGCGACGCAATTTCCGTGTGAATTCGTCAATGAGTGGGAGTGAGGGATGCAGTGAAGAAGGATTAGTGGATCGGAAATGAGATTGTCGTATCCCAAAAGAAAATACTGTCGTTTACATAGAAACGTTACTCGATTTAGAAGGAAATGTCTTAGAACACATAGTATTTAATAGCGACGCAATTTCCGTGTGAATTCGTCAATGTGTGGGAGTGAGGGATGCAGTAAAGAAGGATTAGTGGATCGGAAATGTGATTGTAGTATCCCAAAAGAAAATCCTGTCGTTTCCATAGAAACGTTACTCGATTTAGAAGGAGAAGTCATAGAACCCATAGTATTTCATAGTGACGCAATTTCCGTGTGAATTCGTCAATGTGTGGGAGTGAGGGATGCAGTAAAGAAGGATTAGTGGATCGAAAATGAGATTGTCGTATCCAAAAAGAAAATCCTGTCCTTTCCATAGAAACGTTACTCGATTTAGAAGGAGAAGTTATAGACCCCCATACTATTTGATAGCGACGCAATTTCCGTGTGAATTCGTCAATGAGTGGGAGTGAGGGATGCAGTAGGGAAGGATTAGTGGATCGGAAATGTGATTGTCGTAACCCAAAAGAAAATTTTGTCGTTTCCATAGAAACGTTTCTCGATTTAGAAGGAAATGTCTTAGATCACATAGTATTTCATAGCGACTCAATTTCCGTGTGAATTCGTCAATGAGTGGGAGTGAGGGATGCAGTAAAGAAGGATTAGTGGATCGGAAATGAGATTGTCGTATCCCAGAAGAAAATCCTCTCGTTTCCATAGAAACGTTACTCAATTTAGAAGGAAATGTCTTAGAACACATAGTATTTCATAGCGACGCAATTTCCGTGTGAATTCCTCAACGAGTGGGAGTGAGGGATGCAGTGAAGTAGGATTAGTGGATCGGAAATGAGATTGTCGTATCCCAAAAGAAAATCCTGTCGTTTCCATTGAAACGTTACTCGATTTAGAAGGAAATGTCTTAGAACACATAGTATTTAATAGCGACGCAATTTCCGTGTGAATTCGTCAATGTGTGGGAGTGAGGGATGCAGTAAAGAAGGATTAGTGGATCGGAAATGTGATTGTAGTATCCCAAAAGAAAATCCTGTCGTTTCCATAGAAACGTTACTCGATTTAGAAGGAGAAGTCATAGAACCCATAGTATTTCATAGCGACGCAATTTCCGTGTGAATTCGTCAATGTGTGGGAGTGAGGGATGCAGTAAAGAAGGATAGTGGATCGGAAATGTGATTGTCGTATCCCGAAAGAAAATCCTGTCGTTTCCATAGAAACGTTACACGATTTAGAAGGAAATGTCTTAGAACACATAGTTTTTCATAGCGACTCAATTTCTGTGTGAATTCGTCAATGAGTGGGAGTGAGGGATGCAGTAAAGAAGGATTAGTGGATCGAAAATGAGATTGTCGTATCCAAAAAGAAAATCCTGTCGTTTCCATAGAAACGTTACTCGATTTAGAAGGAGAAGTCATAGAACCCATAGTATTTCATAGCGACGCAATTTCCGTGTGAATTCGTCAATGTGTGGGAGTGAGGGATGCAGTAAAGAAGGATTAGTGGATCGAAAATGAGATTGTCGTATCCAAAAAGAAAATCCTGTCCTTTCCATAGAAACGTTACTCGATTTAGAAGGAGAAGTTATAGACCCCCATACTATTTGATAGCGACGCAATTTCCGTGTGAATTCGTCAATGAGTGGGAGTGAGGGATGCAGTAGAGAAGGATTAGTGGATCGAAATGTGATTGTCGTATCCCAAAAGAAAATCCTGTCGTTTCCATAGAAACGTTACTCGATTTAGAAGGAGAAGTCATAGAACACATAGTATTTCATAGCGACGCAATTTCCGTGTTAATTCGTCAATGTGTGGGAGTGAGGCATGCAGTAAAGAAGGATTAGTGGATCGGAAATGAGATTGTCGTATCCCAGAAGAAAATCCTCTCGTTTCCATAGAAACGTTTCTCAATTTAGAAGGAAATGTCTTAGAACACATAGTATTTCATAGCGACGCAATTTCCGTGTGAATTCCTCAATGAGTGGGAGTGAGGGATGCAGTGAAGAAGGATTAGTGGATCGGAAATGAGATTGTCGTATCCCAAAAGAAAATCCTGTCGTTTCCATTGAAACGTTACACGATTTAGAAGGAAATGTCATAGAACCCATAGTATTTTATAGCGACGCAATTTCCGTGTGAATTCGTCAATGAGTGGGAGTGAGGGATGCAGTGAAGAAGGATTAGTGGATCGGAAATGAGATTGTCGTATCCCAAAAGAAAATATTGTCGTTTACATAGAAACGTTACTCGATTTAGAAGGAAATGTCTTAGAACACATAGTATTTAATAGCGACGCAATTTCCGTGTGAATTCGTCAATGTGTGGGAGTGAGGGATGCAGTAAAGAAGGATTAGTGGATCGGAAATGTGATTGTAGTATCCCAAAAGAAAATCCTGTCGTTTCCATAGAAACGTTACTCGATTTAGAAGGAGAAGTCATAGAACCCATAGTATTTCATAGAGACGCAATTTCCGTGTGAATTCGTCAATGTGTGGGAGTGAGGGATGCAGTAAAGAAGGATTAGTGGATCGGAAATGTGATTGTCGTATCCCAAAAGAAAATCCTGTCGTTTCCATAGAAACGTTACACGATTTAGAAGGAAATGTATTAGAACACATAGTTTTTCATAGCGACTCAATTTCCGTGTGAATTCGTCAATGAGTGGGAGTGAGGGATGCAGTAAAGAAGGATTAGTGGATCGAAAATGAGATTGTCGTATCCAAAAAGAAAATCCTGTCGTTTCCATAGAAACGATACTCGATTTAGAAGGAGAAGTCATAGAACACATAGTATTTCATAGCGACGCAATTTCCGTGTGAATTCGTCAATGTGTGGGAGTGAGGGATGCAGTAAAGAAGGATTAGTGGATCGAAAATGAGATTGTCGTATCCCAAAAGAATATCCTGTCGTTTCCATACAAACGTTACTCGATTTAGAAGGAAATGTCATAGAACCCATAGTATTTAATAGCGACGCATTTCCGTGTGAATCCGTCAATGAGTGGGAGTGAGGGATGCAGTAATGAAGGATTAGTGGATTGGAATTGAGATTGTCGTATCCCAAAAGAAAAGCCTGTCGTTTCCATAAAAACGTTACTCGATTTAGACGGAAATGTCTTAGAACACATAGTATTTCATAGCGACGCAATTTCCGTGTGAATTCGTCAACGTGTGGTAGTGAGGGATGCAGTAAAGAAGGATTAGTGAATCGGAAATGTGATTGTCGTATCCCAAAAGAAAATCCTGTCGTTTCCATAGATACGTTACTCGATTTAGAAGGAGAAGTTATAGACCCCCATACTATTTGATAGCGACGCTATTTCCGTGTGAATTCGTCAATGAGTGGGAGTGAGGGATGCAGTAGAGAAGGATTAGTGGATCGGAAATGTGATTGTCGTATTCCAAAAGAAAATTTTGTCGTTTCCATAGATACGTTACTGGATTTAGAAGGAAATGTCTTAGATCACATAGTATTTCATAGCGACTCAATTTCCGTGTGAATTCGTCAATGAGTGGGAGTGAGGGATGCCGTAAAGAAGGATTAGTGGATCGGAAATGTGATTGTCGTATCCCAAAAGAAAATCCTCTCGTTTCCATTGAAACGTTACACGATTTAGAAGGAAATGTCAGAGAACCCATAGTATTTTATAGCGACGCAATTTCCGTGTGAATTCGTCAATGAGTGGGAGTGAGGGATGCAGTAAAGAAGGATTAGTGGATCGGAAATGAGATTGTCGTATCCCAAAAGAATATCCTGTCGTTTCCATAGAAACGTTACTCGATTTAGAAGGAAATGTCATAGAACCCATAGTATTTCATAGCGACGCAATTTCCGTGTGAATTCGTCAATGAGTGGGAGTGAGGGATGCAGTAAAGAAGGATTAGAGGATCGGAAATGAGATTGTTGTATCCCAAAAGAAAATCCTGTCGTTTCCATAGAAACGTTACTCGATTTAGAAGGAGAAGTCATAGAACACATAGCATTTCATAGCGACGCAATTTCCGTGTGAATTCGTCAATGAGTGGGAGTGAGGGATGCAGTAAAGAAGGATTTGTGGATCGAAAATGAGATTGTCGTATCCCAAAAGAATATCCTGTCGTTTCCATAGAAACGTTACTCGATTAAGAAGGAAATGTCATAGAACCCATAGTATTTCATAGCGACGCAATTTCCGTGTGAATTCGTCAATGAGTGGGAGTGAGGGATGCAGTAAAGAAGGATTAGTGGATTAGAAATGAGACTGTCGTATCCCAAAAGAAAATCCTGTCGTTTCCATAAAAACGTTACTCGATTTAGACGGAAATATCTTAGAACACATAGTATTTCATAGCGACGCAATTTCCGTGTGAATCCGTCAATGTGTGGTAGTGAGGGATGCAGTAAAGAAGGATTAGTGAATCGGAAATGTGATTGTCGTATCGCAAAAGAAAATCCTGTCGCTTCCATAGAAACGTTACTCGATTTAGAAGGAGGAGTTATAGACCCCATACTATTTCATAGCGACGAATTTCCGTGTGAATTCGTCAATGAGTGGGAGTGAGGGATGCAGTAGAGAAGGATTAGTGGATCGGAAATGTGATTGTCGTATCCCAAAAGAAAATCCTGTCGTTTCCATAGAAACGTTACTCGATTTAGAAGGAAATGTCTTAGAACACATAGTATTTCATAGCGACTCAATTTCCGTGTGAATTCGTCAATGTGTGGGGGTGAGGGTTGCAGTAAAGAAGGGTTAGTGGATCGGAAATGAGATTGTTGTATCCCAAAAGAAAATCCTGTCGCTTCCATAGAAACGTTACTCGATTTAGAAGGAGAAGTCATAGAACACATAGTATTTCATAGCAACGCAATTTCCGTGTGAATTCGTCAATGAGTGGGAGTGAGGGATGCAGTAAAGAAGGATTAGTGGATCGAAAATGAGATTGTCGTATCCCAAAAGAATATCCTGTCGTTTCCATAGAAACGTTACTCGATTTAGAAGGAAATGTCATAGAACCCATAGTATTTCATAGCGACGCAATTTCCGTGTGAATTCGTCAATGAGTGGGAGTGAGGGGTGCAGTAAAGAAGGATTAGTGGATCGGAAATGAGATTGTTGTATCCCAAAAGAAAATCCTGACGTTTCCATAGAAACGTTACTCGATTTAGAAAGAGAAGTCATAGAACACATAGTATTTCATAGCGACGCAATTTCCGTGTGAATTAGTTAATGAGTGGGAGTGAGGGATGCGGTAAAGAAGGATTAGTGGATCGAAAATGAGATTGTCGTATCCCAAAAGAATATCCTGTCGTTTCCATAGAAACGTTACTCGATTTAGAAGGAAATGTCATAGAACCCATAGTATTTCATAGCGACGCAATTTCCGTGTGAATTCGTCAATGAGTGGGAGTGAGGGATGCAGTAAAGAAGGATTAGTGGATTGGAAATGAGATTGTCGTATCCCAAAAGAAAATCCTGTCGTTTCCATAAAAACGTTACTCTATTTAGACGGAAAGGTCTTAGAACACATAGTATTTCATAGCGACGCAATTTCCGTGTGAATCCGTCAATGTGTGGTAGTGAGGGATGCAGTAAAGAAGGATTAGTGAATCGGAAATGTGATTGTCGTATCGCAAAAGAAAATCCTGTCGCTTCCATAGAAACGTTACTCGATTTAGAAGGAGGAGTTATAGACCCCATACTATTTCATAGCGACGCAATTTCCGTGTGAATTCGTCAATGAGTGGGAGTGAGGGATGCAGTAGAGAAGGATTAGTGGATCGGAAATGTGATTGTCGTATCCCAAAAGAAAATCCTATCGTTTCCATAGAAACGTTACTCGATTTAGAAGGAAATGTCTTAGAACACATAGTATTTCACAGCGACTCAATTTCCGTGTGAATTCGTCAATGAGTGGGAGTGAGGGATGCAGTAAAGAAGGATTAGTGGATCGGAAATGAGATTGTCGTATCCCAAAAGATAATACTGTCGTTTCCATAGAAACGTTACTCGATTTAAAAGGAGAAGTCATAGAACACATAGTATTTCATTGAGACGCAATTTCCGTGTGAATTCGTCAATGTGTGGGAGTGAGGGATGCAGTAAAGAAGGATTAGTGGATCGGAAATGTGATTGTCGTATCCCAAAAGAAAATCCTGTCGTTTCCATAGAAACGTTACACGATTTAGAAGGAAATGTCTTAGAACACATAGTTTTTCATAGCGACTCAATTTCCGTTTGAATTCGTCAATGAGTGGGAGTGAGGGATGCAGTAAAGAAGGATTAGTGGATCGAAAATGAGATTGTCGTATCCAAAAAGAAAATCCTGTCGTTTCCATAGAAACGATACTCGATTTAGAAGGAGAAGTCATAGAACACATAGTATTTCATAGCGATGCAATTTCCGTGTGAATTCGTCGATGTGTGGGAGTGAGGGATGCAGTAAAGAAGGATTAGTGGATCGAAAATGAGATTGTCGTATCCCAAAAGAATATCCTGTCGTTTCCATAGGAACGTTACTCGATTTAGAAGGAAATGTCATAGAACCCATAGTATTTAATAGCGACGCATTTCCGTGTGAATCCGTCAATGGGTGGGAGTGAGGGATGCAGTAATGAAGGATTAGTGGATTGGAATTGAGATTGTCGTATCCCAAAAGAAAAGCCTGTCGTTTCCATAAAAACGTTACTCGATTTAGACGGAAATGTCTTAGAACACATAGTATTTAATAGCGACGCAATTTCCGTGTGAATTCGTCAACGTGTGGTAGTGAGGGATGCAGTAAAGAAGGATTAGTGAATCGGAAATGTGATTGTCGTATCCCAAAAGAAAATCCTGTCGTTTCCATAGATACGTTACTCGATTTAGAAGGAGAAGTTATAGACCCCCATACTATTTGATAGCGACGCTATTTCCGTGTGAATTCGTCAATGAGTGGGAGTGAGGGATGCAGTAGAGAAGGATTAGTGGATCGGAAATGTGATTGTCGTATCCCAAAAGAAAATTTTGTCGTTTCCATAGATACGTTACTGGATTTAGAAGGAAATGTCTTAGATCACATAGTATTTCATAGCGACTCAATTTCCGTGTGAATTCGTCAATGAGTGGGAGTGAGGGATGCAGTAAAGAAGGATTAAGGATCGGAAATGAGATTGTCGTATCCCAAAAGAAAATCCTGTCGTTTCCATAGAAACGTTACTCGATTTAGAAGGAGTAGTCATAGAACACATAGTATTTCATAGCGACGCAATTTCCGTGTGAATTCGTCAATGTGTGGGAGTGAGGGATGCAGTAAAGAAGGATTAGTGGATCGGAAATGAGATTCTCATATCCCAAAAGAAAATCCTGCCGTTTCCATAGAAACGTTACTCGATTTAGAAGGAGAAGTCATAGGACACATAGTATTTCATAGCGACGCAATTTCCGTGTTAATTCGTCAATGTGTGGGAGTGAGGCATGCAGTAAAGAAGGATTAGTGGATCGGAAACAAGATTGTCGTATCCCAAAAGAAAATCCTGTCGTTTCCATAGAAACGTTACTCGATTTAGAAGGAAATGTCATAGAACCCATAGTATTTCATAGGGACGCAATTTCCGTGTGAATTCGTCAATGAGTGTGAGTGAGGGATGCCGTAAAGAAGGATTAGTGGATCGGAAATGTGATTGTCGTATCCCAAAAGAAAATCCTGTCGTTTCCATTGAAACGTTACACGATTTAGAAGGAAATGTCATAGAACCCATAGTTTTTCATAGCGACACAATTTCCGTGTGAATTCGTCAATGTGTGGGAGTGAGGGATGCAGTAAAGAAGGATTAGTGGATCGGAAATGTGATTGTCGTATCCCAAAAGAAAATCCTGTCGTTTCCATAGAAACGTTACTCGATTTGGAAGGAAATGACTTAGAACACATAGTATTTCATAGCAACTCAATTTCCGTGTGAATTCGTCAATGAGTGGGAGTGAGGGATGCAGTAAAGAAGGATTAGTGGATCGAAAATGAGATTGTCGTATCCAAAAAGAAAATCTTGTCGTTTCCTTAGAAACGATACTCTATTTAGAAGGAGAAGTCATAGAACACATAGTATTTCATAGCGACGCAATTTCCGTGTGAATTCGTCAATGTGTGGGAGTGAGGGATGCAGTAAAGATGGGTTAGTGGATCGGAAATGAGATTGTTGTATCCCAAAAGAAAATCCTGTCGTTTCCATAGAAACGTTACTCGATTTAGAAGGAGAAGTCATAGAACACATAGTATTTCATAGCGACGCAATTTCCGTGTGAATTCGTCAATGAGTGGGAGTGATGGATGCAGTGAAGAAGGATTAGTGGATCGAAAATGAGATTGTCGTATCCCAAAAGAATATCCTGTCGTTTCCATTGAAACGTTACTCGATTTAGAAGGAAATGTCATAGAACTCATAGTATTTCATAGCGACGCAATTTCCGTGTGAATTCGTCAATGAGTGGGAGTGAGGGATGCAGTAAAGAAGGATTAGAGGATCGGAAATGAGATTGTTGTATCCCAAAAGAAAATCCTGTCGTTTCCATAGAAACGTTACTCGATTTAGAAGGGGAAGTCATAGAACACATAGCATTTCATAGCGACGCAATTTCCGTGTGAATTCGTCAATGAGTGGGAGTGAGGGATGCAGTAAAGAAGGATTAGTGGATCGAAAATGAGATTGTCGTATCCCAAAAGAATATCCTGTCGTTTCCATAGAAACGTTACTCGATTAAGAAGGAAATGTCATAGAACCCATAGTATTTCATAGCGACGCAATTTCCGTGTGAATTCGTCAATGAGTGGGAGTGAGGGATGCAGTAAAGAAGGATTAGTGGATTGGAAATGAGATTGTCGTATCCCAAAAGAAAATCCTGTCGTTTCCATAAAAACGTTACTCGATTTAGACGGAAATATCTTAGAACACATAGTATTTCATAACGACGCAATTTCCGTGTGAATCCGTCAATGTGTGGTAGTGAGGGATGCAGTAAAGAAGGATTAGTGAATCGGAAATGTGATTGTCGTATCGCAAAAGAAAATCCTGTCGCTTCCATAGAAACGTTACTCGATTTAGAAGGAGGAGTTATAGACCCCATACTATTTCATAGCGACGCAATTTCCGTGTGAATTCGTCAATGAGTGGGAGTGAGGGATGCAGTAGAGAAGGATTAGTGGATCGGAAATGTGATTGTCGTATCCCAAAAGAAAATCCTGTCGTTTCCATAGAAACGTTACACGATTTAGAAGGAAATGTCTTAGAACACATAGTTTTTCATAGCGACTCAATTTCCGTGTGAATTCGTCAATGAGTGGGAGTGAGGGATGCAGTAAAGAAGGATTAGTGGATCGAAAATGAGATTGTCGTATCCAAAAAGAAAATCCTGTCGTTTCCATAGAAACGATACTCGATTTAGAAGGAGAAGTCATAGAACACATAGTATTTCATAGCGACGCAATTTCCGTGTGAATTCGTCAATGTGTGGGAGTGAGGGATGCAGTAAAGAAGGATTAGTGGATCGAAAATGAGATTGTCGTATCCCAAAAGAATATCCTGTCGTTTCCATAGAAACGTTACTCGATTTAGAAGGAAATGTCATAGAACCCATAGTATTTAATAGCGACGCATTTCCGTGTGAATCCGTCAATGGGTGGGAGTGAGGGATGCAGTAATGAAGGATTAGTGGATTGGAATTGAGATTGTCGTATCCCAAAAGAAAAGCCTGTCGTTTCCATAAAAACGTTACTCGATTTAGACGGAAATGTCTTAGAACACATAGTATTTCATAGCGACGCAATTTCCGTGTGAATTCGTCAACGTGTGGTAGTGAGGGATGCAGTAAAGAAGGATTAGTGAATCGGAAATGTGATTGTCGTATCCCAAAAGAAAATCCTGTCGTTTCCATAGATACGTTACTCGATTTAGAAGGAGAAGTTATAGACCCCCATACTATTTGATAGCGACGCTATTTCCGTGTGAATTCGTCAATGAGTGGGAGTGAGGGATGCAGTAGAGAAGGATTAGTGGATCGGAAATGTGATTGTCGTATCCCAAAAGAAAATTTTGTCGTTTCCATAGATACGTTACTGGATTTAGAAGGAAATGTCTTAGATCACATAGTATTTCATAGCGACTCAATTTCCGTGTGAATTCGTCAATGAGTGGGAGTGAGGGATGCAGTAAAGAAGGATTAAGGATCGGAAATGAGATTGTCGTATCCCAAAAGAAAATCCTGTCGTTTCCATAGAAACGTTACTCGATTTAGAAGGAGAAGTCATAGAACACATAATATTTCATAGCGACGCAATTTCCGTGTGAATTCGTCAATGTGTGGGAGTGAGGGATGCAGTAAAGAAGGATTAGTGGATCGGAAATGAGATTCTCATATCCCAAAAGAAAATCCTGCCGTTTCCATAGAAACGTTACTCGATTTAGAAGGAGAAGACATAGGACACATAGTATTTCATAGCGACGCAATTTCCGTGTTAATTCGTCAATGTGTGGGAGTGAGGCATGCAGTAAAGAAGGATTAGTGGATCGGAAACAAGATTGTCGTATCCCAAAAGAAAATCCTGTCGTTTCCATAGAAACGTTACTCGATTTAGAAGGAAATGTCATAGAGCCCATAGTATTTCATAGGGACGCAATTTCCGTGTGAATTCGTCAATGAGTGTGAGTGAGGGATGCCGTAAAGAAGGATTAGTGGATCGGAAATGTGATTGTCGTATCCCAAAAGAAAATCCTGTCGTTTCCATTGAAACGTTACACGATTTAGAAGGAAATGTCATAGAACCCATAGTTTTTCATAGCGACACAATTTCCGTGTGAATTCGTCAATGTGTGGGAGTGAGGGATGCAGTAAAGAAGGATTAGTGGATCGGAAATGTGATTGTCGTATCCCAAAAGAAAATCCTGTCGTTTCCATAGAAACGTTACTCGATTTGGAAGGAAATGTCTTAGAACACATAGTATTTCATAGCAACTCAATTTCCGTGTGAATTCGTCAATGAGTGGGAGTGAGG
The DNA here is from genome assembly GCF_023864275.1 of Schistocerca cancellata. Taxonomy (NCBI): domain Eukaryota; kingdom Metazoa; phylum Arthropoda; class Insecta; order Orthoptera; family Acrididae; genus Schistocerca; species Schistocerca cancellata. Next base: position 732,901,405 of record NC_064631.1, read on the forward strand.
GATGCAGTAAAGAAGGATTAGTGGATCGAAAATGAGATTGTCGTATCCAAAAAGAAAATCCTGTCGTTTCCTTAGAAACGATACTCTATTTAGAAGGAGAAGTCATAGAACACATAGTATTTCATAGCGACGCAATTTCCGTGTGAATTCGTCAATGTGTGGGAGTGAGGGATGCAGTAAAGATGGGTTAGTGGATCGGAAATGAGATTGTTGTATCCCAAAAGAAAATCCTGTCGTTTCCATAGAAACGTTACTCGATTTAGAAGGAGAAGTCATAGAACACATAGTATTTCATAGCGACGCAATTTCCGTGTGAATTCGTCAATGAGTGGGAGTGATGGATGCAGTGAAGAAGGATTAGTGGATCGAAAATGAGATTGTCGTATCCCAAAAGAATATCCTGTCGTTTCCATAGAAACGTTACTCGATTTAGAAGGAAATGTCATAGAACCCATAGTATTTCATAGCGACGCAATTTCCGTGTGAATTCGTCAATGAGTGGGAGTGAGGGATGCAGTAAAGAAGGATTAGAGGATCGGAAATGAGATTGTTGTATCCCAAAAGAGAATCCTGTCGTTTCCATAGAAACGTTACTCGATTTAGAAGGAGAAGTCATAGAACACATAGCATTTCATAGCGACGCAATTTCCGTGTGAATTCGTCAATGAGTGGGAGTGAGGGATGCAGTAAAGAAGGATTAGTGGATCGAAAATGAGATTGTCGTATCCCAAAAGAATATCCTGTCGTTTCCATAGAAACGTTACTCGATTAAGAAGGAAATGTCATAGAACCCATAGTATTTCATAGCGACGCAATTTCCGTGTGAATTCGTCAATGAGTGGGAGTGAGGGATGCAGTAAAGAAGGATTAGTGGATTGGAAATGAGATTGTCGTATCCCAAAAGAAAATCCTGTCGTTTCCATAAAAACGTTACTCGATTTAGACGGAAATATCTTAGAACACATAGTATTTCATAACGACGCAATTTCCGTGTGAATCCGTCAATGTGTGGTAGTGAGGGATGCAGTAAAGAAGGATTAGTGAATCGGAAATGTGATTGTCGTATCGCAAAAGAAAATCCTGTCGCTTCCATAGAAACGTTACTCGATTTAGAAGGAGGAGTTATAGACCCCATACTATTTCATAGCGACGCAATTTCCGTGTGAATTCGTCAATGAGTGGGAGTGAGGGATGCAGTAGAGAAGGATTAGTGGATCGGAAATGTGATTGTCGTATCCCAAAAGAAAATCCTGTCGTTTCCATAGAAACGTTACTCGATTTAGAAGGAAATGTCTTAGATCACATAGTATTTCATAGCGACTCAATTTCCGTGTGAATTCGTCAATGTGTGGGGATGAGGGTTGCAGTAAAGAAGGGTTAGTGGATCGGAAATGAGATTGTTGTATCCCAAAAGAAAATCCTGTCGCTTCCATAGAAACGTTACTCGATTTAGAAGGAGAAGACATAGAACACATAGTATTTCATAGCAACGCAATTTCCGTGTGAATTCGTCAATGAGTGGGAGTGAGGGATGCAGTAAAGAAGGATTAGTGGATCGAAAATGAGATTGTCGTATCCCAAAAGAATATCCTGTCGTTTCCATAGAAACGTTACTCGATTTAGAAGGAAATGTCATAGAACCCATAGTATTTCATAGCGACGCAATTTCCGTGTGAATTCGTTAATGAGTGGGAGTGAGGGATGCGGTAAAGAAGGATTAGTGGATCGAAAATGAGATTGTCGTATCCCAAAAGAATATCCTGTCGTTTCCATAGAAACGTTACTCGATTTAGAAGGAAATGTCATAGAACCCATAGTATATCATAGCGACGCAATTTCCGTGTGAATTCGTCAATGAGTGGGAGTGAGGGATGCAGTAAAGAAGGATTAGTGGATCGGAAATGAGATTGTCGTATCCCAAAAGAAAATACTGTCGTTCCCATACAAACGTTACTCGATTTAGAAGGAGAAGTCATAGAACACATAGTATTTCATAACGACGCAATTTCCGTGTGAATTCGTCAATGTGTGGGAGTGAGGGATGCAGTAAAGAAGGATTAGTGGATCGGAAATGAGATTGTCGTATCCCAAAAGAAAATGCTGTCGCTTACATAGAAACGTTACTCGATTTAGAAGGAGAAGTCATAGAACACATAGTATTTCATAACGACGCAATTTCCGTGGTAATTCGTCAATGTGTGGGAGTGAGGGATGCAGTAAAAAAGGATTAGTGGTTCGAAAATGAGATTGTCGTATCCCAGAAGAAAATCCTCTCGTTTCCATAGAAACGTTACTCAATTTAGAAGGAAATGTCTTAGAACACATAGTATTTCATAGCGACGCAATTTCCGTGTGAATTCGTCAATGAGTGGGAGTGAGGGACGCAGTAAAGAAGGATTAGTGGATCGAAAATGAGATTGTCGTATCCCAAAAGAAAATCCTGTCGTTTCCATAGAAACGTTACTCGATTTAGAAGGAAATGTCATAGAACCCATAGTATTTCATAGGGACGCAATTTCCGTGTAAATTCGTCAATGAGTGGGAGTGAGGGATGCAGTAAAGAAGGATTAGTGGATCGGAAATGAGATTGTCGTAACCCAAAAGAAAATACTGTCGCTTACATAGAAACGTTACTCGATTTAGAAGGTGAAATCATAGAACACATAGTATTTCATAACGACGCAATTTCCGTGTGAATTCGTCAATGAGTGTGAGTGAGGGATGCCGTAAAGAAGGATTAGTGGATCGGAAATGTGATTGTCGTATCCCAAAAGAAAATCCTGTCGTTTCCATTGAAACGTTACACGATTTAGAAGGAAATGTCATAGAACCCATAGTTTTTCATAGCGACACAATTTCCGTGTGAATTCGTCAATGTGTGGGAGTGAGGGATGCAGTAAAGAAGTATTAGTGGATCGGAAATGTGATTGTCGTATCTCAAAAGAAAATGCTGTCGTTTCCATAGAAACGTTACTCGATTTGGAAGGAAATGTCTTAGAACACATAGTATTTCATAGCAACTCAATTTCCGTGTGAATTCGTCAATGAGTGGGAGTGAGGGATGCAGTAAAGAAGGATTAGTGGATCGAAAATGAGATTGTCGTATCCAAAAAGAAAATCCTGTCGTTTCCTTAGAAACGATACTCTATTTAGAAGGAGAAGTCATAGAACACATAGTATTTCATACCGACGCAATTTCCGTGTGAATTCGTCAATGTGTGGGAGTGAGGGATGCAGTAAAGATGGGTTAGTGGATCGGAAATGAGATTGTTGTATCCCAAAAGAAAATCCTGTCGTTTCCATAGAAACGTTACTCGATTTAGAAGGAGAAGTCATAGAACACATAGTATTTCATAGCGACGCAATTTCCGTGTGAATTCGTCAATGAGTGGGAGTGATGGATGCAGTGAAGAAGGATTAGTGGATCGAAAATGAGATTGTCGTATCCCAAAAGAATATCCTGTCGTTTCCATAGAAACGTTACTCGATTTAGAAGGAAATGTCATAGAACCCATAGTATTTCATAGCGACGCAATTTCCGTGTGAATTCGTCAATGAGTGGGAGTGAGGGATGCAGTAAAGAAGGATTAGAGGATCGGAAATGAGATTGTTGTATCCCAAAAGAAAATCCTGTCGTTTCCATAGAAACGTTACTCGATTTAGAAGGAGAAGTCATAGAACACATAGCATTTCATAGCGACGCAATTTCCGTGTGAATTCGTCAATGAGTGGGAGTGAGGGATGCAGTAAAGAAGGATTAGTGGATCGGAAATGAGATTGTCGTATCCCAAAAGAATATCCTGTCGTTTCCATAGAAACGTTACTCGATTAAGAAGGAAATGTCATAGAACCCATAGTATTTCATAGCGACGCAATTTCCGTGTGAATTCGTCAATGAGTGGGAGTGAGGGATGCAGTAAAGAAGGATTAGTTGATTGGAATTGAGATTGTCGTATCCCAAAAGAAAATCCTGTCGTTTCCATAAAAACGTTACTCGATTTAGACGGAAATATCTTAGAACACATAGTATTTCATAACGACGCAATTTCCGTGTGAATCCGTCAATGTGTGGTAGTGAGGGATGCAGTAAAGAAGGATTAGTGAATCGGAAATGTGATTGTCGTATCGCAAAAGAAAATCCTGTCGCTTCCATAGAAACGTTACTCGATTTAGAAGGAGGAGTTATAGACCCCATACTATTTCATAGCGACGCAATTTCCGTGTGAATTCGTCAATGAGTGGGAGTGAGGGATGCAGTAGAGAAGGATTAGTGGATCGGAAATGTGATTGTCGTATCCCAAAAGAAAATCCTGTCGTTTCCATAGAAACGTTACTCGATTTAGAAGGAAATGTCTTAGATCACATAGTATTTCATAGCGACTCAATTTCCGTGTGAATTCGTCAATGTGTGGGGATGAGGGTTGCAGTAAAGAAGGGTTAGTGGATCGGAAATGAGATTGTTGTATCCCAAAAGAAAATCCTGTCGCTTCCATAGAAACGTTACTCGATTTAGAAGGAGAAGTCATAGAACACATAGTATTTCATAGCACCGCAATTTCCGTGTGAATTCGTCAATGAGTGGGAGTGAGGGATGCAGTAAAGAAGGATTAGTGGATCGAAAATGAGATTGTCGTATCCCAAAAGAATATCCTGTCGTTTCCATAGAAACGTTACTCGATTTAGAAGGAAATGTCATAGAACCCATAGTATTTCATAGCGACGCAATTTCCGTGTGAATTCGTTAATGAGTGGGAGTGAGGGATGCGGTAAAGAAGGATTAGTGGATCGAAAATGAGATTGTCGTATCCCAAAAGAATATCCTGTCGTTTCCATAGAAACGTTACTCGATTTAGAAGGAAATGTCATAGAACCCATAGTATATCATAGAGACGCAATTTCCGTGTGAATTCGTCAATGAGTGGGAGTGAGGGATGCAGTAAAGAAGGATTAGTGGATCGGAAATGAGATTGTCGTATCCCAAAAGAAAATACTGTCGTTCCCATAGAAACGTTACTCGATTTAGAAGGAGAAGTCATAGAACACATAGTATTTCATAACGACGCAATTTCCGTGTGAATTCGTCAATGTGTGGGAGTGAGGGATGCAGTAAAGAAGGATTAGTGGATCGGAAATGAGATTGTCGTATCCCAAAAGAAAATACTGTCGCTTACATTGAAACGTTACTCGATTTAGAAGGAGAAGTCATAGAACACATAGTATTTAATAACGTCGCAATTTCCGTGGTAATTCGTCAATGTGTGGGAGTGAGGGATGCAGTAAAGAAGGATTAGTGGTTCGAAAATGAGATTGTCGTATCCCAGAAGAAAATCCTCTCGTTTCCATTGAAACGTTACTCAATTTAGAAGGAAATGTCTTAGAACACATAGTATTTCATAGCGACGCAATTTCCGTGTGAATTCGTCAATGAGTGGGAGTGAGGGATGCAGTAAAGAAGGATTAGTGGATCGAAAATGAGATTGTCGTATCCCAAAAGAAAATCCTGTCGTTTCCATAGAAACGTTACTCGATTTAGAAGGAAATGTCATAGAACCCATAGTATTTCATAGGGACGCAATTTCCGTGTAAATTCGTCAATGAGTGGGAGTGAGGGATGCAGTAAAGAAGGATTAGTGGATCGGAAATGAGATTGTCGTATCCCAAAAGAAAATACTGTCGCTTACATAGAAACGTTACTCGATTTAGAAGGAGAAGTCATAGAACACATAGTATTTCATAACGACGCAATTTCCGTGTGAATTCGTCAATGTGTGGGAGTGAGGGATTCAGTAAAGAAGGATTAGTGGATCGGAAATGAGATTGTCGTATCCCAAAGGAAAATCCTGTCGTTTCCATAGAAACATTACTCGATTTAGAAGGAGAAGTCATAGAACACATAGTATTTCATAGCGACGCAATTTCCGTGGTAATTCGTCAATGTGTGGGAGTGAGGGATGCAGTAAAGAAGGATTAGTGGTTCGAAAATGAGATTGTCGTATCCCAGAAGAAAATCCTCTCGTTTCCATAGAAACGTTACTCAATTTAGAAGGAAATGTCTTAGAACACATAGTATTTCATAGCGACGCAATTTCCGTGTGAATTCGTCAATGAGTGGGAGTGAGGGATGCAGTAAAGAAGGATTAGTGGATCGAAAATGAGATTGTCGTATCCTAAAAGAAAATCCTGTCGTTTCCATAGATACGTTACTCGATTTAGAAGGAGAAGTCATAGAACACATAGTATTTCATAGCGACGCAATTTCCGTATGATTTCATCAATGTGTGGGAGTGAGGGATGCAGTAAAGAAGGATTAGTGGATCGAAAATGAGATCGTCGTTTTCCAAAAGAAAATCCTATCGTTTCCATAAAAACGTTACTCGATTTTGAAGGAGAAGTCATAGAACACATAGTATTTCATAGCGACGCAATTTCCGTATGAATTCGTCAATGTGTGGGAGTGAGGGATGCAGTAAAGAAGGATTAGTGGATCGAAAATGAGATCGTCGTTTTCCAAAAGAAAATCCTGTCGTTTCCATAAAAACGTTACTCGATTTAGACGGAAATGTCTTAGAACACATAGTATTTCATAGCGCCGCAATTTCCGTGTGAATTCGTCAATGTGTGGTAGTGAGGGATGCAGTAAAGAAGGATTAGTGGATCGGAAATGTGATTGTCGTATCCCAAAACAAAATCCGGTCGTTTCCATAGAAACGTTACTCGATTTAGAAGGAGAAGTTATAGGCCCCATACTATCCTATAGCGACGCTATTTCCGTGTGAATTCGTCAATGAGTGGGAGTGAGGGATGCAGTAGAGAAGGATTAGTGGATCGGAAATGTGATTGTCGTTTCCCAAAAGAAAATCCTGTCGTTTCCATAGAAACGTTACTCGATTTAGAAGGAAATGTCTTAGAACACATAGTATTTCATAGCAACTCAATTTCCGTGTGAATTCGTCAATGAGTGGGAGTGAGGGATGCAGTAAAGAAGGATTAGTGGATCGGAAATGAGATCGTCGTATCCCAAAAGAAAATCCTGTCGTTTCCATAGAAACGTTACTCGATTTAGAAGGAGAAGTCATAGAAAACATAGTATTTCGTAGCGACGCAATTTCCGTGTGAATTCGTCAATGTGTGGGAGTGAGGGATGCAGTAAAGAAGGATTAGTGGATCGGAAATGAGATTGTCGTATCCCAAAAGAAAATCCTGTCGATTCCGTAGAAACGTTACTCGATTTAGAAGGAGAAGTCATAGAACACATAGTATTTCGTAGCGACGCAATTTCCGTGTGAATTCGTCAATGTGTGGGAGTGAGGGATGCAGGAAAGAAGGATTAGTGGATCGGAAATGTGATTGTCGTATCCCAAAGGGAATTCCTGTCGTTTCCATTGAAACGTTACACGACTTAGAAGGAAATGTCATAGAACCCATAGTATTTTATAGCGACGCAATTTCCGTGTGAATTCGTCAATGAGTGGGAGTGAGGGATGCAGTAAAGAAGGATTAGTGGATCGGAAATGAGATTGTCGTATCCCAAAAGAAAATACTGTCGTTTACATAGAAACGTTACTCGATTTAGAAGGAAATGTCTTAGAACACATAGTATTTCATAGCGACGCGATTTCCGTGTGAATTCGTCAATGTGTGGGAGTGAGGGATGCAGTAAAGAAGGATTAGTGGATCGGAAATGAGATTGTCGTATCCCAAAAGAAAATCCTGTCGTTTCCATAGAAACGTTACTCGATTTAGCAGGAAATGTCTTAGAACACATTGTATTTCATAGCGACGCAATTTCTGTGTGAATTCGTCAATGAGTGGGAGTGAGGGATGCAGTAAAGAAGGATTAGTGGATCAAAAATGAGATTGTCGTATCCCAAAAGAAAATCCTGTCGTTTCCATTGAAACGTTACTCGATTTATATCGAAATGTCATAGAACCGATAGTATTTCATAGCGACGCAATTTCCGTGTGAATTCGTCAATGAGTGGGAGTGAGGGATGCAGTGAAGAAGGATTAGTGGATCGGAAATGAGATTGTCGTATCCCAAAAGAAAATACTGTCGTTTCCATAGAAACGTTACTCGATTTAGAAGGAAATGTCTTAGAACACATAGTATTTCATAGCGACGCAATTTCCGTGTGAATTCGTCAATGTGTGGGAGTGAGGGATGCAGTAAAGAAGGATTAGTGGATCAGAAATGGGATTGACGTATCCCAAAAGAAAATCCTGTCGTTACCATATAAACGGTACTTGATTTAGAAGGAGAAGTCATAGAACCCATAGTATTTCATAGCGACGCAATTTCTGTGTGAATTCGTCAATGTGTGGGAGTGAGGGATGGAGTAAAGAAGGATTAGTGGATCGGAAATGAAATTGTCGTATCCCAAAAGAAAATCCTGTCGTTTCCATAGAAACGTTACTCGATTTAGAAGGAAATGTCTTAGAACACATAGTATTTCATAGCGACGCAATTTCCGTGTGAATTCGTCAATGTGTGGGAGTGAGGGATGCAGTAAAGAAGGATTAGTGGATCGGAAATGTGATTGTCGTATCCCGAAAAAAAATCCTGTCGTTTCCATAGAAACGTTACTCGATTTAGAAGGAGAAATCATAGAACCCATAGTATTTCATAGCGACTCAATTTCCGTGTTAATTCGTCAATGTGAGGGTGCTAGGGATGCAATAAAGAAGGAATAGTGCATCGAGAAGGAGGTACTCCTATCGCTAATGAAAAGCCAGTCGTTTCCATAGAAACGATACTCGATTTAGAAGGAGAAGTCATAGAACCCATAGTATTTCATAGCGACGCAATTTCCGTGTGAATTCGTCAATGAGTGGGAGTGAGGGATGCAGTAAAGAAGGATTAGTGGATCGGAAATGAGATTGTCGTATCCCAAAAGGAAATCCTGTCGTTTCCATAGAAACGTTACTCGATTTAGAAGGAGAAGTCATAGAACCCATAGTATTTCATAGCGACGCAATTTCCGTGTGAATTCGCCAATGTGTGGGAGTGAGGGAAGCAGTAAAGATGGATTAGTGGATCGGAAATGTGATTGTCGTATCCCAAAAGAAAATCCTGTCGTTTCCATAGAAACGTTACTCGATTTAGAAGGAAATGTCTTAGAACACATAGTATTTCATAGCGACGCAATTCCGTGTGAATTCGTCAATGTGTGGGAGTGGGGGGTGCTGTAAAGAAGGATTAGTGGATCGGAAATGAGATTGTCGTATCCCAAAAGAAAATCCTGTCGTTTCCATAGAAACGTTACTCAGTTTAGATGGAAATGTCTTAGAACACATAGTATTTCATAGCGACGCAATTTCTGTGTGAATTCGTCAATGTGTGGGAGTGAGGGATGCAGTAAAGAAGGATTAGTGGATCGGAAATGAAATTGTCGTATCCCAAAAGAAAATCCTGTCGTTTCCATAGAAACGCTATTCGATTTAGAAGGAAATGTCTTAGAACACATAGTATTTCATAGCGACGCAATTTCCGTGTGAATTCGGCAATGAGTGGGAGTGAGGGATGCAGTAAAGAAGGATTAGTGGATCAGAAATGTGATTGTCGTATCCCAAAAGAAAATCCTGTCGTTTCCATAGAAACGTTACTCGATTTAGAAGGAAATGTCTTAGAACACATAGTATTTCATAGCGACTCAATTTCCGTTTGAATTCGTCAATGTGTGGGAGTGAGGGATGCAGTAAAGAAGGATTAGTGGATCGGAAATGAGATTGTCGTATCCCAAAAGAAAATCCTGACGTTTCCATAGAAACGTTACTCGATTTAGAAGGAAATGTCTTTGAACACATAGTATTTCATAGCGACGCAATTTCCGTGTGAATTTCTTCAATGAGTGGCAGAGAGGGATGCAGTAAAGAAGGTTTAGTGGATCGGAAATGAGATTGTCGTATCCCAAAAGAAAATCCTGTCGTTTCCATAGAAACGTTACTCGATTTAGAAGGAAATGTCTTAGACCACGAAGTATTTCATAGCGACGCAATTTCCGTGTGATTTCGTCAATGAGTGGGAGTGAGGGATGCAGTAAAGAAGGATTAGTGGATCGGAAATGTGATTGTCGTATCCCAAAAGAAAATCCTGTCGTTTCCATTGAAACGTTACACGATTTAGAAGGAAATGTCATAGAACCAATAGTATTTCATAGCGACGCAATTTCCGTGTGAATTCGTCAATGAGTGGGAGTGAGGGATGCAGTAAAGAAGGATTAGTGGATCGGAAATGTGATTGTCGTATCCCAGAAGAAAATCCTGTCGTTTCCATAGAAACGTTACTCGATTTAGAAGGAAATGTCTTAGAACACATAGTATTACATAGCGACGCAATTTCCGTGTGAATTCGTGAATGAGTGGGAGTGAGGGATGCAGTAAAGAAGGATTAGTGGATCGGAAATGTGATTGTCGTATCCCAAAAGAAAATCCTGTCGTTTCCATTGAAACGTTACACGATTTAGAAGGAAATGTCATAGAACCCATAGTATTTTATATCGACGCAATTTCCGTGTGAATTCGTCAATGAGTGGGAGTGAGGGATGCAGTAAAGAAGGATTAGTGGATCGGAAATGAGATTGTCGTATCCCAAAAGAAAATACTGTCGTTTACATAGAACCGTTACTCGATTTAGAAGGAAATGTCTTAGAACACATAGTATTTCATAGCGACGCAATTTCCGTGTGAATTCGTCAATGTGTGGGAGTGAGGGATGCAGTAAAGAAGGATTAGTGGATCGGAAATGTGATTGTAGTATCCCAAAAGAAAATCCTGTCGTTTCCATAGAAACGTTACTCGATTTAGAAGGAGAAGTCATAGAACCCATAGTATTTCATAGCGACGCAATTTCCGTGTGAATTCGTCAATGTGTGGGAGTGAGGGATGCGGTAAAGAAGGATTAGTGGATCGGAAATGAGATTCTCGTATCCCAAAAGAAAATCCCGTCGTTTCCATAGAAACGTTACTCGATTTAGCAGGAAATGTCTTAGAACCCATAGTATTTCATAGCGACGCAATTTCCGTGTGAATTCGTCAATGTGTGGGAGTGAGGGATGCAGTAAAGAAGGATTAGTGGATCGGAAATGAGATTGTCGTATCCCAAAAGAATATCCTGTCGTTTCCATAGAAACGTTACTCGATTTAGAAGGAAATGTCTTAGAACACATAGTATTTCATAGCGACGCAATTTCCGTGTGAATTCGTCAATGTGTGGGAGTGAATGATGCAGTAAAGAAGGATTAGTGGATCGGAAATGAGATTGTCGTACCCCAAAAGAAAATACTGTCGTTTCCATAGAAACATTACTCGATTTAGAAGGAAATGTCATAGAACCCATAGTATTTCATAGCGACGCAATTTCCGTGTGAATTCGTCAATGTGTGGGAGTGAGGGATGCAGTAAAGAAGGATTAGTGGATCGGAAATGAGATTGTCGTATCCCAAAAGAAAATCCTGCCGTTTCCATAGAAACGTTATTCGATTTAGAAGGAAATGTCATAGAACCCATAGTATTTCATAGCGACGCAATTTCCGTGTGAATTCGTCAATGTCTGGGAGTGAGGGATGCAGTAAAGAAGGATCAGTGGATCGGAAATGAGATTTTCGTATCCCAAAAGTTAATCCTGTCGTTTCCATAGAGACGATACTCGATTTAGAAGGAAATGTCTTAAAACCCATAGTATTTCATAGCGACGCAATTTCCGTGTGAATTCGTCAATGTGTGGGAGTGAGGGATGCAGTAAAGAAGAATTAGTGGATCCGAAAAGAGATTGTCGTATCCCAAAAGAAAATCCTGTCGTTTCCATAGAAACGTTACTCGATTTAGTATGAAATGTCTTAGAACCCATAGTATTTCATAGCGTCGCAATCTCCATGTGAATTCGTCAATGTGTGGGAGTGAGGGATGCAGTAAAGAAGGATTAGTGGATCGGAAATGAGATTGTCGTATCCCAATAGAAAATTATGTCGTTTCCATAGAAACGTTACTCGATTTAGAATGAAATTTCTTAGAACACATAGTATTTCATAGCGACGCAATTTCCGTGTGAATTCGTCAATGTGTGGGAGTGAGGGATGCAGTAAAGAAGGATTAGTGGATCAAAAATGTGATTGTCGTATCCAAAAACAAAATCCTGTCGTTACCATAGAAACGTTACTCGATTTAGAAGGAGAAGTCATAGAACCCATAGTATTTCATAGCGACGCAATTTCCGTGTGAATTCGTCAAAGTGTGGGAGTGAGGGATGCAGTAAAGAAGGATTAGTGGATCGGAAATGAGATTGTCGTATCCCAAAAGAAAATCCTGTCGTTTCAATAGAAACGTTACTCGATTTAGAAGGAAATGTCATGGAACCCATAGTATTTCATAGCGACGCAATTTCCGTGAGAATTCTTCAATGAGTGGGAAAGAGGGATGCAGTAAAGAAGGATTAGTGGATCGGAAATGAGATTGTCGTATCCCAAAAAAAATCCTGTCGTTTCCATAGAAACATTACTCGATTTAGAAGGAAATGTATTCGAACACATAGTATTTCATAGCGACGCAATTTCCGTGTGAATTCGTCAATGTGTGGGAGTGAGGGATGCAGTAAAGTAGGATTAGTGGATCGGAAATGTGATTGTCGTATCCCAAAAGAAAATCCTACCGGTTCCATAGAAACGTTACTCTATTTAGAAGGAGAAGTCATAGAACCCATAGTATTTCATAGCGACGCAAATGCCGTGTGAATTCGTCAATGTGTGGGAGTGAGGAATGCAGTAAAGAAGGATTAGTGGATCGGAAATGAGATTGTCGTATCCCAAAAGAAAATCCTGTCGTTTCCATAGAAACGTTACTCGATTTAGAAGGAGAAGTGATAGAACCCATAGTATTTCATAGCGACGCAATTTCCGTGTGAATTCGTCAATGTGTGGGAGTGAGGGATGCAGTAAAGAAGGATTAGTGGATCGGAAATGAGAATGTCGTATCCCAAAAGAAAATCCTGTCGTTTCCATAGAAACGTTACTGGATTTAGAAGGAAATGTCTTACAACACATAGTATTTCATAGCGACGTAATTTCCGTGTGAATTCGTCAATGTGTGGGATTGAGGGATGCAGTAAAGAAGGATTAGTGGATCGGAAATGTGATTGTCGTATCCCAAAAGAAAATCCTACCGGTTCCATAGAAACGTTACTCGATTTAGAAGGAGAAGTCATAGAACCCATATTATTTCATAGCGACGTGATTTCCGTGTGAATTCGTCAATGTGTGGCAGTGAGGGATGCAGTAAAGAAGGATTAGTGGATCGGAAATGAGATTGTCGTATCCCAAAAGAAAATCCTGTCGTTTCCATAGAAACGTTACTCGATTTAGAAGGAAATGTCTTAGAACACATAGTATTTCATAGCGACGCAATTTCCGTGTGAATTCGTCAATGTGTGGGAGTGAGGGATGCAGTAAAGAAGGATTAGTGGATCGGAAATGAAATTGTCGTATCCAAAAAGAAAATCCTGTCGTTTCCATAGAAACGTTACTCGATTTAGAAGGAGAAGTCATAGAACCCATAGTATTTCATAGCGACGCAATTTCCCTGTGAATTCGTCAATGTGTGGGAGTGAGGGATGCAGTAAACAAGGATTAGTGGATCGGAAATGAGATTGTCGTATCCCAATAGAAAATCCTGTCGTTTCCATAGAAACGTTACTCGATTTAGAATGAAATTTCTTAGAACACATAGTATTTCATAGCGACGCAATTTCCGTGCGAATTCGTCAATGAGTGGGAGTGAGGGATGGAGTAAAGAAGGATTAGTGGATCGGAAATGAGATTGTCGTATCCCAAAAAAAATCCTGTCGTTTCCATAGAAACGTTACTCGATTTAGAAGGAAATGTATTCGAACACATAGAATTTCATAGCGACGCAATTTCCGTGTGAATTCGTCAATGTGTGGGAGTGAGGGATGCAGTAACGAAGGATTAGTGGATCGGAAATGTGATTGTCGTATCCCAAAAGAAAATCCTACCGGTTCCATAGAAACGTTACTCTATTTAGAAGGAGAAGTCATAGAACCCATAGTATTTCATAGCGACGCAATTTCCATGTGAATTCGTCAATGTGTGGGAGTGAGGGATGCAGTAAAGAAAGATTAGTGGATCGGAAATGAGAATGTGGTATCCCAAAAGAAAATCCTGTCGTTTCCATAGAAACGTTACTCGATTTAGAAGGAAATGTCTTAGAACACATAGTATTTCATAGCGACGCAATTTCCGTGTGAATTCGTCAATGTGTGGGAGTGAGGGATGCAGTAAAGAAGGATTAGTGGATCGGAAATGTGATTGTCGTATCCCAAAAGAAAATTCTGTCGATTCCATAGAAACGTTACTAGATTTAGAAGGAGAAGTCATAAACCCATAGTATTTCATAGCGACGTGATTTCCGTGTGAATTCGTCAATGTGTGGGAGTGAGGGATGCAGTAAAGAAGGATTAGTGGATCGGAAATGAGATTGGCGAATCCCAAAAGAAAATCCTGTCGTTTCCATAGAAACGTTACTCGATTTAGATGGAGAAGTCATAGAACCCATAGTATTTCTTAGCGACGCAATTTCCGTGTGAATTCGTCAATGTGTGGGAGTGAGGGATGCAGTAAAGAAGCATTAGTGGATCGGAAATGTGATTGTCATATCCCAAAAGAAAATCCTGTCGTTTACATTGAAACGTTACTCGATTTAGAGGGAAATGTCTTAGAACACATAGTATTTTATAGCGACGCAATTTCCGTGTGAATTCGTCAATGTGTGGGAGTGAGGGATGCAGTAAAGAAGGATTAGTGGATCGGAAATGAGATTGTCGTATCCCAAAAGAAAATCCTGTCGTTTCCATAGCAACGTTTCTCGAATTAGAAGGAAATGTCATAGAACCCATAGTATTTCATAGCGACGCAATTTCCGTGTGAATTCGTCAATGTGTGGGAGTGAGGGATGCAGTAAAGAAGGATTAGTGGATCGGAAATGAGATTGTCGTATCCCAAAAGAAAACATGTCGTTTCCATAGAAACGTTACTCGATTTAGAAGGAAATGTCATAGAACCCATAGTATTTCATAGCGACGTAATTTCCGTGTGAATGCGTCAATGAGTGGGAGTGAGGGATGCAGTAAAGAAGGATTAGTGGATCGGAAATGAGATTGTCGTATCCCAAAAGAAGATCCTGTCGTTTCCATAGAAACAATAATCGATTTAGAAGGAAATGTCTTAGAACACATAGTATTTCATAGCGACGCAATTTCCGTGTGAATTCGTCAATGAGTGGGAGTGAGGGATGCAGTAAAGAAGGATTAGTGGATCGGAAATGAAATTGTCGTATCCCAAAAGAAAATCCTGTTGTTTCCATAGAAACGCTACTCGATTTAGAAGGAGAAGTCATAGAACCCATAGTATTTATAGCGACGCAATTTCCCTGTGAATTCGTCAATGTCTGGGAGTGAGGGATGCAGTAAAGAAGGATTAGTGGTTCGGAAATGAGATTGTCGTATCCCAAAAGAAAATCCTGTCGTTTACATAGAAACGATACACGATTTAGAAGGAAAGGTCTTAAAACACATAGTATTTCATACCGACGCAATTTCCGTGTGAATTCGTCAATGTGTGGGAGTGAGGGATGCAGTAAAGAAGAATTAGTGAATCGGAAATGAAATTGTCGTATCCCAAAAGAAAATCCTGTCGTTTCCATACAAACGTTACTCGATTTAGTAGGAAATGTCTTAGAACCCATAGTATTTCATTGCGACGCAATCTCCATGTGAATTCGTCAATGTGTGGGAGTGAGGGATGCAGTAAACAAGGATTAGTGGATCGGAAATGAGATTGTCGTATCCCAATATAAATTCCTGTCGTTTCCATAGAAGCGTTACTCGATTTAGAATGAAATTTCTTAGAACACATAGTATTTCATAGCGACGCAATTTCCGTGTGAATTCGTCAATGTGTGGGAGTGAGGGATGCAGTAAAGAAGGATTAGTGGATCGGAAATGTGATTGTCGTATCCCAAAACAAAGTCCTGTCGTTTCCATAGAAACGTTACTCGATTTAGAAGGAGAAGTCATAGAACCCATAGTATTTCATAGCGTCGCAATTTCCGTGTGAATTCGTCAATGTGTGGGAGTGAGGGATGCAGTAAAGAAGGATTAGTGGATCGGAAATGAGATTGTTGTATCCCAAAAGAAAATCCTGTCGTATCAATAGAAACGTTACTCGATTTAGAAGGAAATGTCATAGAACCCATAGTATTTCATAGCGACGCAATTTCCGTGCGAATTCGTCAATGAGTGGGAGTGAGGGATGCAGTAAAGAAGGATTAGTGGATCGGAAATGAGATTGTCGTATCCCAAAAGAAAATCCTGTCGTTTCCATGGAAACGTTACTCGAATTAGAAGGAAATGTCATAGAACCCATAGTATTTCATAGCGACGCAATTTCCGTGTGAATTCGTCAATGTGTGGGAGTGAGGGATGCAGTAAAGAAGGATTAGTGGATCGGAAATGAGATTGTCGTATCCCAAAAGAATACATGTCGTTTCCATAGAAACGTTTCTCGATTTAGAAGGAGTATATCATAGCGACGCAATTTCCTTGTGAATTCGTCAATGAGTGGGAGTGAGGGATGCAGTAAAGAAGGATTAGTGGATCGGAAATGAGATATTCGTATCCCAAAAGAAAATCCTGTCGTTTCCATAGAAACGTTACTCGATTTAGAAGGAAATGTCTTAGAACACATAGTATTTCATAGCGACGCAATTTCCGTGTGAATTCGTCAATGTGTGGGAGTCAGGGATGCAGTAAAGAAGGATTAGTGGATCGGAAATGAGATTGTCGTATCCCAAAAGAATACATGTCGTTTCCATAGAAACGTTCTCGATTTAGAAGGAGTATACCATAGCGACGCAATTTCCGTGTGAATTCGTCAATGAGTGGGAGTGAGGGATGCAGTAGAGAAGGATTAGTGGATCGGAAATGAGATTGTCGTATCAAAAAAGAAAATGCTGTCGTTTCCATAGAAACGTTACTCGATTTAGAAGGAAATGTCTTAGAACACATAGTATTTCATAGCGACGCAATTTCCGTGTGAATTCGTCAATGTGTGGGAGTGAGGGATGCAGTAAAGAAGGATTAGTGGATCGGAAATGAGATTGTCGAATCCCAAAAGAAAATCCTGTCGTTTCCATAAAAACGTTACTCGATTTAGAAGGAAATGTCATAGAACCCATAGTATTTCATAGCGACGCAATTTCCGTGTGAATTCGTCAATGTGTGGGAGTGAGGGATGCAGTAAAGAAGGATTAGTGGATCGGAAATGAGATTGTCGTATCCCAAAAGAAAATCCTGTCGTTTCCATAGAAACGTTACTCGATTTAGAAGGAAATGTCATAGAACCCATAGTATTTCATAGCGACGCAATTTCCGTGTGAATTCGTCAATGTCTGGGAGGGAGGGATGCAGTAAAGAAGGATTAGTGGATCGGAAATCTGATTGTCGTATCCCAAAACAAAATCCTGTCGTTTCCATAGAAACGTTACTCGATTTAGAAGGAGAAGTCATAGAACCCATAGTATTTCATAGCGACGCAATTTCCGTGCGAATTCGTCAATGTGTGGGAGTGAGGGATGCAGTAAAGAAGGATTAGTGGATCGAAAATGAGATTGTCGTATCCCAAAAGAAAATCCTGTCGTTTCAATAGAAACGTTACTCGATTTAGAAGGAAATGTCTTAGAACCCATAGTATTTCATAGCGACGCAATTTCCGTGCGAATTCGTCAATGAGTGGGAGCGAGGGATGCAGTAAAGAAGGATTAGTGGATCGGAAATGAGATTGTCGTATCCCAAAAGAAAATCCTGTCGTTTCCATAGAAACGTTACTCGATTTAGAAGGAAATGTCTTCGAACACATAGTTTTTCATAGCGACGCAATTTCCGTGTGAATTCGTCAATGTGTGGGAGTGAGGAATGCAGTAAAGGAGGATTAGTGGATCGGAAATGAGATTGTCGTATCCCAAAAGAAAATCCTGTCGTTTCCATAGAAACGTTACTCGATTTAGAAGGAGAAGTCATAGAACACATAGTATTTCATAGCGACGTAATTTCCGTGTGAATTCGTCAATGTGTGGGAGTGAGGGATGCAGTAAAGAAGGATTAGTGGATCGTAAATGTGATTGTCGTATCCCAAAAGAAAATCCTGTCGATTCCATAGAAACGTTACTCGATTTAGAAGGAGAAGTCATAGAGCCCATAGTGTTTCATAGCGACGTGATTTCCGTGTGAATTCGTCAATGTGTAGGAGTGAGGGATGCGGTAAAGCAGGATTAGTGGATCGGAAATGTGATTGTCGTATCCCAAAAGAAAATCCTGTCGTTTAAATAGAAACGTTACTCGATTTAGAAGGAATTGTCTTAGAACACATAGTATTTCATAGCGACGCAAATGCCGTGTGAATTCGTCAATGTGTGGGAGTGAGGGATGCAGTAAAGAAGGATTAGTGGATCGAAAAAGTGATTGTCGTATCCCAAAAGAAAATTCTGTCGATTCGATAGAAACGTTACTAGATTTAGAAGGAGAAGTCATAGAACCCATAGTATTTCATAGCGACGTGATTTCCGTGTGAATTCGTCAATTTGTGGGGGTGAGGGATGCAGTAAAGAAGGATTAGTGGATCGGAAATGACATTGGCGAATCCCAAAAGAAAATCCTGTCGTTTCCATAGAAACGTTACCCGATTTAGAAGGAAATGTCTTAGAGCACATAGTATTTCATAGCGACGCAATTTCCGTGTGAATTCCTCAATGTGTGGGAGTGAGGGATGCAGTAAAGAAGGATTAGTGGATCGGAAATGTGATTGTCGTATCCCAAAAGAAAATCCTGTCGTTTCCATAGAAACGTTACTCGATTTAAAGGGAAATGTCTTAGAACACATAGTATTTTATAGCGACGCAATTTCCGTGTGAATTCGTCAATGTGTGGGAGTGAGGGATGCAGTAAAGAAGGATTAGTGGATCGGAAATGAGATTGTCGTATCCCAAAGGAAAATCCTGTCGTTTCCATAGAAACGTTACTCAAATTAGAAGGAAATGTCATAGAACCCATAGTATTTCATAGCGACGCAATTTCCGTGTGAATTCGTCAATGTGTGGGAGTGAGGGATGCAGTAAAGAAGGGTTAGTGCATCGGAAATGAGATGGTCGTATCCCAAAAGAAAACATGTCGTTGACATAGAAACGTTACTCGATTTAGAAGGAAATGTCATAGAACCCATAGTATTTCATAGCGACGCAATTTCCGTGTGAATTCGTCAATGAGTGGGAGTGAGGGATGCAGTAAAGAAGGATTAGTGGATCGGATATGAGATTGTCGTATCCCAAAAGAAAACAAGTCGTTTCCATAGAAACGTTACTCGATTTAGAAGGAAATGTCATAGAACCCATAGTATATCATAGCGACGCAATTTCCGTGTGAATTCGTCAATGAGTGAGGGATGCAGTAAAGAAGGATTAGTGGATCGGAAATGAGATTGTCGTATCCCAAAAGAAAATCCTGTCGTTTCCATAGAAACGTTACTCGATTTAGAAGGAAATGTCTTAGAACACATAGTATTTCATAGCGACGCAATTTCCGTGTGAATTCGTCAATGTGTGGGAGTGAGGCATGCAGTAAAGAAGGATTAGTGGATCGGAAATGAGATTGTCGTATCCCAAAAGAAAATCCTGTCGTTTCCATAGAAACGTTACTCGATTTAGAAGGAGAAGTCATAGAACCCATAGTATTTCATTGCGACGCAATTTCCCTGTGAATTCGTCAATGTGTGGGAGTGAGGGATGCAGTAAAGAAGGATTAGTGGATCGGAAATGAGATTGCCGTATCCCAAAATAAAATCCTGTCGTTTCCATAGAAACGTTACTCGATTTAGAAGGAAATGTCATAGAACCCATAGTATTTCATAGCGACGCAATTTCCGTGTGAATTCGTCAATGTCTGGGAGTGAGGGATGCAGTAAAGAAGGATTAGTGGTTCGGAAATGAGATTGTCGTATCCCAAAAGAAAATCCTGTCGTTTCCATAGAAATGATACTCGATTTAGAAGGTATTGTCTTAAAACACATAGTATTTCATAGCGACGCAATTTCCGTGTGAATTCGTCAATGTGTGCGAGTGAGGGATGCAGTAAAGAAGAATTAGTGGATCGGAAATGAGATTTTCGTATCCCAAGAGAAAATCCTGTCGTTTCCATAGAAACGTTACTCGATTTAGTAGGAAATGTCTTAGAACCCATAGTATTTCATAGCGACGCAATCTCCATGTGAATTCGTCAATGTGTGGGAGTGAGGGATGCAGTAAAGAAGGATTAGTGGATCGGAAATGAGATTGTCGTATCCCAATAGAAAATCCTGTCGTTTCCATAGAAACGTTACTCGATTTAGAATGAAATTTCTTAGAACACATAGTATTTCATAGCGACGCAATTTCCGTGTGAATTCGTCAATGTGTGGGAGTGAGGGATGCAGTAAAGAAGGATTAGTGGATCGGAAATGTGATTGTCGTATCCCAAAAGAAAATCCTGTCGTTTCCATAGAAACGTTACTCGATTTAGAAGGAGAAGACATAGAACCCATAGTATTTCATAGCGACGCAATTTCCGTGTGAATTCGTCAATGTGTGAGAGTGAGGGATGCAGTAAAGAAGGATTAGTGGATCGGAAATGAGATTGTTGTATCCCAAAAGAATATCCTGTCGTTTCAATAGAAACGTTACTCGACTTAGAAGGAAATGTCATAGAACCCATAGTATTTCATAGCGATGCAATTTCCGTGCGAATTCGTCAATGAGTGGGAGTGATGGATGCAGTAAAGAAGGATTAGTGGATCGGAAATGAGATTGTCGTATCCCAAAAGAAAATCCTGTCGTTTCCATAGAAACGTTACTCGATTTAGAAGGAAATGTCTTCGAACACATAGTTTTTCATAGCGACGCAATTTCCGTGTGAATTCGTCAATGTGTGGGAGTGAGGAATGCAGTAAAGAAGGATTAGTGGATCGGAAATGAGATTGTCGTATCCCAAAAGAAAATCCTGTCGTTTCCATAGAAACGTTACTCGATTTAGAATGAAATTTCTTAGAACACATAGTATTTCATAGCGACGCAATTTCCGTGTGAATTCGTCAATGTGTGGGAGTGAGGGATGCAGTAAAGAAGGATTAGTGGATCGGAAATGTGATTGTCGTATCCCAAAAGAAAATCCTGTCGTTTCCATAGAAACGTTACTCGATTTAGAAGGAGAAGACATAGAACCCATAGTATTTCATAGCGACGCAATTTCCGTGTGAATTCGTCAATGTGTGAGAGTGAGGGATGCAGTAAAGAAGGATTAGTGGATCGGAAATGAGATTGTTGTATCCCAAAAGAATATCCTGTCGTTTCAATAGAAACGTTACTCGACTTAGAAGGAAATGTCATAGAACCCATAGTATTTCATAGCGATGCAATTTCCGTGCGAATTCGTCAATGAGTGGGAGTGATGGATGCAGTAAAGAAGGATTAGTGGATCGGAAATGAGATTGTCGTATCCCAAAAGAAAATCCTGTCGTTTCCATAGAAACGTTACTCGATTTAGAAGGAAATGTCTTCGAACACATAGTTTTTCATAGCGACGCAATTTCCGTGTGAATTCGTCAATGTGTGGGAGTGAGGAATGCAGTAAAGAAGGATTAGTGGATCGGAAATGAGATTGTCGTATCCCAAAAGAAAATCCTGTCGTTTCCATAGAAACGTTACTCGATTTAGAATGAAATTTCTTAGAACACATAGTATTTCATAGCGACGCAATTTCCGTGTGAATTCGTCAATGTGTGGGAGTGAGGGATGCAGTAAAGAAGGATTAGTGGATCGGAAATGTGATTGTCGTAACCCAAAAGAAAATCCTGTCGTTTACATAGAAACGTTACTCGATTTAGAAGGAAATGTCTTAGAACACATAGTATTTCATAGCGACGCAATTTCCGTGTGAATTCGTCAATTTGTGGGGGAGAGGGATGCAGTAAAGAAGGATTAGTGGATCGGAAATGTGATTGTCGTATCCCAAAAGAAAATTCTGTCTATTCCATAGAAACGTTACTAGATTTAGAAGGAGAAGTCATAGAACCCATAGTATTTCATAGCGACGTGATTTCCGTGTGAATTCGTTAATGTGTGGGAGTGAGGGTTGCAGTAAAGAAGGATTAGTGGATCGGAAATGAGATTGGCGAATCCCAAAAGAAAATCCTGTCGTTTCCATAGAAACGTTACTCGATTTAGAAGGAGAAGTCATAGAACCCATAGTATTTCATAGCGACGCAATTTCCGTGTGAATTCGTCAATGTGTGGGAGTGAGGGATGCAGTAAAGAAGGATTAGTGGATCGGAAATGAGATTGTCGTATCCCAAAAGAAAATCCTGTCGTTCCCATAGAAACGTTACCCGATTTAGAAGGAAATGTCTTAGAACACATAGTATTTCATAGCGACGCAATTTCCGTGTGAATTCGTCAATGTGTGGGAGAAAGGGATGCAGTAAAGAAAGTTTAGAGGATCGGAAATGTGATTGTCGTATCCCAAAAGAAAATCCTGTCGTTTCCATAGAAACGTTACTCGATTTAGTGGGAAATGTCTTAGAACACATAGTATTTTATAGCGACGCAATTTCCGTGTGAATTCGTCAATGTGTGGGAGTGAGGGATGCAGTAAAGAAGGATTAGTGGATCGGAAATGAGATTGTCGTATCCCAAAAGAAGATCCTGTCTTTTCCATAGCAACGTTACTCGAATTAGAAGGAAATGTCATAGAACCCATAGTATTTCATAGTGAAGCAATTTCCGTGTGAATTCGTCAATGTGTGGGAGTGAGGGATGCAGTAAAGAAGGATTAGTGGATCGGAAATGAGATGGTCGTATCCCAAAAGAAAACATGTCGTTGACATAGAAACGTTACTCGATTCAGAAGGAAATATCATAGAACCCATAGTATTTCGTAGCGACGCAATTTCCGTGTGAATTCGTCAATGAGTGGGAGTGAGGGATGCAGTAAAGAAGGATTAGTGGATCGGAAATGAGATTGTCGTATCCCAAAAGAAAACATGTCGTTTCCATAGAAACGTTACTCGATTTAGAAGGAAATGTCATAGAACCCATAGTATATCATAGCGACGCAATTTCCGTGTGAATTCGTCAATGAGTGGGAGTGAGGGATGCAGTTAAGAAGGATTAGTGGATCGGAAATGAGATTGTCGTATCCCAAAAGAAAATCCTGTCGTTTCCATAGAAACGTTACTCGATTTAGAAGGAAATGTCTTAGAACACATAGTATTTCATAGCGACGCAATTTCCGTGTGAATTCGTCAATGTGTGGGAGTGAGGCATGCAGTAAAGAAGGATTAGTGGATCGGAAATGAGATTGTCGTATCCCAAAAGAAAATCCTGTCGTTTCCATAGAAACGTTACTCTATTTAGAAGGAGAAGTCATAGAACCCATAGTATTTCATTGCAACGCAATTTCCCTGTGAATTCGTCAATGTGTGGGAGTGAGGGATGCAGTAAAGAAGGATTAGTGGATCGGAAATGAGATTGCCGTATCCCAAAATAAAATCCTGTCGTTTCCATAGAAACGTTACTCGATTTAGAAGGAAATGTCATAGAACCCATAGTATTTCATAGCGACGCAATTTCCGTGTGAATTCGTCAATGTCTGGGAGTGAGGGATGCAGTAAAGAAGAATTAGTGGATCGGAAATGAGATTTTCGTATCCCAAAAGAAAATCCTGTCGTTTCCATAGAAACGTTACTCGATTTAGTAGGAAATGTCTTAGAACCCATAGTATTTCATAGCGACGCAATCTCCATGTGAATTCGTCAATGTGTGGGAGTGAGGGATGCAGTAAAGAAGGATTAGTGGATCGGAAATGAGATTGCCGTATCCCAAAATAAAATCCTGTCGTTTCCATAGAAACGTTACTCGATTTAGAAGGAAATGTCATAGAACCCATAGTATTTCATAGCGACGCAATTTCCGTGTGAATTCGTCAATGTCTGGGAGTGAGGGATGCAGTAAAGAAGGATTAGTGGTTCGGAAATGAGATTGTCGTATCCCAAAAGAAAATCCTGTCGTTTCCATAGAAATGATACTCGATTTAGAAGGTATTGTCTTAAAACACATAGTATTTCATAGCGACGCAATTTCCGTGTGAATTCGTCAATGTGTGGGAGTGAGGGATGCAGTAAAGAAGAATTAGTGGATCGGAAATGAGATTTTCGTATCCCAAAAGAAAATCCTGTCGTTTCCATAGAAACGTTACTCGATTTAGTAGGAAATGTCTTAGAACCCATAGTATTTCATAGCGACGCAATCTCCATGTGAATTCGTCAATGTGTGGGA
The DNA here is from genome assembly GCF_023864275.1 of Schistocerca cancellata. Classification (NCBI taxonomy): domain Eukaryota; kingdom Metazoa; phylum Arthropoda; class Insecta; order Orthoptera; family Acrididae; genus Schistocerca; species Schistocerca cancellata. The sequence goes on from NC_064631.1 coordinate 732,925,825, forward strand.
GTGAGGGATGCAGTAAAGAAGGATTAGTGGATCGGAAATGAGATTGTCGTATCCCAATAGAAAATCCTGTCGTTTCCATAGAAACGTTACTCGATTTAGAATGAAATTTCTTAGAACACATAGTATTTCATAGCGACGCAATTTCCGTGTGAATTCGTCAATGTGTGGGAGTGAGGGATGCAGTAAAGAAGGATTAGTGGATCGGAAATGTGATTGTCGTATCCCAAAACAAAAACCTGTCGTTTCCATAGAAACGTTACTCGATTTAGAAGGAGAAGACATAGAACCCATAGTATTTCTTAGCGACGCTATCTCCGTGTGAATTCGTCAATGTGTGAGAGTGAGGGATGCAGTAAAGAAGGATTAGTGGATCGGAAATGAGATTTTTGTATCCCAAAAGAAAATCCTGTCGTTTCAATAGAAACGTTACTCGATTTAGAAGGAAATGTCATAGAACCCATAGTATTTCATAGCGACGCAATTTCCGTGTGAATTCGTCAATGTGTGGGAGTGAGGGATGCAGTAAAGAAGGATTAGTGGATCGGAAATGAGATTGTCGTATCCCAAAAGAAAATCCTGTCGTTTCCATAGAAACGATACTCGATTTAGAAGGAAATGTCTTAAAACACATAGTATTTCATAGCGACGCAATTTCCGTGTGAATTCGTCAATGTGTGGGAGTGAGGGATGCAGTAAAGAAGAATTAGTGGATCGGAAATGAGATTGTCGTATCCCAAAAGAAAATCCTGTCGTTTCCATATAAACGTTACTCGTTTTAGTATGAAAGGTCTTAGAACCCATAGTATTTCATAGCGACGCAATCTCCATGTGAATTCGTCAATGTGTGGGAGTGTGGGATGCAGTAAAGAAGGATAATTGGATCGGAAATGAGATTGTCGTATCCCAATAGAAAATCCTGTCGTTTCCATAGAAACGTTACTCGATTTAGAAGGAAATGTCTTAGAACACATAGTATTTCATAGCGACGCAATTTCCGTGTGAATTCGTCAATGTGTGGGAGTGAGGGATGCAGTAAAGAAGGATTAGTGGATCGGAAATGAGATTGTCGTATCCCAAAAGAAAATCCTGTCGTTTCGATAGAAACGTTACTCGATTTAGAAGGAAATGTCATAGAACCCATAGTATTTCATAGCGACGCAATTTCTGTGCGAATTCGTCAATGAGTGGGAGTGAGGGATGCAGTAAAGAAGGATTAGTGGATCGGAAATGAGATTGTCGTATCCCAAAAGAAAATCCTGTCGTTTCCATAGAAACGTTACTCGATTTAGAAGAAAATGTCTTGGAACACATAGTTTTTCATAGCGATGCAATTTCCGTGTGAATTCGTCAATGTGTGGGAGTGAGGAATGCAGTAAAGAAGGATTAGTGGATCGGAAATGAGATTGTCGTATCCCAAAAGAAAATCCTGTAGTTTCCATAGAAACGTTACTCGATTTAGAAGGAGAAGTCATAGAACCCATAGTATTTCATAGCGACGCAATTTCCGTGTGAATTCGTCAATGTGTGGGAGTGAGGGATGCAGTAAAGAAGGATTAGTGGATCGGAAATGTGATTGTCATATCCCAAAAGAAAATCCTGTCGTTTACATAGAAACGTTACTCGATTTAGAAGGAAATGTCTTAGAACACATAGTATTTCATAGCGACGCAATTTCCGTGTGAATTCGTCAATGTGTGGGGGAGAGGGATGCAGTAAAGAAGGATTAGTGGATCGGAAATGTGATTGTCGGATCCCAAAAGAAAATTCTGTCGATTCCATAGAAACGTTACTAGCTTTAGAAGGAGAAGTCATAGAACCCATAGTATTTCATAGCGACGTGATTTCCGTGTGAATTCGTCAATGTGTGGGAGTGAGGGATGCAGTAAAGAAGGATTAGTGGATCGGAAATGAGATTGGCGAATCCCAAAAGAAAATCCTGTCGTTTCCATAGAAACGTTACTCGATTTAGAAGCAGAAGTCTTAGAACACATAGTATTTCATAGCGACGCAATTCCCGTGTGAATTCGTCAATGTGTGGGAGTGAGGGATGCAGTAAAGAAGGATTAGTGGATCGGAAATTAGATTGTCGTATCCCAAAAGAAAATCCTGTCGTTTCCATAGAAACGTTACTCGATTTAGAAGGAAATGTCTTAGAACACATAGTATTTCATAGCGATGCAATTTCCGTGTGAATTCGTCAATGAGTGGGAGTGAGGGATGCAGTAAAGAAGGATTAGTGGATCGGAAATGAGATTGTCGTATCCCAAAAGAAAATCCTGTCATTTCCATAGAAACGTTACCCGATATAGAAGGAAATGTCTTAGAACCCATAGTATTTCATAGCGACGCAATCTCCATCTGAATTCGTCAATGTGTGGGAGTGAGGGATGCAGTAAAGTAGGATTAGTGGATCGGAAATGAGATGGTCGTATCCCAAAAGAAAACATGTCGTTGACATAGAAACGTAACTCGATTTAGAAGGAAATATCATAGAACCCATAGTATTTTGTAGCGACGCAATTTCCGTGTGAATTCGTCAATGAGTCGGAGTGAGGGATGCAGTAAAGAAGGATTAGTGGATCGGATATGAGATTGTCGTATCCCAAAAGAAAACATGTCGTTTCCATAGAAACGTTACTCGATTTCGAAGGAAATGTCATAGAACACATAGTATATCATAGCGACGCAATTTCCGTGTGAATTCGTCAATGAGTGGGAGTGAGGGATGCAGTAAAGAAGGATTAGTGGATCGGAAATGAGATTGTCGTATCCCAAAAGAAAATCCTGTCGTTTCCATAGAAACCTTACTCGATTTAGAAGGAAATGTCTTAGAACACATAGTATTTCATAGCGACGCAATTTCCGTGAGAATTCGTCAATGTGAGGGAGTGAGGCATGCAGTAAAGAAGGATTAGTGGATCGGAAATGAGATTGTCGTATCCCAAAAGAAAATCCTGTCGTTTCCATAGAAACGTTACTCGCTTTAGAAGGAGAAGTCATAGAACCCATAGTATTTCATAGCGACGCAATTTCCCTGTGAATTCGTCAATGTGTGGGAGTGATGGATGCAGTAAAGAAGGATTAGTGGATCGGAAATGAGATTGCCGTATCCCAAAATAAAATCCTGACGTTTCCATAGAAACGTTACTCGATTTAGAAGGAAATGTCATAGAACCCATAGTATTTCATAGCGACGCAATTTCCGTGTGAATTCGTCAATGTCTGGGAGTGAGGGATGCAGTAAAGAAGGATTAGTGGTTCGGAAATGAGATTGTTGTATCCCAAAAGAAAATCCTGTCGTTTCCATAGAAACGATACTCGATTTAGAAGGAAATGTCTTAAAACACATAGTATTTCATAGCGACGCAATTTCCGTGTGAATTCGTCAATGTGTGGGAGTGAGGGATGTAGTAAAGATGAATTAGGGGATCGGAAATGAGATTTTCGTATCCCAAAAGAAAATCCTGTCGCTTCCATAGAAACGTTACTCGATTTAGTAGGAAATGTCTTAGAACCCATAGTATTTCATAGCGACGCAATCTCCATGTGAATTCGTCAATGTGTGGGAGTGAGGGATGCAGTAAAGAAGGATTAGTGAATCGGAAATGAGATTGTCGTATCCCAATAGCAAATCCTGTCGTTTCCATAGAAACGTTACTCGATTTAGAAGGAAATTTCTTAGAAAACATAGTATTTCATAGCGACGCAATTTCCGTGTGAATTCGTCAATGTGTGGGAGTGAGGGATGCAGTAAAGAAGGATTAGTGGATCGGAAATGTGATTGTCGTATCCCAAAACAAAATCCTGTCGTTTCCATAGAAACGTTACTCGATTTTGAAGCAGAAGACATAGAACCCATAGTATTTCATAGCGACGCAATTTCCGTGTGAATTCGTCAATGTGTATGAGTGAGGGATGCAGTAAAGAAGGATTAGTGGATCGGAAATGAGATTGTTGTATCCCAAAAGAAAATCCTGTCGTTTCAATAGAAACGTTACTCGATTTAAAAGGGGAAGTCATAGAACCCATAGTATTTCATAGCGACGCAACTATTTTCCGTGTGAATTCGTCAATGTGTGGGAGTGAGGAATGCAGTAAAGAAGGATTAGTGGATCGGAAATGAGATTGTCGTATCCCAAAAGAAAATCCTGTCGTTTCCATAGAAACGTTACTCGATTTAGAAGGAAATCTCTTAGAACACATAGTATTTCATAGCGACGCAATTTCCGTGTGAATTCGTCAATGTGTGGGAGTGAGGGATGCAGTAAAGAAGGATTAGTGGATCGGAAATGTGATTGTCGTATCCCAAAAGAAAATCCTGTCGTTTCCATAGAAACGTTACTCGATTTAGTAGGAGAAGTCATAGAACCCATAGTATTTCATAGCGACGCAATTTCCGTGTGAATTCGTCAATGTGTGGGAGTGAGGGATGCAGTAAAGAAGGATTAGTGGATCGGAAATGAGACTGTCGTATCCCAAAAGAAAATCCTGTCGTTTCCATAGAAACGTTACTCGATTTAGAGGGAAATGTCTTAGAACACATAGTATTTTATAGCGACGCAATTTCCGTGTGAATTCGTCAATGTGTGGGAGTGAGGGATGCAGTAAAGAAGGATTAGTGGATCAGAAATGAGATTGTCGTATCCCAAAAGAAAATCGTGTCGTTTCCGTAGAAACGATACTCGATTTAGAAGGAAATGTCTTAAAACACATAGTATTTCATAGCGACGCAATTTACGTGTGAATTCGTCAATGTGTGGGAGTGAGGGATGCAGTAAAGAAGAATTAGTGGATCGGAAATGAGATTGTCGTATCCCAAAAGAAAATCCTGTCGTTTCCATAGAAACGTTACCCGATATAGAAGGAAATGTCATAGAACCCATAGTATTTCATAGCGACGCAATCTCCATGTGAATTCGTCAATGTGTGGGAGTGAGGGATGCAGTAAAGAAGGATTAGTGGATCGGAAATGAGATTGTCGTATCCCAAAAGAAAATCCTGTCGTTTCCATAGAAACGTTACTCGATTTAGAATGAAATTTCTTAGAACACATAGTATTTCATAGCGGCGCAATTTCCGTGTGAATTCGTCAATGTGTGGGAGTGAGGGATGCAGTAAAGAAGGATTAGTGGATCGGAAATGTGATTGTCGTATCCCAAAAGAAAATCCTGTCGTTTCCATAGAAACGTTACTCGATTTAGAAGGAGAAGTCATAGAACCCATAGTAATTCATAGCGACGCAATTTCCGTGTGAATTCGTCAATGTGTGGGAGTGAGGGATGCAGTAAAGAAGGATTAGTGGATCGGAAATGAGATTGTCGTATCCCAAAAGAAAATCCTGTCGTTTCCATAGAAACGTTACTCGATTTAGAAGGAAATTTCTTAGAACACATAGTATTTCATAGCGACGCAATTTCCGTGTGAATTCGTCAATGTGTGGGAGTGAGGGATGAAGTAAAGAAGGATTAGTGGATCGGAAATGTGATTGTCGTATCCCAAAAGAAAATCCTGTCGATTCCATAGAAACGTTACTCGATTTAGAAGGAGAAGTCATAGAACCCATAGTATTTCATAGCGACGTGATTTCCGTGTGAATTCGTCAATATGTGGGTGTGAGGGATGCAGTAAAGAAGGATTAGTGGATCGGAAAAGTGATTGTCGTATCCCAAAAGAAAATCCTGTCGTTTACATAGAAACGTTACTCGATTTAGAAGGAAATGTCTTAGAACACATAGTATTTCATAGCGACGCAATTTCCGTGTGAATTCGTCAATGTGTGGGAGTGAGGGATGCAGTAAAGAAGGATTAGTGGATCGGAAATGTGATTGTCGTATCCCAAAACAAAATCCTGTCGTTTCCATAGAAACGTTACTCGATTTTGAAGCAGAAGACATAGAACCCATAGTATTTCATAGCGACGCAATTTCCGTGTGAATTCGTCAATGTGTGGGAGTGAGGGATGCAGTAAAGAAGGATTAGTGGATCGGAAATGAGATTGTTGTATCCCAAAAGAAAATCCTGTCGTTTCCATAGAAACGTTACTCGATTTAGAAGGGGAAGTCATAGAACCCATAGTATTTCATAGCGACGCAACTATTTTCCGTGTGAATTCGTCAATGTGTGGGAGTGAGGAATGCAGTAAAGAAGGATTAGTGGATCGGAAATGAGATTGTCGTATCCCAAAAGAAAATCCTGTCGTTTCCATAGAAACGTTACTCGATTTAGAAGGAAATCTCTTAGAACACATAGTATTTCATAGCGACGCAATTTCCGTGTGAATTCGTCAATGTGTGGGAGTGAGGGATGCAGTAAAGAAGGATTAGTGGATCGGAAATGTGATTGTCGTATCCCAAAATAAAATCCTGTCGTTTCCATAGAAACGTTACTCGATTTAGAAGGAGAAGTCATAGAACCCATAGTATTTCATAGCGACGCAATTTCCGTGTGAATTCGTCAATGTGTGGGAGTGAGGGATGCAGTAAAGAAGGATTAGTGGATCGGAAATGAGACTGTCGTATCCCAAAAGAAAATCCTGTCGTTTCCATAGAAACGTTACTCGATTTAGAGGGAAATGTCTTAGAACACATAGTATTTTATAGCGACGCAATTTCCGTGTGAATTCGTCAATGTGTGGGAGTGAGGGATGCAGTAAAGAAGGATTAGTGGATCAGAAATGAGATTGTCGTATCCCAAAAGAAAATCGTGTCGTTTCCGTAGAAACGATACTCGATTTAGAAGGAAATGTCTTAAAACACATAGTATTTCATAGCGACGCAATTTACGTGTGAATTCGTCAATGTGTGGGAGTGAGGGATGCAGTAAAGAAGAATTAGTGGATCGGAAATGAGATTGTCGTATCCCAAAAGAAAATCCTGTCGTTTCCATAGAAACGTTACCCGATATAGAAGGAAATGTCATAGAACCCATAGTATTTCATAGCGACGCAATCTCCATGTGAATTCGTCAATGTGTGGGAGTGAGGGATGCAGTAAAGAAGGATTAGTGGATCGGAAATGAGATTGTCGTATCCCAAAAGAAAATCCTGTCGTTTCCATAGAAACGTTACTCGATTTAGAATGAAATTTCTTAGAACACATAGTATTTCATAGCGGCGCAATTTCCGTGTGAATTCGTCAATGTGTGGGAGTGAGGGATGCAGTAAAGAAGGATTAGTGGATCGGAAATGTGATTGTCGTATCCCAAAAGAAAATCCTGTCGTTTCCATAGAAACGTTACTCGATTTAGAAGGAGAAGTCATAGAACCCATAGTAATTCATAGCGACGCAATTTCCGTGTGAATTCGTCAATGTGTGGGAGTGAGGGATGCAGTAAAGAAGGATTAGTGGATCGGAAATGAGATTGTCGTATCCCAAAAGAAAATCCTGTCGTTTCCATAGAAACGTTACTCGATTTAGAAGGAAATATCTTAGAACACATAGTATTTCATAGCGACGCAATTTCCGTGTGAATTCGTCAATGTGTGGGAGTGAGGGATGAAGTAAAGAAGGATTAGTGGATCGGAAATGTGATTGTCGTATCCCAAAACTAAATCCTGTCGTTTCCATTAAAACGTTACTCGATTTAGAAGGAGAAGTCATAGAACCCATAGTATTTTTAGCGACGCAATTTCCGTGTGAATTCGTCAATGTGTGGGAGTGAGGGACGCAGTAAACAAGGATTAGTGGATCGGAAATGTGATTGTCGTATCCCAAAAGAAAATCCTGTCGTTTCCATAGAAACGTTAATCGATTTAGATGGAGAAGTCATAGAACCCATAGTATTTCATAGCGACGCAATTTCCGTGTGAATTCGTCAATGTGTGGGAGTGAGGGATGCAGTAAAGAAGGATTAGTGGAAAGGAAATGAGATTGTCGTATCCCGAAAGAAAATCCTGTCGTTTCCATAGAAACGATACTCGATTTAGAAGGAAATGTCATAGAACACATAGTATTTCATAGCGACGCAATTTCCGTGTGAATTCGTCAATGATTTGGAGTGAGGGATGCAGTAAAGAAGGATTAGTGGATCGGAAACGAGATCGTCGTATCCCAAAAGAAAATCCTGTCGTTTCCATAGTAACGTTACTCGATTTAAAAGGAAATGTCTTAGAACACATAGTATTTCATAGCGACGCAATTTCCGTGTGAATTCGTCAATGTGTGGGAGTGAGGGATGTAGTAAAGAAGGATTAGTGGATCGGAAATGAGATTGTCGTATCCCAAAAGAAAATCCTGTCGTTTCCATAGAAACGTTACTCGATTTAGAAGGAAATGTCTTAGAACACACAGTATTTCATAGCGACGCAATTTCCGTGTGAATTCGTCAATGTGTGGGAGTGAGGGATGCAGTAAAGAAGGATTAGTGGATCGGAAATGAGATTGTCGTATCCCAAAAGAAAATCCTGTCGATTCCATAGAAACGTTACTCGATTTAGAAGGAGAAGTCATAGAACCCATAGTATTTCATAGCGACGTGATTTCCGTTGGAATTCGTCAATGTGTGGGAGTGAGGGATGCAGTAAAGAAGGATTAGTGGATCGGAAATGTGATTGTCGTATCCCAAATGAAAATCCTGTCGTTTACATAGAAACGTTACTCGATTTAGAAGGAAATGTCTTAGAACACATAGTATTTCATAAGGTCGCAATTTCCGTGTGAATTCGTCAATGTGTGGGAGTGAGGGATGCATTAAAGAAGGATTAGTGGATCGGAAATGTGATTGTCGTATCACAAAAGAAAATTCTGTCGATTCCATAGAAACGTTACTCGATTTAGAAGGAGAAGTCATAGAACCCATAGTATTTCATAGCGACGCAATTTCCGTGTGAATTCGTCAATGTGTGGGAGTGAGGGATGCAGTAAAGAAGGATTAGTGGATCGGAAATGAGATTGTCGTATCACAAAAGAAAATCCTGTCGTTTCCATAGAAACGTTACTCGATTTAGAAGGAAATGTCTTAAAACACATAGTATATCATAGCGACGCAATTTCCGTGTGAATTCGTCAATGTGTGGGAGTGAGGGATGCAGTAAAGGAGAATTAGTGGATCGGAAATGAGATTGTCGTATCCCAAAAGAAAAACCTGTCGTTTCCATAGAAACGTCACTCGATTTAGAAGGAAATGTCTTAGAACCCATAGTATTTCATAGCGTCGCAATCTCCATGTGAATTCGTCAATGTGTGGGAGTGAGGGATGCAGTAAAGAAGGATTAGTGGATCGGAAATGAGATTGTCGTATCCCAAAAGAAAATCCTGTCGTTTCCATAGAAACGTTACTCGATATAGAATGAAATTTCTTAGAACACATAGTATTTCATAGCGACGCAATTTCCGTGTGAATTCGTCAATGTGTGGGAGTGAGGGATGCAGTAACAAAGGATTAGTGGATCGGAAATGAGATTGTCGTATCCCAAAACAAAATCCTGTCGTTTCCATAGAAACGTTACTCGATTTAGAAGGAGAAGTCATAGAAAACATAGTATTTCATAGCGACGCAATTTACGTGTGAATTCGTCAATGTGTGGGAGTGAGGGATGCAGTAAGGAAGGATTAGTGGATCGGAAATGAGATTGTCGTATCCCAAAAGAAAATCCTGTCGTTTCAATAGAAACGTTACTCGATTTAGAAGGAAATGTCATAGTACCCATAGTATTTCATAGCGACGCAATTTCCGTGCGAATTCTTCAATGAGTGGGAGTGAGGGATGCAGTAAAGAAGGATTAGTGGATCGGAAATGAGATTGTCGTATCCCAAAAGAAAATCCTGTCGTTTCCATAGAAACGTTACTCGATTTAGAAGGAAATGTCTTAGAACACATAGTATTTCATAGCGGCGCAATTTCCGTGTGAATTCGTCAATGTGTGGGAGTGAGGGATGCAGTAAAGAAGGATTAGTGGATCGGAAATGTGATTGTCGTATCCGAAAAGAAAATCCTGTCGTTTCCATAGAAACGTTAATCGATTTAGATGGAGAAGTCATAGAACCCAAAGTATTTCATAGCGCCGCAATTTCCGTGTGAATTCGTCAATGTGTGGGAGTGAGGGATGCAGTAAAGAAGGATTAGTTGAAAGGAAATGAGATTGTCGTATCCCGAAAGAAAATCCTGTTGTTTCCATAGAAACGTTACTCGATTTAGAAGGGAATGTCATAGAACACATAGTATTTCATAGCGACGCAATTTCCGTGTGAATTCGTCAATGATTTGGAGTGAGGGATGCAGTAAAGAAGTATTAGTGGATCGGAAAAGAGATCTACGTATCCCAAAAGAAAATCCTGTCGTTTCCATAGAAACGTTACTCGATTTAGATGGAAAAGTCTTAGAACACATAGTATTTCATAGCGACGCAATTTCCGTGTGAATTCGTCAATGTGTGGGAGTAAGGGATGCAGTAAAGAAGGATTAGTGGATCGGAAATGAGAGTGTCGTATCCCAAAAGAAAATCCTGTCGTTTCCATAGAAACGTCACTCGATTTGGATGGAAATGTCATAGAACCCATAGAAATTCATAGCGACGCAATTTCCGTGTGAATTCTTCAATGAGTGGGAGTGAGGGATGCAGTAAAGAAGGATTAGTGGATCGGAAATGAGATTGTCGTATCACAAAAGAAAATCCTGTCGTTTCCATAGAAACGTTACCCGATTTAGAAGGAAATGTCTTAGAACACATAGTATTTCATAGCGGCGCAATTTCCGTGTGAATTCGTCAATGTGTGGGAGTGAGGGATGCAGTAAAGAAGGATTAGTGGATCGGAAATGTGATTGTCGTATCCCAAAAGAAAATCCTGTCGTTTCCATAGAAACGTTACTCGATTTAGAAGGAGAAGTCATAGAACCCATAGTATTTCATAGCGATGCCATTTCCGTGTGAATTCGTCAATGTGTGGGAGTGAGTGATGCAGTAAAGAAGGATTAGTGGATCGGAAATGTGATTGCCGTATCCCAAAAGAAAATCCTGTCGTTTCCATAGAAACGTCACTCGATTTAGATGGAAATGTCATAGAACCCATAGAAATTCATAGCGACGAAATTTCCGTGTGAATTCGTAAATGTGTGGGAGTGAGGGATGCAGTAAAGAAGGATCAGTGGATCGGAAATGAGATTGTCGTATCCCAAAAGAAAATCTTGTCGTATCCATAGAAAAGTTACTCGATTTAGAAGGAAATGTCTTAGAACACAAAGTATTTCATAGCGACGCAATTTCCGTGTGAATTCGTCAATGTGTGGGAGCGAGGGATGCAGTAAAGAAGGATTAGTGGATCGGAAATGAGATTGTCGTATCCCAAAAGAAAATCCTGTCGTTTCCATAGAAACGTTACTCGATTTAGAAGGAAATGTCTTAGAACACATAGTATTTCATAGCGACGCAAATTCCGTGTGAATTCGTCAATGTGTGGGAGTGAGGGATGCAGTAAAGAAGGATTAGTGGATCGGAAATGAGATTGTCGTATCCCAAAAGAAAATCCTGTCGTTTCCATAGAAACGTTACTCGATTTAGAAGGAGAAGCCATAGAACCCATAGTATTTCATAGCGACGCAATTTCCGTGTGAAATCGTCAATGTGTGGGAGTGAGGGATGCAGTAAAGAAGGATTAGTGGATCGGAAATGAGATTGTCGTATCCCAAAAGAAAATCCTGTCGTTTCCATAGAAACGTTACCCGATTTAGAAGGAAATGTCTTAGAACACATAGTATTTCATAGCGACGCAATTTCCGTGTGAATTCGTCAATGTTTGGGAGTGAGGGATGCAGTAAAGAAGGATTAGTGGATCGGAAATGTGATTGTCGTATCCCAAAAGAAAATCCTGTCGTTTCCATAGAAACGTTACTCGATTTAGAAGGAGAAGTCATAGAACCCATAGTATTTCATAGCGACGCAATTTCCGTGTGAATTCGTCAATGTGTGGGAGTGAGGGATGCAGTAAAGAAGGATTAGTGGATCAGAAATGAGATTGTCGTATCCCAAAAGAAAATCCTGTCGATTCCATAGAAACGTTACTCGATTTAGAAGGAGAAGTCATAGAACCCATAGTATTTCATAGCGACGTGATTTCCGTGTGAATTCGTCAATGTGTGGGAGTGAGGGATGCAGTTAAGAAGGATTAGTGGATCGGAAATGTGATTGTCGTATCCCAAAAGAAAATCCTGTCGTTTCCATAGAAACGTTACTCGATTTAGAAGGAAATGTCTTAAAACACATAGTATATCATAGCGACGCAATTTCCGTGTGAATTCGTCAATGTGTGGGAGTGAGGGATGCAGTAAAGAGGAATTAGTGGATCGGAAATGAGATTGTCGTATACCAAAAGAAAATCCTGTCGTTTCCATAGAAACGTCACTCGATTTAGAAGGAAATGTCTTAGAACCCATAGTATTTCATAGCGTCGCAATCTCCATGTGAATTCGTCAATGTGTGGGAGTGAGGGATGCAGTAAAGAAGGATTAGTGGATCGGAAATGAGATTGTCGTATCCCAAAAGAAAATCCTGTCGTTTCAATAGAAACGTTACTCGATTTAGAAGGAAATGTCATAGAACCCATAGTATTTCATAGCGACGCAATTTCCGTGCGAATTCTTCAATGAGTGGGAGTGAGGGATGCAGTAAAGAAGGATTAGTGGGTCGGAAATGAGATTGTCGTAACCCAAAAGAAAATCCTGTCGTTTCCATAGAAACGTTACTCGATTTAGAAGGAAATGTCTTAGAACACATAGTATTTCATAGCGACGCAATTTCCGTGAGAATTCGTCAATGCGTGGGAGTGAGGGATGCAGTAAAGATGGATTAGTGGATCGGAGATGTGATTGTCGTATCCCAAAAGAAAATCCTGTCGGTTCCACAGAAACGTTACTCGATTTAGAAGGAGAAGTCATAGAACCCATAGTATTTCATAGCGACGCAATTTCCGTGTGAATTCGTCAATGTGTGGGAGTGAGGAATGCAGTAAAGAAGGATTAGTGGATCGGAAATGAGATTGTCGTATCCCAAAAGAAAATCCTGTCGTTTCCATAGAAACGTTACTCGATTTAGAAGGAAATGTCTTAGTACACATAGTATTTCATAGCGACGAAATTTCCGTTTGAATTCGTCAGTGTGTGGGAGTGAGGGATGCAGTAAAGAAGGATTAGTGGATCGGAAATGTGATTGTCGTATCCCAAAACAAAATCTTGTTGTTTCCATTAAAACGTTACTCGATTTAGAAGGAGATGTCATAGAACCCATAGTATTTTTAGCGACGCAATTTCTGTGTGAATTCGTCAATGTGTGGGAATGAGGGATGCAGTAAAGAAGAATTAGTGGATCGGAAATGTGATTGTCGTGTCCCAAAAGAAAATCCTGTCGTTTCCATAGAAACGTTAATCGATTTAGATGGAGAAGTCATAGAACCCATAGTATTTCATAGCGACGCAATTTCCGTGTGAATTCGTCAATGTGTGGGAGTGAGGGATGCAGTAAAGAAGGATTAGTGGAAAGGAAATTAGATTGTCGTATCCCGAAAGAAAATCCGGTCGTTTCCATAGAAACGTTACTCGATTTAGAAGGGAATGTCTTAGAACACATAGTATTTCATAGCGACGCATTTTCCGTGTGAATTCGTCAATGATTTGGAGTGAGGGATGCAGTAAAGAAGGATTAGTGGATCGGAAAAGAGATCTACGTATCCCAAAAGAAAATCCTGTCGTTTCCATAGAAACGTTACTCGATTTAGAAGGAAATGTCTTAGAACACATAGTATTTCATAGCGACGCAATTTCCGTGTGAATTCGTCAATGTGTGGGAGTAAGGGATGCAGTAAAGAAGGATTAGTGGATCGGAAATGAGAGTGTCGTATCCCAAAAGAAAATCCTGTCGTTTCCATAGAAACGTCACTCGATTTAGATGGAAATGTCACAGAACCCATAGAAATTCATAGCGACGCAATTAACGTGTGAATTCGTCAATGTGTGGGAGTGAGGGATGCAGTAAAGAAGGATTAGTGGATCGGAAATGAGATTGTCGTATCCCAAAAGAAAATACTGTCGTTTCCATAGAAAAGTTACTCGATTTAGAAGGAAATGTCTTAGAACACAAAGTATTTCATAGCGACCCAATTTCCGTGTGAATTCGTCAATGTGTGGGAGCGAGGGATGCAGTAAAGAAGGATTAGTGGATCGGAAATGAGATTGTCGTATCCCAAAAGAAAATCCTGTCGTTTCCATAGAAACGTTACTCGATTTAGAAGGAAATGTCTTAGAACACATAGTATTTCATAGCGACGCAATTTCCGTGTGAATTCGTCAATGTGTGGGAGTGAGGGATGCAGTAAAGAAGGATTAGTGGATCGGAAATGTGATTGTCGTATCCCAAAAGAAAATCCTGTCGTTTCCATAGAAACGTTACTCGATTTAGAAGGAGAAGTCATAGAACCCATAGTATGTCATAGCGACGTGATTTCCGTGTGAATTCGTCAATGTGCGGGAGTGAGGGATGCAGTAAAGAAGGATTAGTGGATCGGAAATGTGATTGTCGTATCCCAAAAGAAAATCCTGTCGTTTACATAGAAACGTTACTCGATTTAGAAGGAAATGTCTTAGTACACATAGTGTTTCATAGCGACGCAATTTCCGTGTGAATTCGTCAATGTGTGGGAGTGAGTGATGCAGTAAAGAAGGATTAGTGGATCGGAAATGTGATTGTCGTATCCCAAAAGAAAATTCTGTCGATTATATAGAAACGTTACTCGATTTAGAAGGAGAAGTCATAGAACCCATAGTATTTCATAGCGACTTGATTTCCGTGTGAATTCGTCAATGTGTGGGAGAGAGGGATGCAGTTAAGAAGGATTAGTGGATCGGAAATGTGATTGTCGTATCCCAAAATAAAATCCTGTCGTTTCCATAGAAACGTTACTCGATTTAGAAAGAGAAGTCATAGAACCCATAATATTTCATAGCGACGCAATTTCCGTGTGAATTCGTGAATGTGTGGGAGTGAGGGATGCAGTAAAGAAGGATTAGTGGATCGGAAATGAGATTGTCGTATCCCAAAAGAAAATCCTGTCGTTTCCATAGAAACGTTACTCGATTTAGAAGGACATGTCTTAAAACACATAGTATATCATAGCGTCGCAATTTCCGTGTGAATTCGTCAATGTGTGGGAGTGAGGGATGCAGTAAAGAAGAATTAGTGGATCGGAAATGAGATTGTCGTATCCCAAAAGAAAATCCTGTCGTTTCCATAGAAACGTCACTCGATTTAGAAGGAAATGTCTTAGAACCCATAGTATTTCATAGCGTCGCAATCTCCATGTGAATTCGTCAATGTGTGGGAGTGAGGGATGCAGTAAAGAAGGATTAGTGGATCGGAAATGAGATTGTCGTATCCCAAAAGAAAATCCTGTCGTTTCAATAGAAACGTTACTCGATTTAGAAGGAAATGTCATAGAACCCATAGTATTTCATAGCGACGCAATATCCGTGCGAATTCTTCAATGAGTGGGAGAGAGGGATGCAGTAAAGAAGGATTAGTGGGTCGGAAATGAGATTGTCGTATCCCAAAAGAAAATCCTGTCGTTTCCATAGAAACGTTACTCGATTTAGAATGAAATGTCTTAGAACACATAGTATTTCATAGCGACGCAATTTCCGTGAGAATTCGTCAATGCGTGGGAGTGAGGGATGCAGTAAAGATGGATTAGTGGATCGGAAATGTGATTGTCGTATCCCAAAAGAAAATCCTATCGGTTCCATACAAACGTTACTCGATTTAGAAGGAGAAGTCATAAAACCCATAGTATTGCATAACGACGCAATTTCCGTGTGAATTCGTCAATGTGTGGGAGTGAGGAATGCAGTAAAGAAGGATTAGTGGATCGGAAATGAGATTGTCGTATCCCAAAAGAAAATCCTGTCGTTTCCATAGAATCGTTACTCGATTTAGAAGGAAATGTCTTAGAACACATAGTATTTCATAGCGACGCAATTTCCGTGTGAATTCGTCAATGTGTGGGAGTGAGGGATGCAGTAAAGAAGGATTAGTGGATCGGAAATGGGATTGTCGTATCCCAAAAGAAAATCCTGTCGTTTCCATAGAAACGTTACTCGATTTAGAATGAAATTTCTTAGAACACATAGTATTTCATAGCGACGCAATTTCCGTGTGAATTCGTCAATGTGTGGGAGTGAGGGATGCAGTAAAGAATGATTAGTGGATCGGAAATGTGATTGTCGTATCCCAAAAGAAAATTCTGTCGATTCCATAGAAACGTTACTCGATTTAGAAGGAGAAGTCATAGAACCCATAGTATTTTATAGCGACGTGATTTCCGTGTGAATTCGTCAATGTGTGGGAGTGAGGGATGCAGTAAAGAAAGATTAGTGGATCGGAAATGGGATTGTCGTATCCCAAAAGAAAATCCTGTCGTTTCCATAGTAACGTTACTCGATTTAGAATGAAATTTCTTAGAACACATAGTATTTAATAGCGACGCAATTTCCGTGTGAATTCGTCAATGTGTGGGAGTGAGGAATGCAGTAAAGAAGGATTAGTGGATCGGAAATGAGATTGTCGTATCCCAAAAGAAAATCCTGTCGTTTCCATAGAAACGTTACTCGATTTAGAAGGAAATGCCTTAGAACACATAGTATTTCATAGCGACGCAATTTCCGTGTGAATTCGTCAATGTGTGGGAGTGAGGGATGCAGTAAAGAAGGATTAGTGAATCGGAAATGGGATTGTCGTATCCCAAAAGAAAATCCTGTCGTTTCCATAGAAACGTTACTCGATTTAGAATGAAATTTACGTAGAACACATAGTATTTCATAGCGACGCAATTTCCGTGTGAATTCGTCAATGTGTGGGAGTGAGGGATGCAGTAAAGAAGGATTAGTGGATCGGAAAAGTGATTGTCGTATCCCAAAAGAAAATTCTGTCGATTCCATAGAAACGTTACTCGATTTAGAAGGAGAAGTCATAGGACCCATAGTATTTCATAGCAACGTGATTTCCGTGTGAATTCGTCAATGTGTGGGAGTGAGGGATGCAGTAAAGAAGGATTAGTGGATCGGAAATGGGATTGTCGTATCCCAAAAGAAAACATGTCGTTTCCATAGTAACGTTACTCGATTTAGAATGACATTTCTTAGAACACATAGTATTTCATAGCGACGCAATTTCCGTGTGAATTCGTCAATGTGTGGGAGTGAGGAATGCAGTAAAGAAGGATTAGTGGATCGGAAATGAGATTGTCGTATCCCAAAAGAAAATCCTGTCGTTTCCATAGAAACGTTACTCGATTTAGAAGGAAATGTCTTAGAACACATAGTATTTCATAGCGACGCAATTTCCGTGTGAATTCGTCAATGTGTGGGAGTGAGGGATGCAGTAAAGAAGGATTAGTGGATCGGAAATGGGATTGTCGTATGCCAAAAGAAAATCCTGCCGTTTCCATAGAAACGTTACTCGATTTAGAATGAAATTTCTTAGAACACATAGTATTTCATAGCGACGCAATTTCCGTGTAAATTCGTCAATGTGTGGGAGTGAGGGATGCAGTAAAGAAGGATTAGTGGATCGGAAATGTGATTGTCGTATCCCAAGAGAAAATTCTGTCGATTCCATAGAAACGTTACTCGATTTAGAAGGAGAAGTCATAGAACCCATAGTATTTCATAGCGACGTGATTTCCGTGTGAATTCGTCAATGTGTGGGAGTGAGGGATGCAGTAAAGAAGGATTAGTGGATCGGAAATGAGATTGTCGTATCCCAAAAGAAAATCCTGTCGTTTGTATAGAAACGTTACTCGATTTAGAAGGAGATGTCATAGAACCCATAGTATTTCATAGCGACGCAATTTCCGTGTGAATTCGTCAATGTGTGGGAGTGAGGGATGCAGTAAAGAAGGATTAGTGGATCGGAAATGAGATTGTCGTATCCCAAAAGAAAATCCTGTCGTTTCCATAGAAACGTTACTCGATTTAGAAAGAAATGTCTTAGAACACATAGTATTTCATAGCGACGCAATTTCCGTGTGAATTCGTCAATGTGTGGGAGTGAGGGATGCAGTAAAGAAGGATTAGTGGATCGGAAATGTGATTGTCGTATCCCAAAAGAAAATCCTGTCATTTCCATAGAAACTTTACTCGATTTAGAAGGAGAAGTCATAGAACCCACAGTATTTCATAGCGACGCAATTTCCGTGTGAATTCGTCAATGTGTGGGAGTGAGGGATGCAGTAAAGAAGGATTAGTGGATCGGAAACGAGATTGTCGTATCCCAAAAGAAAATCCTGTCGTTTCCATAGAAACGTTACTCGATTTAGAAGGAAATGTCTTAGAACACATAGAATTTCATGGCGACGCAATTTCCGTGTGAATTCGTCAATGTGTGGGAGTGAGGGATGCAGTAAAGATGGATTAGTGGATCGGAAATGTGATTGTCGTATCCCAAAAGAAAATCCTGTCGATTCCATAGAAACGTTACTCGATTTAGAAGGAGAAGTCATAGAACCCATAGTATTTCATAGCGACGTGATCTCCGTGTGAATTCGTCAATGTGTGGGAGTGAGGGATGCAGTAAAGAAGGATTAGTGGATCGGAAATGTGATTGACGTATCCCAAATGAAAATCCTGTCGTTTACATAGAAACGTTACTCGACTTAGAAGGAAATGTCTTAGAACACATAGTATTTCATAGCGACGCAATTTCCGTGTGAATTCGTCAATGTGTGGGAGTGAGGGATGCAGTAAAGGAGGATTAGTGGATCGGAAATGTGGTTGTCCTATCCCAAAAGAAAATTCTGTCGATTCCATAGAAACGTTACTCGATTTAGCAGGAGAAGTCATAGAACCCATAGTATTTCATAGCGACGTGATTTCCGTGTGAATTCGTCAATGTGTGGGAGTGAGGGATGCAGTAAAGAAGGATTAGTGGATCGGAAATGAGATTGTCGTATCCCAAAAGAAAATCCTGTCGTTTCCATAGAAACGTTACTCGATTTAGAAGGAAATGTCTTAGAACACATAGTATTTCATAGCGACGCAATTTCCGTGTGAATTCGTCAATGTGTGGGAGTGAGGGATGCAGTAAAGATGGATTAGTGGATCGGAAATGTGATTGTCGTATCCCAAAAGAAAATCCTGTCGATTCCATAGAAACGTTACTCGATTTAGAAGGAGAAGTCATAGAACCCATAGTATTTCATAGCGACGTGATCTCCGTGTGAATTCGTCAATGTGTGGGAGTGAGGGATGCAGTAAAGAAGGATTAGTGGATCGGAAATGTGATTGTCGTATCCCAATAGAAAATCCTGTCGTTTCCATAGAAACGTTACTCGATTTAAAGGAGAAGTCATAGAACCCATAATATTTCATAGCGACGCAATTTCCGTGTGAATTCGTCAATGTGTGGGAGTGAGGGATGCAGTAAAGAAGGAATAGTGGATCGGAAATGTGATTGTCGTATCCCAAAGGAAAATCCTGTCGTTTCCATAGAAACGTTACTCGATTTAGAATGAAATTTTCGTAGAACACATAGTATTTCATAGCGACGCAATTTCCGTGTGAATTCGTCAATGTGTGGGAGTGAGGGATGCAGTAAAGAAGGATTAGTGGATCGGAAATGTGATTGTCGTATCCCAAAAGAAAATTCTGTCGATTCCATAGAAACCTTACTCGATTTAGAAGGAGAAGTCATAGGACCCATAGTATTTCATAGCGACGTGATTTCCGTGTGAATTCGTCAATGTGTGGGAGTGAGGGATGCAGTAAAGAAGGATTAGTGGATCGGAAATGGGATTGTCGTATCCCAAAAGAAAACATGTCGTTTCCATAGTAACGTTACTCGATTTAGAATGAAATTTCTTAGAACACATAGTATTTCATAGCGACGCAATTTCCGTGTGAATTCGTCAATGTGTGGGAGTGAGGAATGCAGTAAAGAAGGATTAGTGGATCGGAAATGAGATTGTCGTATCCCAAAAGAAAATCCTGTCGTTTCCATAGAAACGTTACTCGATTTAGAAGGAAATGTCTTAGAACACATAGTATTTCATAGCAACGCCATTTCCGTGTGAATTCGTCAATGTGTGGGAGTGAGGGATGCAGTAAAGAAGGATTAGTGGATCGGAAATGGGATTGTCGTATCCCAAAAGAAAATCCTGTCGTTTCCATAGAAACGTTACTCGATTTAGAATGAAATTTCTTAGAACACATAGTATTTCATAGCGACGCAATTTCCGTGTAAATTCGTCAATGTGTGGGAGTGAGGGATGCAGTAAAGAAGGATTAGTGGATCGGAAATGTGATTGTCGTATCCCAAGAGAAAATTCTGTCGATTCCATAGAAACGTTACTCGATTTAGAAGGAGAAGTCATAGAACCCATAGTATTTCATAGCGACGTGATTTCCGTGTGAATTCGTCAATGTGTGGGAGTGAGGGATGCAGTAAAGAAGGATTAGTGGATCGGAAATGAGATTGTCGTATCCCAAAAGAAAATCCTGTCGTTTCTATAGAAACGTTACTCGATTTAGAAGGAGAAGTCATAGAACCCATAGTATTTCATAGCGACGCAATTTCCGTGTGAATTCGTCAATGTGTGGGAGTGAGGGATGCAGTAAAGAAGGATTAGTGGATCGGAAATGAGATTGTCGTATCCCAAAAGAAAATCCTGTCGTTTCCATAGAAACGTTACTCGATTTAGAAAGAAATGTCTTAGAACACATAGTACTTCATAGCGACGCAATTTCCGTGTGAATTCGTCAATGTGTGGGAGTGAGGGATGCAGTAAAGAAGGATTAGTGGATCGGAAATGTGATTGTCGTATCCCAAAAGAAAATCCTGTCATTTCCATAGAAACTTTACTCGATTTAGAAGGAGAAGTCATAGAACCCACCGTATTTCATAGCGACGCAATTTCCGTGTGAATTCGTCAATGTGTGGGAGTGAGGGATGCAGTAAAGAAGGATTAGTGGATCGGAAACGAGATTGTCGTATCCCAAAAGAAAATCCTGTCGTTTCCATAGAAACGTTACTCGATTTAGAAGGAAATGTCTTAGGACACATAGAATTTCATGGCGACGCAATCTCCGTGTGAATTCGTCAATGTGTGGGAGTGAGGGATGCAGTAAAGATGGATTAGTGGATCGGAAATGTGATTGTCGTATCCCAAAAGAAAATCCTGTCGATTCCATAGAAACGTTACTCGATTTAGAAGGAGAAGTCATAGAACCCATAGTATTTCATAGCGACGTGATCTCCGTGTGAATTCGTCAATGTGTGGGAGTGAGGGATGCAGTAAAGAAGGATTAGTGGATCGGAAATGTGATTGACGTATCCCAAAAGAAAATCCTGTCGTTTACATAGAAACGTTACTCGACTTAGAAGGAAATGTCTTAGAACACATAGTATTTCATAGCGACGCAATTTCCGTGTGAATTCGTCAATGTGTGGGAGTGAGGGATGCAGTAAAGGAGGATTAGTGGATCGGAAATGTGGTTGTCCTATCCCAAAAGAAAATTCTGTCGATTCCATAGAAACGTTACTCGATTTAGCAGGAGAAGTCATAGAACCCATAGTATTTCATAGCGACGTGATTTCCGTGTGAATTCGTCAATGTGTGGGAGTGAGGGATGCAGTAAAGAAGGATTAGTGGATCGGAAATGAGATTGTCGTATCCCAAAAGAAAATCCTGTCGTTTCCATAGAAACGTTACTCGATTTAGAAGGAAATGTCTTAGAACACATAGTATTTCATAGCGACGCAATTTCCGTGTGAATTCGTCAATGTGTGGGAGTGAGGGATGCAGTAAAGATGGATTAGTGGATCGGAAATGTGATTGTCGTATCCCAAAAGAAAATCCTGTCGATTCCATAGAAACGTTACTCGATTTAGAAGGAGAAGTCATAGAACCCATAGTATTTCATAGCGACGTGATCTCCGTGTGAATTCGTCAATGTGTGGGAGTGAGGGATGCAGTAAAGAAGGATTAGTGGATCGGAAATGTGATTGTCGTATCCCAATAGAAAATCCTGTCGTTTCCATAGAAACGTTACTCGATTTAAAGGAGAAGTCATAGAACCCATAATATTTCATAGCGACGCAATTTCCGTGTGAATTCGTCAATGTGTGGGAGTGAGGGATGCAGTAAAGAAGGAATAGTGGATCGGAAATGTGATTGTCGTATCCCAAAGGAAAATCCTGTCGTTTCCATAGAAACGTTACTCGATTTAGAATGAAATTTTCGTAGAACACATAGTATTTCATAGCGACGCAATTTCCGTGTGAATTCGTCAATGTGTGGGAGTGAGGGATGCAGTAAAGAAGGATTAGTGGATCGGAAATGTGATTGTCGTATCCCAAAAGAAAATTCTGTCGATTCCATAGATACCTTACTCGATTTAGAAGGAGAAGTCATAGGACCCATAGTATTTCATAGCGACGTGATTTCCGTGTGAATTCGTCAATGTGTGGGAGTGAGGGATGCAGTAAAGAAGGATTAGTGGATCGGAAATGGGATTGTCGTATCCCAAAAGAAAACATGTCGTTTCCATAGTAACGTTACTCGATTTAGAATGAAATTTCTTAGAACACATAGTATTTCATAGCGACGCAATTTCCGTGTGAATTCGTCAATGTGTGGGAGTGAGGAATGCAGTAAAGAAGGATTAGTGGATCGGAAATGAGATTGTCGTATCCCAAAAGAAAATCCTGTCGTTTCCATAGAAACGTTACTCGATTTAGAAGGAAATGTCTTAGAACACATAGTATTTCATAGCAACGCCATTTCCGTGTGAATTCGTCAATGTGTGGGAGTGAGGGATGCAGTAAAGAAGGATTAGTGGATCGGAAATGGGATTGTCGTATCCCAAAAGAAAATCCTGTCGTTTCCATAGAAACGTTACTCGATTTAGAATGAAATTTCTTAGAACACATAGTATTTCATAGCGACGCAATTTCCGTGTAAATTCGTCAATGTGTGGGAGTGAGGGATGCAGTAAAGAAGGATTAGTGGATCGGAAATGTGATTGTCGTATCCCAAGAGAAAATTCTGTCGATTCCATAGAAACGTTACTCGATTTAGAAGGAGAAGTCATAGAACCCATAGTATTTCATAGCGACGTGATTTCCGTGTGAATTCGTCAATGTGTGGGAGTGAGGGATGCAGTAAAGAAGGATTAGTGGATCGGAAATGAGATTGTCGTATCCCAAAAGAAAATCCTGTCGTTTCTATAGAAACGTTACTCGATTTAGAAGGAGAAGTCATAGAACCCATAGTATTTCATAGCGACGCAATTTCCGTGTGAATTCGTCAATGTGTGGGAGTGAGGGATGCAGTAAAGAAGGATTAGTGGATCGGAAATGAGATTGTCGTATCCCAAAAGAAAATCCTGTCGTTTCCATAGAAACGTTACTCGATTTAGAAGGAGAAGTCATAGAACCCATAGTATTTCATAGCGACGTGATCTCCATGTGAATTCGTCAATGTGTGGGAGTGAGGGATGCAGTAAAGAAGTGTTAGTGGATCGGAAATGTGATTGTCGTATCCCAAAAGAAAATCCTGTCGTTTACATAGAAACGTTACTCGACTTAGAAGGAAATGTCTTAGAACACATAGTATTTCATAGCGACGCAATTTCCGTGTGAATTCGTCAATGTGTGGGAGTGAGGGATGCAGTAAAGGAGGATTAGTGGATCGGAAATGTGGTTGTACTATCCCAAAAGAAAATTCTGTCGATTCCATAGAAACGTTACTCAATTTAGCAGGAGAAGTCATAGAACCCATAGTATTTCATAGCGACGTGATTTCCGTGTGAATTCGTCAATGTGTGGGAGTGAGGGATGCAGTAAAGAAGGATTAGTGGATCGGAAATGTGATTGTCGTATCCCAAAAGAAAATCCTGTCGTTTCCATAGAAACGTTACTCGATTTAGAAGGAAATGTCATAGAACACATAGTATTTCATAGCGACGCAATTTCCGTGTGAATTCGTCAATGTGTGGGAGTGAGGGATGCAGTAAAGATGGATTAGTGGATCGGAAATGTGATTGTCGTATCCCAAAAGAAAATCCTGTCGATTCCATAGAAACGTTACTCGATTTAGAAGAAGAAGTCATAGAACCCATAGTACTTCATAGCGACGTGATCTCCGTGTGAATTCGTCAATGTGTGGGAGTGAGGGATGCAGTAAAGAAGGATTAGTGGATCGGAAATGTGATTGTCGTATCCCAATAGAAAATCCTGTCGTTTCCATAGAAACGTTACTCGATTTAAAGGAGAAGTCATAGAACCCATAATATTTCATAGCGACGCAATTTCCGTGTGAATTCGTCAATGTGTGGGAGTGAGGGATGCAGTAAAGACGGAATAGTGGATCGGAAATGTGATTGTCGTATCCCAAAAGAAAATCCTGTCGTTTCCATAGAAACGTTACCCGATTTAGAAGGAGAAGTCATAGAACCCATAGTATTTCATAGCGACGCAATTTCCGTGTGAATTCGTCAATGTGTGGGAGTGAGGGATGCAGTAAAGAAGGATTAGTGGATCGGAAATGAGATTGTCGTATCCCAAAAGAAAATCCTGTCGTTTCCATAGAAACGTTACTCGATTTAGAAGGAAATATCTTAGAACACAAGGTATTTCATAGCGACGCAATTTCCGTGTGAATTCGTCAATGTGTGGGAGCGAGGGATGCAGTAAAGAAGGATTAGTGGATCGGAAATGAGATTGTCGTATCCCAAAAGACAATCCTGTCGTTTCCATAGAAACGTTACTCGATATAGAAAGAAATGTCATAGAACACATAGTATTTCATAGCGACGCAATTTCCGTGTGAATTCGTCAATGATTTGGAGTGAGGGAAGCAGTAAAGAAGGATTAGTGGATCGGAAACGAGATCGTCGTATCCCAAAAGAAAATCCTGTCGTTTCCATAGAAACGTTACTCGATTTAGAAGGAAATGTCTTATAACACATAGTATTTCAAAGCGACGCAATTTCCGTGTGAATTCGTCAATGTGTGGGAGTAAGGGATGCAGTAAAGAAGGATTAGTGGATCGGAAATGAGAGTGACGTATCCCAAAAGAAAATCCTGTCGTTTCCATAGAAACGTTACTCGATTTAGATGGAAATGACATAGAACCCATAGTAATTCATAGCGACGCAATTTCCGTGTGAATTCGTCAATGTGTGGGAGTGAGGGATGCAGTAAAGAAGGATTAGTAGATCGGAAATGAGATTGTCGTATCCCAAAAGAAAATCCTGTCGTTTCCATAGAAACGTTACTCGATTTAGAAGGAAATATCTTAGAACACAAAGTATTTCATAGCGACGCAATTTCCGTGTGAATTCGTCAATGTGTGGCAGCGAGGGATACAGTAAAGAAGGATTAGTGGATCGGAAATGAGATTGTCGTATCCCAAAAGACAATCCTGTCGTTTCCATAGAAACGTTACTCGATTTAGAAGGAAATGTCTTAGAACACATAGTATTTCATAGCGACGCAATCTCCGTGTGAATTCGTGAATGTGTGGGAGTGAGGGATGCAGTAATAAAGGATTAGTGGATTGGAAATGAGATTGTCGTATCCCAAAAAAAAATACCGTCGTTTCCATAGAAACGTTACTCGATTTACAAGGAAATGTCTTAAAACACATAGTATATCATAGCGACGCAATTTCCGTGTGAATTCGTCAATGTGTGGGAGTGAGGGATGCAGTAAAGAAGAATTAGTGGATCGGAAATGAGATTGTCGTATCCCAAAAGAAAATCCTTTCGTTTCCATAGAAACGTCACTCGATTTAGAAGGAAATGTCTTAGAACCCATAGTATTTCATAGCGTCGCAATCTCCATGTGAATTAGTCAATGTGTGGGAGTGAGGGATGCAGTAAAGAAGGATTAGTGGATCGGAAATGAGATTGTCGTATCCCAAAAGAAAATCCTGTCGTTTCAATAGAAACGTTACTCGATTTAGAAGGAAATGTCTTAGAACACATAGTATTTCATAGCGACGCAATTTCCGTGAGAATTCGTCAATGCGTGGGGGTGAGGGATGCAGTAAAGATGGATTAGTGGATCGGAAATGTGATTGTCGTAACCCAAAAGAAAATCCTGTCGGTTCCATAGAAACGTCACTCGATTTAGAAGGAGAAGTCATAGAACACATAGTATTTCATAGCGACGCAATTTCCGTGTGAATTCGTCAATGTGTGGGAGTGAGGAATGCAGTAAAGAAGGATTAGTGGATCGGAAATGAGATTGTCGTATCCCAAAAGAAAATCCTGTCGTTTCCATAGAAACGTTACTCGATTTAGAAGGAAATGTCTTAGAACACATAGTATTTCATAGCGACGCAATTTCCGTGTGAATTCGTCAATGTGTGGGAGTGAGGGATGCAGTAAAGAAGGATTAGTGGATCGGAAATGGGATTGTCGTATCCCAAAAGAAAATCCTGTCGTTTCCATAGAAACGTTACACGATTTAGAATGAAATTTTCGTAGAACACATAGTATTTCATAGCGACGCAATTTCCGTGTGAATTCGTCAATGTGTGGGAGTGAGGGATGCAGTAAAGAAGGATTAGTGGATCGGAAATGTGATTGACGTATCCCAAAAGAAAATTCTGTCGATTCCATAGAAACGTTACTCGATTTAGAAGGAGAAGTCATAGGACCCATAGTATTTCATAGCGACGTGATTTCCGTGTGAATTCGTCAATGTGTGGGAGTGAGGAATGCAGTAAAGAAGGATTAGTGGATCGGAAATGGGATTGTCGTATCCCAAAAGAAAATCCTGTCGTTTCTATAGTAACGTTACTCGATTTAGAATGAAATTTCTTAGAACACATAGTATTTCATAGCGACGCAATTTCCGTGTGAATTCGTCAATGTGTGGGAGTGAGGAATGCAGTAAAGAAGGATTAGTGGATCGGAAATGAGATTGTCGTATCCCAAAAGAAAATCCTGTCGTTTCCATAGAAACGTTACTCGATTTAGAAGGAAATGTCTTAGAACACATAGTATTTCATAGTGACGCAATTTCCGTGTGAATTCGTCAATGTGTGGGAGTGAGGGATGCAGTAAAGAAGGATTAGTGGATCGGAAATGGGATTGTCGTATCCCAAAAGAAA
Source organism: Schistocerca cancellata (assembly GCF_023864275.1). NCBI lineage: Eukaryota > Metazoa > Arthropoda > Insecta > Orthoptera > Acrididae > Schistocerca > Schistocerca cancellata. The sequence continues at coordinate 732,952,920 of NC_064631.1, forward strand.
ATCCTGTCGTTTCCATAGAAACGTTACTCGATTTAGAATGAAATTTCTTATAACACATAGTATTTCATAGCGACGCAATTTCCGTGTAAATTCGTCAATGTGTGGGAGTGAGGGATACAGTAAAGAAGGATTAGTGGATCGGAAATGTGATTGTCGTATCCCAAGAGAAAATTCTGACGATTCCATAGAAACGTTACTCGATTCAGAAGGAGAAGTCATAGAACCCATAGTATTTCATAGCGACGTGATTTCCGTGTGAATTCGTCAATGTGTGGGAGTGAGGGATGCAGTAAAGAAGGATTAGTGGATCGGAAATGAGATTGTCGTATCCCAAAAGAAAATCCTGTCGTTTCCATAGAAACGTTACTCGATTTAGAAGGAGAAGTCATAGAACCCATAGTATTTCATAGCGACGCAATTTCCGTGTGAATTCGTCAATGTGTGGGAGTGAGGGATGCAGTAAAGAAGGATTAGTGGATCGGAAATGAGATTGTCGTATCCCAAAAGAAAATCCTGTCGTTTCCATAGAAACGTTACTCGATTTAGAAGGAAATGTCTTAGAACACATAGTATTTCATAGCGACGCAATTTCCGTGTGAATTCGTCAATGTGTGGGAGTGAGGGATGCAGTAAAGAAGGATTAGTCGATCGGAAATGTGATTGTCGTATCCCAAAAGAAAATCCTGTCATTTCCATAGAAACGTTACTCGATTTAGAAGGAGAAGTCATAGAACCCACAGTATTTCATAGCGACGCAATTTCCGTGTGAATTCGTCAATGTGTGGGAGTGAGGGATGCAGTAAAGAAGGATTAGTGGATCGGAAACGAGATTGTCGTATCCCAAAAGAAAATCCTGTCGTTTCCATAGAAACGTTACTCGATTTAGAAGGAAATGTCTTAGAACACTTAGAATTTCATGGCGACGCAATTTCCGTGTGAATTCGTCAATGTGTGGGAGTGAGGGATGCAGGAAAGATGGATTAGTGGATCGGAAATGTGATTGTCGTATCCCAAAAGAAAATCCTGTCGATTCCATAGAAACGTTACTCGATTTAGAAGGAGAAGTCATAGAACCCATAGTATTTCATAGCGACGTGATCTCCGTGTGAATTCGTCAATGTGTGGGAGTGAGGGATGCAGTAAAGAAGGATTAGTGGATCGGAAATGTAATTGTCGTATCCCAAAAGAAAATCCTGTCGTTTACATAGAAACGTTACTCGACTTAGAAGGAAATGTCTTAGAACACATAGTATTTCATAGCGACGCAATTTCCGTGTGAATTCGTCAATGTGTGGGAGTGAGGGATGCAGAAAGGAGGATTAGTGGATCGGAAATGTGGTTGTCCTATCCCAAAAGAAAATTCTGTCGAATCCATAGAAACGTTACTCGATTTAGCAGGAGAAGTCATAGAACCCATAGTATTTCATAGCGACGTGATTTCCGTGTGAATTCGTCAATGGGTGGGAGTGAGGGATGCAGTAAAGAAGGATTAGTGGATCGGAAATGAGATTGTCGTATCCCGAAAGGAAATCCTGTCGTTTCCATAGCAACGTTACTCGATTTAGAAGGAAATGTCTTAGAACACATAGTATTTCATAGCGACGCAATTTCCGTGTGAATTCGTCAATGTGTGGGAGTGAGGGATGCAGTAAAGATGGATTAGTGGATCGGAAATGTGATTGTCGTATCCCAAAAGAAAATCCTGTCGATTCCATAGAAACGTTACTCGATTTAGAAGGAGAAGTCATAGAACCAATAGTATTTCATAGCGACGTGATCTCCGTGTGAATTCGTCAATGTGTGGGAGTGAGGGATGCAGTAAAGAAGGATTAGTGGATCGGAAATGTGATCGTCGTATCCCAAAAGAAAATCCTGTCGTTTCCATAGAAACGTTACTCGATTTAGAAGGAGAAGTCATAGAACCCATAGTATTTCATAGCGACGCAATTTCCGTGTGAATTCGTCAATGTGTGGGAGTGAGGGATGCAGTAAAGAAGGATTAGTGGATCGGAAATGAGATTGTCGTATCCCAAAAGAAAATCCTGTCGTTTCCATAGAAACGTTACTCGATTTAGAAGGAAATGTCTTAGAACACATAGTATTTTTAGCGACGCAATTTCCGTGTGAATTCGTCAATGTGTGGGAGTGAGGGATGCAGTAAAGAAGGATTAGTGGATCGGAAATGTGATTGTCGTATCCCAAAAGGAAATCCTGTCATTTCCATAGAAACGTTACTCGATTTAGAAGGAGAAGTCATAGAACCCACAGTATTTCATAGCGACGCAATTTCCGTGTGAATTCGTCAATGTGTGGGAGTGAGGGATGCAGTAAAGAAGGATTAGTGGATCGGAAACGAGATTGTCGTATCCCAAAAGAAAATCCTGTCGTTTCCATAGAAACGTTACTCGATTTAGAAGGAAATGTCTTAGAACACATAGAATTTCATGGCGACGCAATTTCCGTGTGAATTCGTCAATGTGTGGGAGTGAGGGATGCAGTAAAGAAGGATTAGTGGATCGGAAATGTGATTGTCGTATCCCAAAAGAAAATCCTGTCGTATACATAGAAACGTTACTCGACTTAGAAGGAAATGTCTTAGAACACATAGTATTTCATAGCGACGCAATTTCCGTGTGAATTCGTCAATGTGTGGGAGTGAGGGATGCAGAAAGGAGGATTAGTGGATCGGAAATGTGGTTGTCCTATCCCAAAAGAAAATTCTGTCGATTCCATAGTAACGTTACTCGATTTAGCAGGAGAAGTCATAGAACCCATAGTATTTCATAGCGACGTGATTTCCGTGTGAATTCGTCAATGGGTGGGAGTGAGGGATGCAGTAAAGAAGGATTAGTGGATCGGAAATGAGATTGTCGTATCCCAAAAGGAAATCCTGTCGTTTCCATAGAAACGTTACTCGATTTAGAAGGAAATGTCTTAGAACACATAGTATTTCATAGCGACGCAATTTCCGTGTGAATTCGTCAATGTGTGGGAGTGAGGGATGCAGTAAAGATGGATTAGTGGATCGGAAATGTGATTGTCGTATTCCAAAAGAAAATCCTGTCGATTCCGTAGAAACGTTACTCGATTTAGAAGGAGAAGTCATAGAACCAATAGTATTTCATAGCGACGTGATCTCCGTGTGAATTCGTCAATGTGTGGGAGTGAGGGATGCAGTAAAGAAGGATTAGTGGATCGGAAATGTGATTGTCGTATCCCAATAGAAAATCCTGTCGTTTCCATAGAAACGTTACTCGATTTAAAGGAGAAGTCATAGAACCCATAATATTTCATAGCGACGCAATTTCCGTGTGAATTCGTCAATGTGTGGGAGTGAGGGATGCAGTAAAGAAGGAATAGTGGATCGGAAATGTGATCGTCGTATCCCAAAAGAAAATCCTGTCGTTTCCATAGAAACGTTACCCGATTTAGAAGGAGAAGTCATAGAACCCATAGTATTTCATAGCGACGCAATTTCCGTGTGAATTCGTCAATGTGTGGGAGTGAGGGATGCAGTAAAGAAGGATTAGTGGATCGGAAATGAGATTGTCGTATCCCAAAAGAAAATCCTGTCGTTTCCATAGAAACGTTACTCGATTTAGAAGGAAATGTCTTAGAACACATAGTATTTTTAGCGACGCAATTTCCGTGTGAATTCGTCAATGTGTGGGAGTGAGGGATGCAGTAAAGAAGGATTAGTGGATCGGAAATGTGATTGTCGTATCCCAAAAGAAAATCCTGTCATTTCCATAGGAACGTTACTCGATTTAGAAGGAGAAGTCATAGAACCCACAGTATTTCATAGCGAAGCAATTTCCGTGTGAATTCTTCAATGTGTGGGAGTGAGGGATGCAGTAAAGAAGGATTAGTGGATCGGAAACGAGATTGTCGTATCCCAAAAGAAAATCCTGTCGTTTCCATAGAAACGTTACTCGATTTAGAAGGAAATGTCTTAGAACACATAGAATTTCATGGCGACGCAATTTCCGTGTGAATTCGTCAATGTGTGGGAGTGAGGGATGCAGTAAAGAAGGATTAGTGGATCGGAAATGTGATTGTCGTATCCCAAAAGAAAATCCTGTCATTTCCATAGAAACGTTACTCGATTTACAAGGAGAAGTCATAGAACCCACAGTATTTCATAGCGACGCAATTTCCGTGTGAATTCGTCAATGTGTGGGAGTGAGGGATGCAGTAAAGAAGGATTAGTGGATCGGAAACGAGATTGTCGTATCCCAAAAGAAAATCCTGTCGTTTCCATAGAAACGTTACTCGATTTAGAAGGAAATGTCTTAGAACACATAGTATTTCATAGCGACGCAATTTCCGTGTGAATTCGTCAATGTGTGGGAGTGAGGGATGCAGTAAAGAAGGATTAGTGGATCGGAAATGTGATTGTCGTATCCCAAAAGAAAATCCTGTCATTTCCATAGAAACGTTACTCGATTTAGAAGGAGAAGTCATAGAACCCACAGTATTTCATAGCGACGCAATTTCCGTGTGAATTCGTCAATGTGTGGGAGTGAGGGATGCAGTAAAGAAGGATTAGTGGATCGGAAACGAGATTGTCGTATCCCAAAAGAAAATCCTGTCGTTTCCATAGAAACGTTACTCGATTTAGAAGGAAATGTCTTAGAACACATAGAACTTCATGGCGACGCAATTTCCGTGTGAATTCGTCAATGTGTGGGAGTGAGGGATGCAGGAAAGATGGATTAGTGGATCGGAAATGTGATTGTCGTATCCCAAAAGAATATCCTGTCGTTTCCATAGAAACGTTACTCGATTTAGAAGGAGAAGTCATAGAACCCATAGTATTTCATAGCGACGTGATCTCCGTGTGAATTCGTCAATGTGTGGGAGTGAGGGATGCAGTAAAGAAGGATTAGTGGATCGGAAATGTGATTGTCGTATCCCAAAAGAAAATCCTGTCGTTTACATAGAAACGTTACTCGACTTAGAAGGAAATGTCTTAAAACACATAGTATTTCATAGCGACGCAATTTCCGTGTGAATTCGTCAATGTGTGGGAGTGAGGGATGCAGAAAGGAGGATTAGTGGATCGGAAATGTGGTTGTCCTATCCCAAAAGAAAATTCTGTCGAATCCATAGAAACGTTACTCGATTTAGCAGGAGAAGTCATAGAACCCATAGTATTTCATAGCGACGTGATTTCCGTGTGAATTCGTCAATGGGTGGGAGTGAGGGATGCAGTAAAGAAGGATTAGTGGATCGGAAATGAGATTGTCGTATCCCGAAAGGAAATCCTGTCGTTTCCATAGCAACGTTACTCGATTTAGAAGGAAATGTCTTAGAACACATAGTATTTCATAGCGACGCAATTTCCGTGTGAATTCGTCAATGTGTGGGAGTGAGGGATGCAGTAAAGATGGATTAGTGGATCGGAAATGTGATTGTCGTATCCCAAAAGAAAATCCTGTCGATTCCATAGAAACGTTACTCGATTTAGAAGGAGAAGTCATAGAACAAATAGTATTTCATAGCGACGTGATCTCCGTGTGAATTCGTCAATGTGTGGGAGTGAGGGATGCAGTAAAGAAGGATTAGTGGATCGGAAATGTGATCGTCGTATCCCAAAAGAAAATCCTGTCGTTTCCATAGAAACGTTACTCGATTTAGAAGGAGAAGTCATAGAACCCATAGTATTTCATAGCGACGCAATTTCCGTGTGAATTCGTCAATGTGTGGGAGTGAGGGATGCAGTAAAGAAGGATTAGTGGATCGGAAATGAGATTGTCGTATCCCAAAAGAAAATCCTGTCGTTTCCATAGAAACGTTACTCGATTTAGAAGGAAATGTCTTAGAACACATAGTATTTTTAGCGACGCAATTTCCGTGTGAATTCGTCAATGTGTGGGAGTGAGGGATGCAGTAAAGAAGGATTAGTGGATCGGAAATGTGATTGTCGTATCCCAAAAGGAAATCCTGTCATTTCCATAGAAACGTTACTCGATTTAGAAGGAGAAGTCATAGAACCCACAGTATTTCATAGCGACGCAATTTCCGTGTGAATTCGTCAATGTGTGGGAGTGAGGGATGCAGTAAAGAAGGATTAGTGGATCGGAAACGAGATTGTCGTATCCCAAAAGAAAATCCTGTCGTTTCCATAGAAACGTTACTCGATTTAGAAGGAAATGTCTTAGAACACATAGAATTTCATGGCGACGCAATTTCCGTGTGAATTCGTCAATGTGTGGGAGTGAGGGATGCAGTAAAGAAGGATTAGTGGATCGGAAATGTGATTGTCGTATCCCAAAAGAAAATCCCGTCATTTCCATAGAAACGTTACTCGATTTACAAGGAGAAGTCATAGAACCCACAGTATTTCATAGCGACGCAATTTCCGTGTGAATTCGTCAATGTGTGGGAGTGAGGGATGCAGTAAAGAAGGATTAGTGGATCGGAAACGAGATTGTCGTATCCCAAAAGAAAATCCTGTCGTTTCCATAGAAACGTTACTCGATTTAGAAGGAAATGTCTTAGAACACATAGAATTTCATGGCGACGCAATTTCCGTGTGAATTCGTCAATGTGTGGGAGTGAGGGATGCAGGAAAGATGGATTAGTGGATCGGAAATGTGATTGTCGTATCCCAAAAGAAAATCCTTTCGATTCCATAGAAACGTTACTCGATTTAGAAGGAGAAGTCATAGAACCCATAGTATTTCATAGCGACGTGATCTCCGTGTGAATTCGTCAATGTGTGGGAGTGAGGGATGCAGTAAAGAAGGATTAGTGGATCGGAAATGTGATTGTCGTATCCCAAAAGAAAATCCTGTCGTTTACATAGAAACGTTACTCGACTTAGAAGGAAATGTCTTAGAGCACATAGTATTTCATAGCGACGCAATTTCCGTGTGAATTCGTCAATGTGTGGGAGTGAGGGATGCAGTAAAGGAGGATTAGTGGATCGGAAATGTGGTAGTCCTATCCCAAAAGAAAATTCTGTCGATTCCATAGAAACGTTACTCGATTTAGCAGGAGAAGTCATAGAACCCATAGTATTTCATAGCGACGTGATTTCCGTGTGAATTCGTCAATGTGTGGGAGTGAGGGATGCAGTAAAGAAGGATTAGTGGATCGGAAATGAGATTGTCGTATCCCAAAAGGAAATCCTGTCGTTTCCATAGAAACGTTACTCGATTTAGAAGGAAATGTCTTAGAACACATAGTATTTCATAGCGACGCAATTTCCGTGTGAATTCGTCAATGTGTGGGAGTGAGGGATGCAGTAAAGATGGATTAGTGGATCGGAAATGTGATTGTCGTATCCCAAAAGAAAATCCTGTCGATTCCATAGAAACGTTACTCGATTTAGAAGGAGAAGTCATAGAACCAATAGTATTTCATATCGACGTGATCTCCGTGTGAATTCGTCAATGTGTGGGAGTGAGGGATGCAGTAAAGAAGGATTAGTGGATCGGAAATGTGATTGTCGTATCCCAATAGAAAATCCTGTCGTTTCCATAGAAACGTTACTCGATTTAAAGGAGAAGTCATAGAACCCATAATATTTCATAGCGAAGCAATTTCCGTGTGAATTCGTCAATGTGTGGGAGTGAGGGATGCAGTAAAGAAGGAATAGTGGATCGGAAATGTGATCGTCGTATCCCAAAAGAAAATCCTGTCGTTTCCGTAGAAACGTTACCCGATTTGGAAGGAGAAGTCATAGAACCCATAGTATTTAATAGCGACGCAATTTCCGTGTGAATTCGTCAATGTGTGGGAGTGAGGGATGCAGTAAAGAAGGATTAGTGGATCGGAAATGAGATTGTCGTATCCCAAAAGAAAATCCTGTCGTTTCCATAGAAACGTTACTCGATTTAGAAGGAAATGTCTTAGATCATATAGTATTTTTAGCGACGCAATTTCCGTGTGAATTCGTCAATGTGTGGGAGTGAGGGATGCAGTATAGAAGGATTAGTGGATCGCAAATGTGATTGTCGTATCCCAAAAGACAATCCTGTCGTTGCCATAGAAACGTTAATAGTTTTAGATGGAGAAGTCATAGAACCCATAGTATTTCATAGCGACGCAATTTCCGTGTGAATTCGTCAATGTGTGGGAGTGAGGGATGCAGTAAAGAAGGATTACTGGAAAGGAAATGAGATTGTCGTATCCCGAAAGAAAATCCTGTCGTTTCCATAGAAACGTTACTCGATATAGAAGGAAATGTCATAGAACACATAGTATATCATAGCGACGCAATTTCCGTGTGAATTCGTCAATGATTTGGAGTGAGGGATGCAGTAAAGAAGGATTAGTGGATCGGAAACGAGATCGTCGTATCCCAAAAGAAAATCCTGTCGTTTCCATAGAAACGTTACTCGATTTAGAAGGAAATGTCTTAGGACACATAGTATTTCAAAGCGACGCAATTTCCGTGTGAATTCGTCAATGTGTGGGAGTAAGGGATGCAGTAAAGAAGGATTAGTGGATCGGAAATGAGTGTGACGTATCCCAAAAGAAAATCCTGTCGTTTCCATGTAACGTTACTCGATTTAGATGGAAATGTCATAGAACCCATAGTAATTCATAGCGACGCAATCTCCGTGTGAATTCGTCAATGTGTGGGAGCGAGGGATGCAGTAAAGAAAGATTAGTGGATCGGAAATGAGATTGTCGTATCCCAAAAGAAAATACTGTCGTTTCCATAGAAACGTTACTCGATTTAGAAGGAAATGTCTTAGAACACATAGTATTTCATAGCGACGCAATCTCCGTGTGAATTCGTCAATGTGTGGAAGTTAGGGATGCAGTAAAGAAGGATTAGTGGATCGGAAATGTGATTGTCGTATCCCAAAAGAAAATCCTGTCGATTCCATAGAAACGTTACTTGATTTAGAAGGAGAAGTCATAGTCCCCATAGTATTTCATAGCGACGTGATTTCCGTGTGAATTCGTCAATGTGTGGGAGTGAGGGATGCAGTAAATAACGATTAGTGGATCGGAAATGAGATTGTCGTATCCCAAAAGAAAATCCTGTCGTTTCCATAGAAACGTTACTCGATTTAGAAGGAAATGTCATAGAACACATAGTATTTCATAGCGACGCAATTTCCGTGTGAATTCGTCAATGATTTGGAGTGAGGGATGCAGTAAAGAAGGATTAGTGGATCGGAAACGAGATCGTCGTATCCCAAAAGAAAATCCTGTCGTTTCCATAGAAACGTTACTCGATTTAGAAGGAAATGTCTTAGAACACATAGTATTTCAAAGCGACGCAATTTCCGTGTGAATTCGTCAATGTGTGGGAGTAAGGGATGCAGTAAAGAAGGATTAGTGGATCGGAAACGAGAGTGACGTATCCCAAAAGAAAATCCTGTCGTTTCCATAGAAACGTTACGCGATTTAGATGGAAATGTCATAGAACCCATAGTAATTCATAGCGACGCAATTTCCGTGTGAATTCGTCAATGTGTGGGAGTGAGGGATGCAGTAAAGAAGGATTAGTAGATCGGAAATGAGATTGTCGTATCCCAAAAGAAAATCCTGTCGTTTCCATAGAAACGTTACTCGATTTAGAAGGAAATATCTTAGAACACAAAGTATTTCATAGCGACGCAATTTCCGTGTGAATTCGTCAATGTGTGGGAGCGAGGGATGCAGTAAAGAAGGATTAGTGGATCGGAAATGAGATTGTCGTATCCCAAAAGAAAATCCTGTCGTTTCCATAGAAACGTTACTCGATTTAGAAGGAAATGTCTTAGAACACATAGTATTTCATAGCGACGCAATCTCCGTGTGAATTCGTCAATGTGTGGAAGTTAGGGATGCAGTAAAGAAGGATTAGTGGATCGGAAATGTGATTGTCGTATCCCAAAAGAAAATCCTGTCGTTTCCATAGAAACGTTACTCGATTTAGAAGGAAATATCTTAGAACACAAAGTATTTCATAGCGACGCAATTTCCGTGTGAATTCGTCAATGTGTGGGAGTGAGGGATGCAGTAAAGAAGGATTAGTGGATCGGAAATGTGATTGTCGTATCCCAAAAGAAAATCCTGTCGTTTCCATAGAAACGTTACTCGATTTAGAAGGAAATGTCTTAGAACACATAGTATTTCATAGCGACGCAATTTCCGTGTGAGATCGTCAATGTGTGGGAGTGAGGGATGCAGTAAAGAAGGATTAGTGGATCGGAAATGTGATTGTCGTATCCCAAAAGAACATCCTGTCGATTCCATAGATACGTTACTCGATTTAGAAGGAGAAGTCATAGAACCCATAGTGTTTCATAGCGACGTGATTTCCGTGTGAATTCGTCAATGTGTGGGAGTGAGGGATGCAGTAAATAACGATTAGTGGATCGGAAATGAGATTGTCGTATCCCAAAAGAAAATCCTGTCGTTTCCATAGAAACGTTACTCGATTTAGAGGGAAATGTCATAGAACACATAGTATTTCATAGCGACGCAATTTCCGTGTGAATTCGTCAATGATTTGGAGTGAGGGATGCAGTAAAGAAGGATTAGTGGATCGGAAACGAGATCGTCGTATCCCAAAAGAAAATCCTGTCGTTTCCATAGAAACGTTACTCGATTTAGAAGGAAATGTCTTAGAACACATAGTATTTCAAAGCGACGCAATTTCCGTGTGAATTCGTCAATGTGTGGGAGTAAGGGATGCAGTAAAGAAGGATTAGTGGATCGGAAATGAGAGTGACGTATCCCAAAAGAAAATCCTGTCGTTTCCATAGAAACGTTACGCGATTTAGATGGAAATGTCATAGAACCCATAGTAATTCATAGCGACGCAATTTCCGTGTGAATTCGTCAATGTGTGGGAGTGAGGGATGCAGTAAAGAAGGATTAGTAGATCGGAAATGAGATTGTCGTATCCCAAAAGAAAATCCTGTCGTTTCCATAGAAACGTTACTCGATTTAGAAGGAAATATCTTAGAACACAAAGTATTTCATAGCGACGCGATTTCCGTGTGAATTCGTCAATGTGTGGGAGCGAGGGATGCAGTAAAGAAGGATTAGTGGATCGGAAATGAGATTGTCGTATCCCAAAAGAAAATCCTGTCGTTTCCATAGAAACGTTACTCGATTTAGAAGGAAATGTCTTAGAACACATAGTATTTCATAGCGACGCAATCTCCGTGTGAATTCGTCAATGTGTGGAAGTTAGGGATGCAGTAAAGAAGGATTAGTGGATCGGAAATGTGATTGTCGTATCCCAAAAGAAAATCCTGTCGATTCCATAGAAACGTTACTTGATTTAGAAGGAGAAGTCATAGAACCCATAGTATTTCATAGCGACGTGATTTCCGTGTGAATTCGTCAATGTGTGGGAGTGAGGGATGCAGTAAAGAAGGATTAGTGGATCGGAAATGTGATTGTCGTATCCCAAAAGAAAATCCTGTCGTTTCCATAGAAACGTTACTCGATTTAGAAGGAAATGTCTTAGAACACATAGTATTTCATAGCGACGCAATTTCCGTGTGAGATCGTCAATGTGTGGGAGTGAGGGTTGCTGTAAAGAAGGATTAGTGGATCGGAAATGTGATTGTCGTATCCCAAAAGAAAATCCTGTCGATTCCATAGATACGTTACTCGATTTAGATGGAGAAGTCATAGAAACCATAGTATTTCATAGCGACGTGATTTCCGTGTGAATTCGTCAATGTGTGGGAGTGAGGGATGCAGTAAATAACGATTAGTGGATCGGAAATGAGTTTGTCGTATCCCAAAAGAAAATCCTGTCGTATCCATAGAAACGTTACTCGATTTAGAAGGAGATGTCATAGAACCCATAGTATTTCATAGCGACGCAATTTCCGTGTGAATTCGTCAATGTGTGGGAGTGAGGGATGCAGTAAAGAAGGATTAGTGGATCGGAAATGAGATTGTCGTATCCCAAAAGAAAATCCTGTCGTTTCCATAGAAACATTACTCTATTTAGAAGGAAATGTCTTAGAACACATAGTATTTCATAGCGACGCAATTTCCGTGTGAATTCGTCAATGTGTGGGAGTGAGGGATGCAGTAAAGAAGGATTAGTGGATCGGAAATGTGATTGTCGTATCCCAAAAGAAAATCCTGTCGTTTCCATAGAAACGTTACTCGATTTAGAAGGAGAAGTCATAGAACCCATAGTATTTCATAGCGACGCAATTTCCGTTTGAATTCGTCAATGTGTGGGAGTGAGGGATGCAGTAAAGAAGGATTAGTGGATCGGAAATGAGATTGTCGTATCCCAAAAGAAAATCCCGTCGTTTCCATAGGAACGTTACTCGATTTAGAAGGAGAAGTCATAGAACCCATAGTATTTCATAGCGACGCAATTTCCGTGTCAATTCGTCAATGTGTGGGAGTGAGGGATGCAGTAAAGAAGGATTAGTGGATCGGAAATGAAATTGTCGTATCCCAAAAGAAAATCCTGTCGTTTCCATAGAAACGTTACTCGATTTAGAAGGAAATGTCTTAGAACACATAGTATTTCATAGCGACGCAATTTCCGTGTGAATTCGTCAATGTGTGGGAGTGAGGGATGCAGTAAAGAAGGATTAATGGATCGGAAATGTGATTGTCGTATCCCAAAAGAAAATCCTGTCGTTTCCATAGAAACGTTACTCGATTTAGAAGGAGAAGTCATAGAACCCATAGTATTTCATAGCGACGCAATTTCCGTGTGAATTCATCAATGTGTGGGAGTGAGGGATGCAGTAAAAAAGGATTAGTGGATCGGAAATGAGATTGTCGTTTCCCAAAAAAAATCCTGTCGTTTCCATAGAAACGTTACTCGATTTAGAAGGAAATGTCTTAGAACACATAGTATTTCATAGCGACGCAATTTCCGTGTGAATTCGTCAATGTGTGGGAGTGAGGGATGCAGTAAAGAAGGATTAGTGGATCGAAAATGTGATTGTCGTATCCCAAAAGAAAATCCTGTCGATTCCATAGAAACGTTACTCGATTTAAAAGGAGAAGTCATAGAACCCATAGTATTTCATAGCGACGAGATTTCCGTGTGAATTCGTCAATGTGTGGAAGTTAGGGATGCAGTAAAGAAGGATTAGTGGATCGGAAATGTGATTGTCGTATCCCAAAAGAAAATCCTGTCGATTCCATAGAAACGTTACTTGATTTAGAAGGAGAAGTCATAGAACCCATAGTATTTCATAGCGACGTGATTTCCGTGTGAATTCGTCAATGTGTGGGAGTGAGGGATGCAGTAAAGAAGGATTAGTGGATCGGAAATGTGATTGTCGTATCCCAAAAGAAAATCCTGTCGTTTCCATAGAAACGTTACTCGATTTAGAAGGAAATGTCTTAGAACACATAGTATTTCATAGCGACGCAATTTCCGTGTGAGATCGTCAATGTGTGGGAGTGAGGGATGCTGTAAAGAAGGATTAGTGGATCGGAAATGTGATTGTCGTATCCCAAAAGAAAATCCTGTCGATTCCATAGATACGTTACTCGATTTAGATGGAGAAGTCATAGAAACCATAGTATTTCATAGCGACGTGATTTCCGTGTGAATTCGTCAATGTGTGGGAGTGAGGGATGCAGTAAATAACGATTAGTGGATCGGAAATGAGATTGTCGTATCCCAAAAGAAAATCCTGTCGTTTCCATAGAAACGTTAATCGATTTAGAAGGAGATGTCATAGAACCCATAGTATTTCATAGCAACGCAATTTCCGTGTGAATTCGTCAATGTGTGGGAGTGAGGGATGCAGTAAAGAAGGATTAGTGGATCGGAAATGAGATTGTCGTATCCCAAAAGAAAATCCTGTCGTTTCCATAGAAACATTACTCTATTTAGAAGGAAATGTCTTAGAACACATAGTATTTCATAGCGACGCAATTTCCGTGTGAATTCGTCAATGTGTGGGAGTGAGGGATGCAGTAAAGAAGGATTAGTGGATCGGAAATGTGATTGTCGTATCCCAAAAGAAAATCCTGTCGTTTCCATAGAAACGTTACTCGATTTAGAAGGAGAAGTCATAGAACCCATAGTATTTCATAGCGACGCAATTTCCGTTTGAATTCGTCAATGTGTGGGAGTGAGGGATGCAGTAAAGAAGGATTAGTGGATCGGAAATGAGATTGTCGTATCCCAAAAGAAAATCCCGTCGTTTCCATAGGAACGTTACTCGATTTAGAAGGAGAAGTCATAGAACCCATAGTATTTCATAGCGACGCAATTTCCGTGTCAATTCGTCAATGTGTGGGAGTGAGGGATGCAGTAAAGAAGGATTAGTGGATCGGAAATGAAATTGTCGTATCCCAAAAGAAAATCCTGTCGTTTCCATAGAAACGTTACTCGATTTAGAAGGAAATGTCTTAGAACACATAGTATTTCATAGCGACGCAATTTCCGTGTGAATTCGTCAATGTGTGGGAGTGAGGGATGCAGTAAAGAAGGATTAATGGATCGGAAATGTGATTGTCGTATCCCAAAAGAAAATCCTGTCGTTTCCATAGAAACGTTACTCGATTTAGAAGGAGAAGTCATAGAACCCATAGTATTTCATAGCGACGCAATTTCCGTGTGAATTCATCAATGTGTGGGAGTGAGGGATGCAGTAAAAAAGGATTAGTGGATCGGAAATGAGATTGTCGTTTCCCAAAAAAAATCCTGTCGTTTCCATAGAAACGTTACTCGATTTAGAAGGAAATGTCTTAGAACACATAGTATTTCATAGCGACGCAATTTCCGTGTGAATTCGTCAATGTGTGGGAGTGAGGGATGCAGTAAAGAAGGATTAGTGGATCGAAAATGTGATTGTCGTATCCCAAAAGAAAATCCTGTCGATTCCATAGAAACGTTACTCGATTTAAAAGGAGAAGTCATAGAACCCATAGTATTTCATAGCGACGAGATTTCCGTGTGAATTCGTCAATGTGTGGAAGTTAGGGATGCAGTAAAGAAGGATTAGTGGATCGGAAATGTGATTGTCGTATCCCAAAAGAAAATCCTGTCGATTCCATAGAAACGTTACTTGATTTAGAAGGAGAAGTCATAGAACCCATAGTATTTCATAGCGACGTGATTTCCGTGTGAATTCGTCAATGTGTGGGAGTGAGGGATGCAGTAAAGAAGGATTAGTGGATCGGAAATGTGATTGTCGTATCCCAAAAGAAAATCCTGTCGTTTCCATAGAAACGTTACTCGATTTAGAAGGAAATGTCTTAGAACACATAGTATTTCATAGCGACGCAATTTCCGTGTGAGATCGTCAATGTGTGGGAGTGAGGGATGCAGTAAAGAAGGATTAGTGGATCGGAAATGTGATTGTCGTATCCCAAAAGAAAATCCTGTCGATTCCATAAATACGTTACTCGATTTAGAAGGAGAAGTCATAGAACTCATAGTATTTCATAGCGACGTGATTTCCGTGTGAATTCGTCAATGTGTGGGAGTGAGGGATGCAGTAAATAACGATTAGTGGATCGGAAATGAGATTGTCGTATCCCAAAAGAAAATCCTGTCGTTTCCATAGAAACGTTACTCGATTTAGAAGGAGATGTCATAGAACCCATAGTATTTCATAGCGACGCAATTTCCGTGTGAATTCGTCAATGTGTGGGAGTGGGGGATGCAGTAAAGAAGGATTAGTGGATCGGAAATGAGATTGTCGTATCCCAAAAGAAAATCCTGTCGTTTCCATACAAACGTTACTCTATTTAGAAGGAAATGTCTTAGAACACATAGTATTTCATAGCGACGCAATTTCCGTGTGAATTCGTCAATGTGTGGGAGTGAGGGATGCAGTAAGGAAGGATTAGTGGATCGGAAATGTGATTGTCGTATCCCAAAAGAAAATCCTGTCGTTTCCATAGAAACGTTACTCGATTTAGAAGGAGAAGTCATAGAACCCATAGTATTTCATAGCGACGCAATTTCCGTTTGAATTCGTCAATGTGTGGGAGTGAGGGATGCAGTAAAGAAGGATTAGTGGATCGGAAATGAGATTGTCGTATCCCAAAAGAAAATCCCGTCGTTTCCATAGAAACGTTACTCGATTTAGAAGGAGAAGTCATAGAACCCATAGTATTTCATAGCGACGCAAATTCCGTGTCAATTCGTCAATGTGTGGGAGTGAGGGATGCAGTAAAGAAGGATTAGTGGATCGGAAATGAGATTGTCGTATCCCAAAAGAAAATCCTGTCGTTTCCATAGAAACGTTACTCGATTTAGAAGGAAATGTCTTAGAACACATAGTATTTCATAGAAACGCTATTTCCGTGTGAATTCGTCAATGTGTGGGAGTGAGGGATGCAGTAAAGAAGGATTAATGGATCGGAAATGTGATTGTCGTATCCCAAAAGAAAATCCTGTCGTTTCCATAGAAACGTTACTCGATTTAGAAGGAGAAGTCATGGAACCCATAGTATTTCATAGCGACGCAATTTCCGTGTGAATTCATCAATGTGTGGGAGTGAGGGTTGCAGTAAAGAAGGATTAGTGGATCGGAAATGAGATTGTCGTATCCCAAAAAAAATCCTGTCGTTTCCATATAAACGTTACTCGATTTAGAAGGAAATGTCTTAGAACACATAGTATTTCATAGCGACGCAATTTCCGTGTGAATTCGTCAATGTGTGGGAGTGAGGGATGCAGTAAAGAAGGATTAGTGGATCGGAAATGTGATTGTCGTATCCCAAAAGAAAATCCTGTCGATTCCATAGAAACGTTACTCGATTTAGAAGGAGAAGTCATAGAACCCATAGTATTTCATAGCGACGTGATTTCCGTGTGAATTCGTCAATGTGTGGGAGTGAGGGATGCAGTAAAGAAGGATTAGTGGATCGGAAATGAGATTGTCGTATCCCAAAAGAAAATCCTGTCGTTTCAATAGAAACGTTACTCGATTCCGAAGGAGAAGTCATAGAACCTATAGTATTTCATAGCGACGTAATTTCCGTGTGAATTCGTCAATGTGTGGGAGTGAGGGATGCAGTAAAGAAGGATTAGTGGATCGGAAATGAGATTGTCGTATCCCAAAAGAAAATCCTGTCGTTTCCATAGAAACGTTACTCGATTTAGAAGGAAATGTCTTAGAACACATAGTATTTCATAGCGACGCAATTTCCGTGTGAATTCGTCAATGTGTGGGAGTGAGGGATGCAGTAAAGAAGGATTAGTGGATCGGAAATGTGATTGTCGTATCCCAAAAGAAAATCTTGTCGTTTCCATAGAAACGTCACTCGATTTAGCAGGAGAAGTCACAGAACCCATAGTATTACATAGCGACGCAATTTCCGTGTGAATTCGTCAATGTGTGGGAGTGAGGGATGCAGTAAAGAAGGATTAGTGGATCGGAAATGAGATTGTCGTATCCCAAAAGAAAATCCTGTCGTTTCCATAGCAACGTTACTCGATTTAGAAGGAAATGTCTTAGAACACATAGTATTTCATAGCGACGCAATTTCCGTGTGAATTCGTCAATGTGTGGGAGTGAGGGATGCAGTAAAGAAGGATTAGTGGATCGGAAATGTGATTGTCGTATCCCAAAACAAAATCCTGTCATTTCCATTGAAACGTTACTCGATTTAGAAGGAGAAGTCATAGAACACATAGTATTTCATAGCGACGCAATTTCCGTGTGAATTCGTCAATGTGTGGGAGTGAGGGATGCAGTAAAGAAGGATTAGTGGATCGGAAATGTGATTGTCGTATCCCAAAAAAAATCCTGTCGTTTCCATAGAAACGTTAATCGATTTAGATGGAGAAGTCATAGAACCCAGCGTATTTCACAGCGACGCAATTTCCGTGTGAATTCGTCAATGTGTGGGAGTGAGGGATGCAGTAAAGAAGGATTAGTGGAAAGGAAATGAGGTCGTTGTATCCCGAAAGTAAATCCTGTCGTTTCCATAGAAACGTTACTCGATTTAGAAGGAAATGTCATAGAACACATAGTACTTCATAGCGACGCAATTTCCGTGTGAATTCGTCAATGATTTGGAGTGAGGGATGCAGTAAAGAAGGATTAGTGGATCGGAAATAAGAACGTCGTATCCCAAAAGAAAATCCTGTCGTTTCCATAGAAACGTTACTCGATTTAGAAGGAAATGTCTTAGAACACTTAAAATTTTGTAGCGACGCAATTTCCGTGTGAATTCGTCAATGTGTGAGAGTAAGGGATGCAGTAAAGAAGGATTAGTGGATCGGAAATGTGATTGTCGTATCCCAAAGAAAATCCTGTCGTTTCCATAGAAACGTTACTCAATTTAGATGCAAATGTCATAGAACCCATAGTATCTCATAGCGACGCAATTTACGTGTGAATTCGTCAATGTGTGGGAGTGAGGGATGCAGTAAAGAAGGATTAGTGGATCGGAAATGAGATTGTCGTATCCCAAAAGAAAATCCTGTCGTTTCCATAGAAACGTTACTCGATTTAGAAGGAAATGTCTTAGAACACATAGTATTTCATAGCGACGCAATTTCCGTGTGAATTCGTCAATGAGTGGGAGCGAGGGATGCAGCAAAGAAGGATTAGTGGATCGGAAATGAGATTGTCGTATCCCAAAAGAAAATCCTGTCGTTTCCATAGAAACGTTACTCGATTTAGAAGGAAATGACTTAGAACACATAGTATTTCATAGCGACGCAATCTCCGTGTGAATTCGTCAATGTGTGGAAGTGAAGGATGCAGTAAAGAAGGATTAGTGGATCGGAAATGAGATTGTCGTATCCCAAAAGAAAATCCTGTCGATTCCATAGAAACGTTACTCGATTTAGAAGGAGAATTCATAGAACCCATAGTATATCATAGCGACGTGATTTCCGTGTGAATTCGTCAATGTGTGGGAGTGAGGGATGCAGTAAAGAAGGATTAGTGGATCGGAAATGAGATTGTTGTATCCCAAAAGAAAATCTTGTCGTTTCCATAGAAAGGTTACTCGATTTAGAAGGAAATGTCTTAGAACACATAGTATTTCACAGTGACGCAATTTCCGTGTGAATTCGTCAATGTGTGGGAGTGAGGGATGCAGTAAAGAAGGATTAGTGGATCGGAAATGTGATTGTCGTATCCCAAAAGAAAATCCTGTCGATTCCATAGAAACGTTACTCGATTTAGAAGGAGAAGTCATAGAACCCATAGTATTTCATAGCGACGCAATTTCCGTGTGAATTCGTCAATGTGTGGGAGTGATGGATGCAGTAAAGAAGGATTAGTGGATCGGAAATGTGATTGTCGTATAGCAAAAGAAAATCATGTCGTTTCCATAGAAACGTTACTCGATTTAGAAGGAGAAGTCATAGAACCCTTAGTATTTCATAGCGACGCAATTTCCGTGTGAATTCGTCAATGTGTGGGAGTGAGTGATGCAGTAAAGAAGGATTAGTGGATCGGAAATGTGATTGTCGTATCCCAAAAGAAAATCCTGCCGTTTCCATAGAAACGTTACTCGATTTATAAGGAAATGTCTTAGAACACATAGTATTTCATAGCGACGCAATTTCCGTTTGAATTCGTCAATGTGTGGGGGTGAGGCATGCAGTAAAGAAGGATTAGTGGATCGGAAATGTGATTGTCGTACCCCAAAAGAAAATCCTGTCGATTCCATAGAAACGTTACTCGATTTAGAAGGAGAAGTCATAGAACCCATAGTATTTCATAGCGACGTGATTTCCGTGTGAATTCGTCAATGTGTGGGAGTGAGGGATGCAGTAAGGAAGGATTAGTGGATCGGAAATGTGATTGTCGTATCCCAAAAGAAAATCCTGTCGTTTCCATAGAAACGTTACTTGATTTAGAAGGAAATGTCTTAGAACACATAGTATTTCATAGCGACGCAATTTCCGTGTGAATTCGTCAATGTGTAGGAGTGATGGATGCAGTAAAGAAGGATTAGTGGATCGGAAACGTGATTGTCGTATCACAAAAGAAAATCATGTCATTTCCATAGAAACGTTACTCGATTTAGAAGGAGAAGTCATAGAATCCGTAGTATTTCATAGCGACGCAATTTCCGTGTGAATTCGTCAATGTGTGGGAGTGAGGGATGCAGTAAAGAAGGATTAGTGGATCGGAAATGTGATTGTCGTATCCCAAAAGAAAATCCTGTCGAATCCATAGAAACAATACTCGATTTAGAAGGAGAAGTCATAGAACCCATAGTATTTCATAGCGACGTGATTTCCGTTTGAATTCGTCAATGTGTGGGAGTGAGGGATGCAGTAACGAAGGATTAGTGGATCGGAAATGAGATTGTCGTATCCCAAAAGAAAATCCTGTCGTTTCCATAGAAACGTTACTCGATTTAGGAGGAGAAGTCATAGAACCCATAGTATTTCATAGCGACGCATTTCCGTGTGAATTCGTCAATGTGTGGGAGTGAGGGATGCAGTAAAGAAGGATTAGTGGATCGGAAATGTGATTGTCGTATAGCAAAAGAAAATCATGTCGTTTCCATAGAAACGTTACTCGATTTAGAAGGAGAAGTCATAGAACCCTTAGTATTTCATAGCGACGCAATTTCCGTGTGAATTCGTCAATGTGTGGGAGTGAGTGATGCAGTAAAGAAGGATTAGTGGATCGGAAATGTGATTGTCGTATCCCAAAAGAAAATCCTGCCGTTTCCATAGAAACGTTACTCGATTTATAAGGAAATGTCTTAGAACACATAGTATTTCATAGCGACGCAATTTCCGTTTGAATTCGTCAATGTGTGGGGGTGAGGCATGCAGTAAAGAAGGATTAGTGGATCGGAAATGTGATTGTCGTACCCCAAAAGAAAATCCTGTCGATTCCATAGAAACGTTACTCGATTTAGAAGGAGAAGTCATAGAACCCATAGTATTTCATAGCGACGTGATTTCCGTGTGAATTCGTCAATGTGTGGGAGTGAGGGATGCAGTAAGGAAGGATTAGTGGATCGGAAATGTGATTGTCGTATCCCAAAAGAAAATCCTGTCGTTTCCATAGAAACGTTACTTGATTTAGAAGGAAATGTCTTAGAACACATAGTATTTCATAGCGACGCAATTTCCGTGTGAATTCGTCAATGTGTAGGAGTGATGGATGCAGTAAAGAAGGATTAGTGGATCGGAAACGTGATTGTCGTATCACAAAAGAAAATCCTGTCGTTTCCATAGAAACGTTACTCGATTTAGAAGGAGAAGTCATAGAATCCGTAGTATTTCATAGCGACGCAATTTCCGTGTGAATTCGTCAATGTGTGGGAGTGAGGGATGCAGTAAAGAAGGATTAGTGGATCGGAAATGTGATTGTCGTATCCCAAAAGAAAATCCTGTCGATTCCATAGAAACGTTACTCGATTTAGAAGGAGAAGTCATAGAACCCATAGTATTTCATAGCGACGTGATTTCCGTTTGAATTCGTCAATGTGTGGGAGTGAGGGATGCAGTAACGAAGGATTAGTGGATCGGAAATGAGATTGTCGTATCCCAAAAGAAAATCCTGTCGTTTCCATAGAAACGTTACTCGATTTAGGAGGAGAAGTCATAGAACCCATAGTATTTCATAGCGACGCATTTCCGTGTGAATTCGTCAATGTGTGGGAGTGAGGGATGCAGTAAAGAAGGATTAGTGGATCGGAAATGTGATTGTCGTATAGCAAAAGAAAATCATGTCGTTTCCATAGAAACGTTACTCGATTTAGAAGGAGAAGTCATAGAACCCTTAGTATTTCATAGCGACGCAATTTCCGTGTGAATTCGTCAATGTGTGGGAGTGAGGGATGCAATAAAGAAGGATTAGTGGATCGGAAATGTGATTGTCGTATCCCAAAATAAAATCCTGTCGTTTCCATAGAAACGTTAATCGATTTAGATGGAGAAGTCATAGAACCCATAGTATTTCATAGCGACGCAATTTCCGTGTGAATTCTTCAATGTGTGGGAGTGAGGGATGCAGTAAAGAAGGATTAGTGGAAAGGAATTGAGATTGTCGTATCCCGAAAGTAAATCCTGTCGTTTCCATAGAAACGTTACCCGATTTAGAAGGAAATGTCATAGAACACATAGTACTTCATAGCGACGCAATTTCCGTGTGATTTCGTCAAAGTGTGAGAGTAAGGGATGCAGTAAAGAAGGATTAGTGGATCGGAAATGTGATTGTCGTATGCCAAAAGAAAATCCTGTCGTTTCCATAGAAACGTTACTCAATTTAGATGGAAATGTCATAAAACCCATAGTATTTCATAGCGACGCAATTTCCGTGTGAATTCGTCAATGTGTGGGAGTGAGGGATGCAGTAAAGAAGGATTAGTGGATCGGAAATGAGATTGTCGTATCCCAAAAGAAAATCCTGTCGTTTCCATAGAAACATTACTTGATTTAGAAGGAAATGTCTTAGAACACATAGTATTTCATAGCGACGCAATTTCCGTGTGAATTCGTCAATGTGTGGGAGCGAGGGATGGAGTAAAGAAGGATTAGTGGATCGGAAATGAGATTGTCGTATCCCAAAAGAAAATCCTGTCGTTTCCATAGAAACGTTACTCGATTTAGAAGGAGAAGTCATAGAACCCATAGTATTTCATAGCGACGCAATTTCCGTGTGAATTCGTCAATGTGTGGGAGTGAGGGATGCAGTAAAGAAGGATTAGTGGATCGGAAATGAGATTGTCGTATCCCAAAAGAAAATCCTGTCGTTTCCATAGAAACGTTACTCTATTTAGAAGGAAATGTCATAGAACCCATGGTATTTCATAGCGACGCAATTTCCGTGTGAATTCGTCAATGTATGGGAGTGAGGGATGCAGTAAAGAAGGATTAGTGGATCGGAAATGAGATTGTCATATCCCAAAAGAAAATCCTGTCGTTTCCATAGAAACGTTACTCGATTTAGAAGGAAATGTCTTAGAACACTTAGTATTTCATAGCGACGCAATTTCCGTGTGAATTCGTCAATGAGTGGGAGCGAGGGATGCAGTAAAGAAGGATTAGTGGATCGGAAATGAGATTGTCGTATCCCAAAAGAAAATCCTGTCGTTTCCATAGAAACGTTACTCGATTTAGAAGTCAATGACTTAGAACACATAGTATTTCATAGCGACGCAATCTCCGTGTGAATTCTTCAATGTGTGGAAGTGAGGGATGCAGTAAAGAAGGATTAGTGGATCGGAAATGAGATTGTCGTATCCCAAAAGAAAATCCTGTCGATTCCATAGAAACGTTACTCGATTTAGAAGGAGAAGTCATAGAACCCATAGTATTTCATAGCGACGTGATTTCCGTGTGAATTCGTCAATGTGTGGGAGTGAGGGATGCAGTAAAGAAGGATTAGTGGATCGGAAATGAGATTGTCGTATCCCAAAAGAAAATCTTGTCGTTTCCATAGAAACGTTACTCGATTTAGAAGGAAATGTCTATGACACATAGTATTTCACAGTGACGCAATTTCCGTGTGAATTCGTCAATGTGTGGGAGTGAGGGATGCAGTAAAGGAGGATTAGTGGATCGGAAATGTGATTGTCGTATCCCAAAAGAAAATCCTGTCGATTCCATAGAAACGTTACTCGATTTAGAAGGAGAAGTCATAGAACCCATAGTATTTCATAGCGACGTGATTTCCGTGTGAATTCGTCAATGTGTGGGAGTGAGGGATGCAGCAAAGAAGGATTAGTGGATCGGAAATGAGATTGTCGAATCCCAAAAGAAAATCCTGTCGTTTCCATAGAAACGTTACTCGATTTAGAAGGAGAAGTCATAGAACCCATGGTATTTCATAGCGACGCAATTTCCGTGTGAATTCGTCAATGTGTGGGAGTGAGGGATGCAGTTAAGAAGGATTAGTGGATCGGAAATGAGATTGTCGTATCCCAAAAGAAAATCCTGTCGTTTCCATAGAAACGTTACTCGATTTAGAAGGAAATGTCTTAGAACACATAGTATTTCATAGCGACGCAATTTCCGTGTGAATTCGTCAATGTGTGGGAGTGAGGGATGCAGTAAAGAAGGATTAGTGGATCGGAAATGTGACTGTCGTATCCCAAAAGAAAATCCTGTCGTTTCCATAGAAACGTTACTCGATTTAGAAGGAGAAGTCATAGAACCCATAGTATTTCATAGCGACGCAATTTCCGTGTGAATTCGTCAATGTGTGGAAGTGAGGGATGCAGTAAAGAAGGATTAGTGGATCGGAAATGAGATTGTCGTATCCCAAAAGAAAATCCTGTCGTTTCCATAGAAACGTTACTCGATTTAGAAGGAGAAGTCATAGAACCCATAGTATTTCATAGCGACGCAATTTCCGTGTGAATTCGTCAATGTGTGGGAGTGAGGGATGCAGTAAAGAAGGATTAGTGGATCGGAAATGAGATTGTCGTATCCCAAATGAAAATCCTGTCGTTTCCATAGAAACGTTACTCGATTTAGAAGGAAATGTCTTGGAACATATAGTATTTCATAGCGACGCAATTTCCGTGTGAATTCGTCAATGTGTGGGAGTGATGGATGCAGTAAAGAAGGATTAGTGGATCGGAAATGTGATTGTCGTATCCCAAAAGAAAATCCAGTCGTTTCCATAGAAACGTTACTCAATTTAGATGCAAATGTCATAGAACCCATAGTATTTCATAGCGACGCAATTTACGTGTGAATTCGTCAATGTGTGGGAGTGAGGGATGCAGTAAAGAAGGATTAGTGGATCGGAAATGAGATTGTCGTATCCCAAAAGACAATCCTGTCGTTTCCATAGAAACGTTACTCGATTTAGAAGGAGAAGTCATAGAACCCATAGTATATCATAGCGACGTGATTTCCGTGTGAATTCGTCAATGTGTGGGAGTGAGGGATGCAGTAAAGAAGGATTAGTGGATCGGAAATGAGATTGTCGTATCCCAAAAGAAAATCTTGTCGTTTCCATAGAAACTTTACTCGATTTAGAAGGAAATGTCTTAGAGCACATAGTATTTCACAGTGACGCAATTTCCGTGTCAATTCGTCAATGTGTGGGAGTGAGGGATGCAGTAAAGAAGGATTAGTGGATCGGAAATGTGATTGTCGTATCCCAAAAGAAAATCCTGTCGATTCCATAGAAACGTTACTCGATTTAGAAGGAGAAGTCGTAGAACCCATAGTATTTCATAGCGACGTGATTTCCGTGTGAATTCGTCAATGTGTGGGAGTGAGGGATGCAGTAAAGAAGGATTAGTGGATCGGAAATGAGATTGTCGTATCCCCAAAGAAAATCGTGTCGTTGCCATAGATACGTTACTCGATTTAGAAGGAGAAGTCATAGAACCCATAGTATTTCATAGCGACGCAATTTCCGTGTGAATTCGTCAATGTGTGGGAGTGAGGGATGCAGTAAAGAAGGATTAGTGGATCTGAAATGAGATTGTCGTATCCCAAATGAAAATCCTGTCGTTTCCATAGAAACGTTACTCGATTTAGAAGGAAATGTCTTGGAACACATAGTATTTCATAGCGACGCAATTTCCGTGTGAATTCGTCAATGTGTGGGAGTGATGGATGCAGTAAAGAAAGATTAGTGGATCGGAAATGTGATTGTCGTATAGCAAAAGAAAATCATGTCGTTTCCATAGAAACGTTACTCGATTTAGAAGGAGAAGTCATAGAACCCTTAGTATTTCATAGCGACGCAATTTCCGTGTGAATTCGTCAATGTGTGGGAGTGAGTGATGCAGTAAAGAAGGATTAGTGGATCGGAAATGAGATTGTCGTATCCCAAAAGAAAATCCTGCCGTTTCCATAGAAACGTTACTCGATTTATAAGGAAATGTCTTAGAACACATAGTATTTCATAGCGACGCAATTTCCGTGTGAATTCGTCAATGTGTGGGGGTGAGGCATGCAGTAAAGAAGGATTAGTGGATCGGAAATGTGATTGTCGTACCCCAAAAGAAAATCCTGTCGATTCCATAGAAACGTTACTCGATTTAGAAGGAGAAGTCATAGAACCCATAGTATTTCATAGCGACGTGATTTCCGTGTGAATTCGTCAATGTGTGGGAGTGAGGGATGCAGTAAGGAAGGATTAGTGGATCGGAAATGTGATTGTCGTATCCCAAAAGAAAACCCTGTCGTTTCCATAGAAACGTTACTTGATTTAGAAGGAAATGTCTTAGAACACATAGTATTTCATAGCGACGCAATTTCCGTGTGAATTAGTCAATGTGTAGGAGTGATGGATGCAGTAAAGAAGGATTAGTGGATCGGAAACGTGATTGTCGTATCACAAAAGAAAATCCTCTCATTTCCATAGAAATGTTACTCGATTTAGAAGGAGAAGTCATAGAACCCGTAGTATTTCATAGCGACGCAATTTCCGTGTGAATTCGTCAATGTGTGGGAGTGAGGGATGCAGTAAAGAAGGATTAGTGGATCGGTAATGTGATTGTCGTATCCCAAAAGAAAATCCTGTCGATTCCATAGAAACGTTAGTCGATTTAGAAGGAGAAGTCATAGAACCCATAGTATTTCATAGCGACGTGATTTCCGTGTGAATTCGTCAATGTGTGGGAGTGAGGGATGCAGTAAAGAAGGATTAGTGGATCGGAAATGAGATTGTCGTATCCCAAAAGAAAATCCTGTCGTTTCCATAGAAACGTTACTCGATTTAGGAGGAGAAGTCATAGAACCCATAGTATTTCATAGCGACGCAATTTCCGTGTGAATTCGTCAATGTGTGGGAGTGAGGGATGCAGTAAAGAAGGATTAGTGGATCGGAAATGAGATTGTCGTATCCCAAAAGAAAATCCTGTCGTTTCCATAGAAACGTTACTCGATTTAGAAGGAAATGTCTTAGAACACATAGTATTTCATAGCGACGCAATTTCCGTGTGAATTCGTCAATGTGTGGGAGTGAGGGATGCAGTAAAGAAGGATTAGTGGATCGGAAATGTGATTGTCGTATCCCAAAATAAAATCCTGTCGTTTCCATAGAAACGTTAATCGATTTAGATGGAGAAGTCATAGAACCCATAGTATTTCATAGCGACGCAATTTCCGTGTGAATTCTTCAATGTGTGGGAGTGAGGGATGCAGTAAAGAAGGATTAGTGGAAAGGAATTGAGATTGTCGTATCCCGAAAGTAAATCCTGTCGTTTCCATAGAAACGTTACCCGATTTAGAAGGAAATGTCATAGAACACATAGTACTTCATAGCGACGCAATTTCCGTGTGATTTCGTCAAAGTGTGAGAGTAAGGGATGCAGTAAAGAAGGATTAGTGGATCGGAAATGTGATTGTCGTATGCCAAAAGAAAATCCTGTCGTTTCCATAGAAACGTTACTCAATTTAGATGGAAATGTCATAAAACCCATAGTATTTCATAGCGACGCAATTTACGTGTGAATTCGTCAATGTGTGGGAGTGAGGGATGCAGTAAAGAAGGATTAGTGGATCGGAGATGAGATTGTCGTATCCCAAAAGAAAATCCTGTCGTTTCCATAGAAACATTACTCGATTTAGAAGGAAATGTCTTAGAACACATAGTATTTCATAGCGACGCAATTTCCGTGTGAATTCGTCAATGTGTGGGAGCGAGGGATGCAGTAAAGAAGGATTAGTGGATCGGAAATGAGATTGTCGTATCCCAAAAGAAAATCCTGTCGTTTCCATAGAAACGTTACTCGATTTAGAAGGAGAAGTCATAGAACCCATAGTATTTCATAGCGACGCAATTTCCGTGTGAATTCGTCAATGTGTGGGAGTGAGGGATGCAGTAAAGAAGAATTAGTGGATCGGAAATGAGATTGTCGTATCCCAAAAGAAAATCCTGTCGTTTCCATAGAAACGTTACTCTATTTAGAAGGAAATGTCATAGAACCCATGGTATTTCATAGCGACGCAATTTCCGTGTGAATTCGTCAATGTGTGGGAGTGAGGGATGCAGTAAAGAAGGATTAGTGGATCGGAAATGAGATTGTCGTATCCCAAAAGAAAATCCTGTCGTTTCCATAGAAACGTTACTCGATTTAGAAGGAAATGTCATAGAACCCATAGTATTTCATAGCGACCCAATTTCCGTGTGAATTCGTCAATGAGTGGGAGCGAGGGATGCAGTAAAGAAGGATTAGTGGATCGGAAATGAGATTGTCGTATCCCAAAAGAAAATCCTGTCGTTTCCATAGAAACGTTACTCGATTTAGAAGGAGAAGTCATAGAACCCATGGTATTTCATAGCGACGCAATTTCCGTGTGAATTCGTCAATGTGTGGGAGTGAGGGATGCAGTAAAGAAGGATTAGTGGATCGGAAATGAGATTGTCGTATCCCAAACGAAAATCCTGACGTTTCCATAGAAACGTTACTCGATTTAGAAGGAAATGTCTTAGAACACATAGTATTTCATAGCGACGCAATTTCCGTGTGAATTCGTCAATGTGTGGGAGTGAGGGATGCAGTAAAGAAGGATTAGTGGATCGGAAATGTGATTGTCGTATCCCAAAATAAAATCCTGTCGTTTGCATAGAAACGTTAATCGATTTAGATGGAGAAGTCATAGAACCCATAGTATTTCATAGCGACGCAATTTCCGTGTGAATTCTTCAATGTGTGGGAGTGAGGGATGCAGTAAAGAAGGATTAGTGGAAAGGAATTGAGATTGTCGTATCCCGAAAGTAAATCCTGTCGTTTCCATAGAAACGTTACCCGATTTAGAAGGAAATGTCATAGAACACATAGTACTTCATAGCGACGCAATTTCCGTGTGATTTCGTCAAAGTGTGAGAGTAAGGGATGCAGTAAAGAAGGATTAGTGGATCGGAAATGTGATTGTCGTATGCCAAAAGAAAATCCTGTCGTTTCCATAGAAACGTTACTCAATTTAGATGGAAATGTCATAAAACCCATAGTATTTCATAGCGACGCAATTTACGTGTGAATTCGTCAATGTGTGGGAGTGAGGGATGCAGTAAAGAAGGATTAGTGGATCGGAAATGAGATTGTCGTATCCCAAAAGAAAATCCTGTCGTTTCCATAGAAACATTACTCGATTTAGAAGGAAATGTCTTAGAACACATAGTATTTCATAGCGACGCAATTTCCGTGTGAATTCGTCAATGTGTGGGAGCGAGGGATGCAGTAAAGAAGGATTAGTGGATCGGAAATGAGATTGTCGTATCCCAAAAGAAAATCCTGTCGTTTCCATAGAAACGTTACTCGATTTAGAAGGAGAAGTCATAGAACCCATAGTATTTCATAGCGACGCAATTTCCGTGTGAATTCGTCAATGTGTGGGAGTGAGGGATGCAGTAAAGAAGAATTAGTGGATCGGAAATGAGATTGTCGTATCCCAAAAGAAAATCCTGTCGTTTCCATAGAAACGTTACTCTATTTAGAAGGAAATGTCATAGAACCCATGGTATTTCATAGCGACGCAATTTCCGTGTGAATTCGTCAATGTGTGGGAGTGAGGGATGCAGTAAAGAAGGATTAGTGGATCGGAAATGAGATTGTCGTATCCCAAAAGAAAATCCTGTCGTTTCCATAGAAACGTTACTCGATTTAGAAGGAAATGTCATAGAACCCATAGTATTTCATAGCGACGCAATTTCCGTGTGAATTCGTCAATGAGTGGGAGCGAGGGATGCAGTAAAGAAGGATTAGTGGATCGGAAATGAGATTGTCGTATCCCAAAAGAAAATCCTGTCGTTTCCATAGAAACGTTACTCGATTTAGAAGTCAATGACTTAGAACACATAGTATTTCATAGCGACGCAATCTCCGTGTGAATTCGTCAATGTGTGGAAGTGAGGGATGCAGTAAAGAAGGATTAGTGGATCGGAAATGAGATTGTCGTATCCCAAAAGAAAATCCTGTCGATTCCATAGAAACGTTACTCGATTTAGAAGGAGAAGTCATAGAACCCATAGTATTTCATAGCGACGTGATTTCCGTGTGAATTCGTCAATGTGTTGGAGTGAGGGATGCACGAAAGAAGGATTAGTGGATCGGAAATGAGATTGTCGTATCCCAAAAGAAAATCTTGTCGTTTCCATAGAAACGTTACTCGATTTAGAAGGAAATGTCTATGACACATAGTATTTCACAGTGACGCAATTTCCGTGTGAATTCGTCAATGTGTGGGAGTGAGGGATGCAGTAAAGCAGGATTAGTGGATCGGAAATGTGATTGTCGTATCCCAAAAGAAAATCCTGTCGATTCCATAGAAACGTTACTCGATTTAGAAGGAGAAGTCATAGAACCCATAGTATTTCATAGCGACGTGATTTCCGTGTGAATTCGTCAATGTGTGGGAGTGAGGGATGCAGCAAAGAAGGATTAGTGGATCGGAAATGAGATTGTCGTATCCCAAAAGAAAATCCTGTCGTTTCGATAGAAACGTTACTCGATTTAGAAGGAGAAGTCATAGAACCCATGGTATTTCATAGCGACGCAATTTCCGTGTGAATTCGTCAATGTGTGGGAGTGAGGGATGCAGTAAAGAAGGATTAGTGGATCGGAAATGAGATTGTCGTATCCCAAAAGAAAATCCTGTCGTTTCCATAGAAACGTTACTCGATTTAGAAGGAAATGTCTTAGAACACATAGTATTTCATAGCGACGCAATTTCCGTGTGAATTCGTCAATGTGTGGGAGTGAGGGATGCAGTAAAGAAGGATTAGTGGATCGGAAATGTGACTGTCATATCCCAAAAGAAAATCCTGTCGTTTCCATAGAAACGTTACTCGATTTAGAAGGAGAAGTCATAGAACCCATACTATTTCATAGCGACGCAATTTCCGTGTGAATTCGTCAATGTGTGGAAGTGAGGGATGCAGTAAAGAAGGATTAGTGGATCGGAAATGAGATTGTCGTATCCCAAAAGAAAATCCTGTCGTTTCCATAGAAACGTTACTCGATTTAGAAGGAGAAGTCATAGAACCCATAGTATTTCATAGCGACGCAATTTCCGTGTGAATTCGTCAATGTGTGGGAGTGAGGGATGCAGTAAAGAAGGATTAGTGGATCGGAAATGAGATTGTCGTATCCCAAATGAAAATCCTGTCGTTTCCATAGAAACGTTACTCGATTTAGAAGGAAATGTCTTGGAACACATAGTATTTCATAGCGACGCAATTTCCGTGTGAATTCGTCAATGTGTGGGAGTGATGGATGCAGTAAAGAAGGATTAGTGGATCGGAAATGAGATTGTCGTATCCCAAATGAAAATCCTGTCGTTTCCATAGAAACGTTACTCGATTTATAAGGAAATGTCTTAGAACACATAGTATTTCATAGCGACGTGATTTCCGTGTGAATTCGTCAATGTGTGGGAGTGAGGGATGCAGTAAAGAAGGATTAGTGGATCGGAAATGTGATTGTCGTATCCCAAAATAAAATCCTGTCGTTTCCATAGAAACGTTAATCGATTTAGATGGAGAAGTCATAGAACCCATAGTATTTCATAGCGACGCAATTTCCGTGTGAATTCTTCAATGTGTGGGAGTGAGGGATGCAGTAAAGAAGGATTAGTGGAAAGGAACTGAGATTGTCGTATCCCGAAAGTAAATCCTGTCGTTTCCATAGAAACGTTACCCGATTTAGAAGGAAATGTCATAGAACACATAGTACTTCATAGCGACGCAATTTCCGTGTGATTTCGTCAATGTGTGAGAGTAAGGGATGCAGTAAAGAAGGATTAGTGGATCGGAAATGTGATTGTCGTATCCCAAAAGAAAATCCTGTCGTTTCCATAGAAACGTTACTCAATTTAGATGGAAATGTCATAAAACCCATAGTATTTCATAGCGACGCAATTTACGTGTGAATCCGTCAATGTGTGGGAGTGAGGGATGCAGTAAAGAAGGATTAGTGGATCGGAAATGAGATTGTCGTATCCCAAAAGAAAATCCTGTCGTTTCCATAGAAACGTTACTCGATTTAGAAGGAAATGTCTTAGAACACATAGTATTTCATAGCGACGCAATTTCCGTGTGAATTCGTCAATGTGTGGGAGCGAGGGATGCAGTAAAGAAGGATTAGTGGATCGGAAATGAGATTGTCGTATCCCAAAAGAAAATCCTGTCGTTTCCATAGAAACGTTACTCGATTTAGAAGGAGAAGTCATAGAACCCATAGTATTTCATAGCGACGCAATTTCCGTGTGAATTCGTCAATGTGTGGGAGTGAGGGATGCAGTAAAGAAGGATTAGTGGATCGGAAATGAGATTGTCGTATCCCAAAAGAAAATCCTGTCGTTTCCATAGAAACGTTACTCTGTTTAGAAGGAAATGTCATAGAACCCATGGTATTTCATAGCGACGCAATTTCCGTGTGAATTCGTCAATGAGTGGGAGTGAGGGATGCAGGTAAGAAGTATTAGTGGATCGGAAATGAGATTGTCGTATCCCAAAAGAGAACCCTGTCGCTTCCATAGAAACGTTACTCGATTTAGTCGGAAATGTCTTAGAACACATAGTATTTCATAGCGACGCAATTTATGTGTGAATTCGTCAATGTGTGGGAGTGAGGGATGCAGTAAAGACGGATTAGTGGATCGGAAATGAGATTGTCGTATCCCAAAAGAAAATCCTGTCGTTTCCATAGACACGTTACTCGATTTAGAAGGAAATGTCATAGAACCCATAGAATTTCATTGCGACGCAATTTCCGTGTGAATTCGTCAATGTGTGGGAGTGAGGGATGCAGTAAAGAAGGATTAGTCAATCGGAAATGAGATTGTCGTATCCCAAAAGAAAATCCTGTCGTTTCCACAGAAACGTTACTCGATTTAGAAGGAAATGTCATAGAATCCATAGTATTTCATAGCGGTTCAAAATCTGCAGATGTAGAGGTAATTTCGGGAGTACCGCAAGGAAGCGTGATAGGACCTTTATTGTTTACAATATACATAAATGACTTAGTTGACAACATCGGTAGCTCTGTGAGGCTATTTGCAGATGACACGGTTGTCTACAAGAAAGTAGCAACATCAGAAGACTCGTACGTACTCCAGGAAGACCTGCAGAGGATTAATGCATGGTGCGACAGCTGGCAGTTTTCCCTAAACGTAGATAAATGTAAAATAATGCGCATACATAGGGGCAGAAATCCATTCCAGTACGATTATGCCGTAGGTGGTAAATCATTGGAAGCGGTAACGACCGTAAAATACTTAGGAGTTACTATCCGGAGCGATCTGAAGTGGAATGATCACATAAAACAAATAGTGGGAAAAGCAGGCGCCAGGTTGAGATTCATAGGAAGAATTCTAAGAAAATGTGACTCATCGATGAAAGAAGTAGCTTACAAAACGCTTGTTCGTCCGATTCTTGAGTATTGCTCATCAGTATGGGACCCTTACCAGGTTGGATTAATAGAAGAGATAGACATGATCCAGCGAAAAGCAGCGCGATTCGTCATGGGGACATTTAGTCAGCGCGAGAGCGTTACGGAGATGCTGAACAAGCTCCAGTGGCGGACACTTCAAGAAAGGCGTTACGCAATACGGAGAGGTTTATTATCGAAATTACGAGAGAGCACATTCCGGGAAGAGATGGGCAACATATTACTACCGCCCACATATATCTCGCGTAATGATCACAACGAAAAGATCCGAGAAATTAGAGCAAATACGGAGACTTACAAGCAGTCGTTCTTCCCACGCACAATTCGTGAATGGAACAGGGAAGGGGGGATCAGATAGTGGTACAATAAGTACTCTCCGCCACACACCGTAAGGTGGCTCGCGGAGTATAGATGTAGATGTAGATGTAGATAGCGACGCAATTTCCGTGTGAATTCGTCAATGTGTGGGAGTGAGGGATGCAGTAAAGAAGGATTAGTGGATCGGAAATGTGATTGTCGTATCCCAAAAGAAAATCCTGTCGATTCCATAGAAACGTTACTCGATTTAGAAGGAAATGTCTTAGAACCCATAGTATTTCATAGCGACGCAATCTCCGTGTGAATTCGTCAATGTGTGGGAGTGAGGAATGCAGTAAAGAAGGATTAGTGGATCGGAAATGAGATTGTCGTATCCCAAAAGAAAATCCTGTCGTTTCCATAGAAACGTTACTCGATTTAGAATGAAATGTCTTAGAACACATAGTATTTCATAGCGGCGCAATGTCCGTGTGAATTCGTCAATGTGTGGGAGTGAGGGATGCAGTAAAGAAGGATTAGTGGATCGGAAATGAGATTGTAGTATCCCAAAACAAAATCCTGTTGTTTCCATAGAAACGTTACTCGATTTAGAAGGAGAAGTCATAGAACCCATACTATATCATAGCGACGCAATATCCGTGTGAATTCGTCAATGTGTGGGAGTGAGGGATGCAGTAAAGAAGGATTAGTGGATCGGAAATGAGATTGTCGTATCCCAAAAGAAAATCCTGTCGTTTCCATAGAAACGTAACTCGATTTAGAAGGAACTGTCATAGAACCCATAGTATTTCATAGCGACGCAATTTCCGTGTGAATTCGTCAATGAGTGGGAGTGACGGATGCAGTAAAGAAGGATTAGTGGATCGGAAATGAGATTGTCGTATCCCAAAAGAGAACCCTGTTGTTTTCATAGAAACGTTACTCGATTTAGAAGGAAATGTCTTAGAACACATAGTATTTCATAGCGACGCAATTTCCGTGTGAATTCGTCAATGTGTGGGAGTGAGGGATGCAGTAAAGAAGGATTAGTGGATCGGAAATGAGATTGTCGTATCCCAAAAGAAAATCCTGTCGTTTCCACAGAAACGTTACTCGATTTAGAAGGAAATGTCATAGAACCCATAGTATTTCATAGCGACGCAATTTCCGTGTGAATTCGTCAATGTGTGGGAGTGAGGGATGCAGTAAAGAAGGATTAGTGGATCGGAAATGAGATTGTCGAATACCAAAAGAAAATCCTGTCGTTTCCATAGAAACGTTACTCGATTTAGAACTAAATGTCTTAGAACACATAGTATTTCATAGCGACGCAATTTCCGTGTGAATTCATCAATGTGTGGGAGTGAGGGATGCAGTAAAGAAGGATTAGTGGATCGGAAATGAGATTGTCGTATCCCAAAAGAAAATCCGGTCGTTTCCATTGAAACGATACTCGATTTAGAAGGAAATGTCTTAGAACCCATAGTATTTCATAGCGACGCAATCTCTGTGTGAATTCGTCAATGTGTGGGAGTGAGGAATGCAGTAAAGAAGGATTAGTGGGTCGGAAATGAGATTGTCGTATCCCAAAAGAAAATCCTGTCGTCTCCATAGAAACGTTACTCGATTTAGAATGAAATGTCTCAGAACACATAGTATTTCATAGCGACGCAATGTCCGTGTGAATTCGTCAATGTGTGGGAGTGAGGGATGCAGTAAAGAAGGATTAGTGGATCGGAAATGAGATTGTCGTATCCCAAAAGAAAATCCTGTCGATTCCATAGAAACGTTACTCGATTTAGAAGGAGAAGTCATAGAACCCATAGTATTTCATAGCGACGTGATTTCCGTGTGAATTCGTCAATGTGTTGGAGTGAGGGATGCAGTAAAGAAGGATTAGTGGATCGGAAATGAGATTGTCGTATCCCAAAAGAGAACCCTGTTGTTTTCATAGAAACGTTACTCGATTTAGAAGGAAATGTCTTAGAACACATAGTATTTCATAGCGACGCAATTTCCGTGTGAATTCGTCAATGTGTGGGAGTGAGGGATGCAGTAAAGAAGGATTAGTGGATCGGAAATGTGACTGTCGTATCCCAAAAGAAAATCCTGTCGTTTCCATAGAAACGTTACTCGATTTAGAAGGAGAAGTCATAGAACCCATACTATTTCATAGCGACGCAATTTCCGTGTGAATTCGTCAATGTGTGGAAGTGAGGGATGCAGTAAAGAAGGATTAGTGGATCGGAAATGAGATTGTCGTATCCCAAAAGAAAATCCTGTCGTTTCCATAGAAACGTTACTCGATTTAGAAGGAGAAGTCATAGAACCCATAGTATTTCATAGCGACGCAATTTCCGTGTGAATTCGTCAATGTGTGGGAGTGAGGGATGCAGTAAAGAAGGATTAGTGGATCGGAAATGAGATTGTCGTATCCCAAATGAAAATCCTGTCGTTTCCATAGAAACGTTACTCGATTTAGAAGGAAATGTCTTGGAACACATAGTATTTCATAGCGACGCAATTTCCGTGTGAATTCGTCAATGTGTGGGAGTGATGGATGCAGTAATGAAGGATTAGTGGATCGGAAATGAGATTGTCGTATCCCAAATGAAAATCCTGTCGTTTCCATAGAAACGTTACTCGATTTATAAGGAAATGTCTTAGAACACATAGTATTTCATAGCGACGTGATTTCCGTGTGAATTCGTCAATGTGTGGGAGTGAGGGATGCAGTAAAGAAGGATTAGTGGATCGGAAATGAGATTGTCGTATCCCAAAAGAAAATCCTGTCGTTTCCATAGAAACGTTACTCGATTTAGGAGGAGAAGTCATAGAACCCATAGTATTTCATAGCGACGCAATTTCCGTGTGAATTCGTCAATGTGTGGGAGTGAGGGATGCAGTAAAGAAGGATTAGTGGATCGGAAATGAGATTGTCGTATCCCAAAAGAAAATCCTGTCGTTTCCATAGAAACGTTACTCGATTTAGAAGGAAATGTCTTAGAACACATAGTATTTCATAGCGACGCAATTTCCGTGTGAATTCGTCAATGTGTGGGAGTGAGGGATGCAGTAAAGAAGGATTAGTGGATCGGAAATGTGATTGTCGTATCCCAAAATAAAATCCTGTCGTTTCCATAGAAACGTTAATCGATTTAGATGGAGATGTCATAGAACCCATAGTATTTCATAGCGACGCAATTTCCGTGTGAATTCTTCAATGTGTGGGAGTGAGGGATGCAGTAAAGAAGGATTAGTGGAAAGGAACTGAGATTGTCGTATCCCGAAAGTAAATCCTGTCGTTTCCATAGAAACGTTACCCGATTTAGAAGGAAATGTCATAGAACACATAGTACTTCATAGCGACGCAATTTCCGTGTGATTTCGTCAATGTGTGAGAGTAAGGGATGCAGTAAAGAAGGATTAGTGGATCGGAAATGTGATTGTCGTATCCCAAAAGAAAATCCTGTCGTTTCCATAGAAACGTTACTCAATTTAGATGGAAATGTCATAAAACCCATAGTATTTCATAGCGACGCAATTTACGTGTGAATCCGTCAATGTGTGGGAGTGAGGGATGCAGTAAAGAAGGATTAGTGGATCGGAAATGAGATTGTCGTATCCCAAAAGAAAATCCTGTCGTTTCCATAGAAACGTTACTCGATTTAGAAGGAAATGTCTTAGAACACATAGTATTTCATAGCGACGCAATTTCCGTGTGAATTCGTCAATGTGTGGGAGCGAGGGATGCAGTAAAGAAGGATTAGTGGATCGGAAATGAGATTGTCGTATCCCAAAAGAAAATCCTGTCGTTTCCATAGAAACGTTACTCGATTTAGAAGGAGAAGTCATAGAACCCATAGTATTTCATAGCGACGCAATTTCCGTGTGAATTCGTCAATGTGTGGGAGTGAGGGATGCAGTAAAGAAGGATTAGTGGATCGGAAATGAGATTGTCGTATCCCAAAAGAAAATCCTGTCGTTTCCATAGAAACGTTACTCTGTTTAGAAGGAAATGTCATAGAACCCATGGTATTTCATAGCGACGCAATTTCCGTGTGAATTCGTCAATGAGTGGGAGTGAGGGATGCAGGTAAGAAGTATTAGTGGATCGGAAATGAGATTGTCGTATCCCAAAAGAGAACCCTGTCGCTTCCATAGAAACGTTACTCGATTTAGTCGGAAATGTCTTAGAACACATAGTATTTCATAGCGACGCAATTTATGTGTGAATTCGTCAATGTGTGGGAGTGAGGGATGCAGTAAAGACGGATTAGTGGATCGGAAATGAGATTGTCGTATCCCAAAAGAAAATCCTGTCGTTTCCATAGACACGTTACTCGATTTAGAAGGAAATGTCATAGAACCCATAGAATTTCATTGCGACGCAATTTCCGTGTGAATTCGTCAATGTGTGGGAGTGAGGGATGCAGTAAAGAAGGATTAGTCAATCGGAAATGAGATTGTCGTATCCCAAAAGAAAATCCTGTCGTTTCCACAGAAACGTTACTCGATTTAGAAGGAAATGTCATAGAATCCATAGTATTTCATAGCGGTTCAAAATCTGCAGATGTAGAGGTAATTTCGGGAGTACCGCAAGGAAGCGTGATAGGACCTTTATTGTTTACAATATACATAAATGACTTAGTTGACAACATCGGTAGCTCCGTGAGGCTATTTGCAGATGACACGGTTGTCTACAAGAAAGTAGCAACATCAGAAGACTCGTACGTACTCCAGGAAGACCTGCAGAGGATTAATGCATGGTGCGACAGCTGGCAGTTTTCCCTAAACGTAGATAAATGTAAAATAATGCGCATACATAGGGGCAGAAATCCATTCCAGTACGATTATGCCGTAGGTGGTAAATCATTGGAAGCGGTAACGACCGTAAAATACTTAGGAGTTACTATCCGGAGCGATCTGAAGTGGAATGATCACATAAAACAAATAGTGGGAAAAGCAGGCGCCAGGTTGAGATTCATAGGAAGAATTCTAAGAAAATGTGACTCATCGATGAAAGAAGTAGCTTACAAAACGCTTGTTCGTCCGATTCTTGAGTATTGCTCATCAGTATGGGACCCTTACCAGGTTGGATTAATAGAAGAGATAGACATGATCCAGCGAAAAGCAGCGCGATTCGTCATGGGGACATTTAGTCAGCGCGAGAGCGTTACGGAGATGCTGAACAAGCTCCAGTGGCGGACACTTCAAGAAAGGCGTTACGCAATACGGAGAGGTTTATTATCGAAATTACGAGAGAGCACATTCCGGGAAGAGAAGGGCAACATATTACTACCGCCCACATATATCTCGCGTAATGATCACAACGAAAAGATCCGAGAAATTAGAGCAAATACGGAGACTTACAAGCAGTCGTTCTTCCCACGCACAATTCGTGAATGGAACAGGGAAGGGGGGATCAGATAGTGGTACAATAAGTACTCTCCGCCACACACCGTAAGGTGGCTCGCGGAGTATAGATGTAGATGTAGATGTAGATAGCGACGCAATTTCCGTGTGAATTCGTCAATGTGTGGGAGTGAGGGATGCAGTAAAGAAGGATTAGTGGATCGGAAATGTGATTGTCGTATCCCAAAAGAAAATCCTGTCGATTCCATAGAAACGTTACTCGATTTAGAAGGAAATGTCTTAGAACCCATAGTATTTCATAGCGACGCAATCTCCGTGTGAATTCGTCAATGTGTGGGAGTGAGGAATGCAGTAAAGAAGGATTAGTGGATCGGAAATGAGATTGTCGTATCCCAAAAGAAAATCCTGTCGTTTCCATAGAAACGTTACTCGATTTAGAATGAAATGTCTTAGAACACATAGTATTTCATAGCGGCGCAATGTCCGTGTGAATTCGTCAATGTGTGGGAGTGAGGGATGCAGTAAAGAAGGATTAGTGGATCGGAAATGAGATTGTAGTATCCCAAAACAAAATCCTGTTGTTTCCATAGAAACGTTACTCGATTTAGAAGGAGAAGTCATAGAACCCATAGTATATCATAGCGACGCAATATCCGTGTGAATTCGTCAATGTGTGGGAGTGAGGGATGCAGTAAAGAAGGATTAGTGGATCGGAAATGAGATTGTCGTATCCCAAAAGAAAATCCTGTCGTTTCCATAAAAACGTAACTCGATTTAGAAGGAACTGTCATAGAACCCATAGTATTTCATAGCGACGCAATTTCCGTGTGAATTCGTCAATGAGTGGGAGTGACGGATGCAGTAAAGAAGGATTAGTGGATCGGAAATGAGATTGTCGTATCCCAAAAGAGAACCCTGTTGTTTTCATAGAAACGTTACTCGATTTAGAAGGAAATGTCTTAGAACACATAGTATTTCATAGCGACGCAATTTCCGTGTGAATTCGTCAATGTGTGGGAGTGAGGGATGCAGTAAAGAAGGATTAGTGGATCGGAAATGAGATTGTCGTATCCCAAAAGAAAATCCTGTCGTTTCCACAGAAACGTTACTCGATTTAGAAGGAAATGTCATAGAACCCATAGTATTTCATAGCGACGCAATTTCCGTGTGAATTCGTCAATGTGTGGGAGTGAGGGATGCAGTAAAGAAGGATTAGTGGATCGGAAATGAGATTGTCGAATACCAAAAGAAAATCCTGTCGTTTCCATAGAAACGTTACTCGATTTAGAACTAAATGTCTTAGAACACATAGTATTTCATAGCGACGCAATTTCCGTGTGAATTCATCAATGTGTGGGAGTGAGGGATGCAGTAAAGAAGGATTAGTGGATCGGAAATGAGATTGTCGTATCCCAAAAGAAAATCCGGTCGTTTCCATTGAAACGATACTCGATTTAGAAGGAAATGTCTTAGAACCCATAGTATTTCATAGCGACGCAATCTCTGTGTGAATTCGTCAATGTGTGGGAGTGAGGAATGCAGTAAAGAAGGATTAGTGGGTCGGAAATGAGATTGTCGTATCCCAAAAGAAAATCCTGTCGTCTCCATAGAAACGTTACTCGATTTAGAATGAAATGTCTCAGAACACATAGTATTTCATAGCGACGCAATGTCCGTGTGAATTCGTCAATGTGTGGGAGTGAGGGATGCAGTAAAGAAGGATTAGTGGATCGGAAATGAGATTGTCGTATCCCAAAAGAAAATCCTGTCGATTCCATAGAAACGTTACTCGATTTAGAAGGAGAAGTCATAGAACCCATAGTATTTCATAGCGACGTGATTTCCGTGTGAATTCGTCAATGTGTGGGAGTGAGGGATGCAGCAAAGAAGGATTAGTGGATCGGAAATGAGATTGTCGTATCCCAAAAGAAAATCCTGTCGTTTCCATAGAAACGTTACTCGATTTAGAAGGAGAAGTCATAGAACCCATGGTATTTCATAGCGACGCAATTTCCGTGTGAATTCGTCAATGTGTGGGAGTGAGGGATGCAGTAAAGAAGGATTAGTGGATCGGAAATGAGATTGTCGTATCCCAAAAGAAAATCCTGTCGTTTCCATAGAAACGTTACTCGATTTAGAAGGAAATGTCTTAGAACACATAGTATTTCATAGCGACGCAATTTCCGTGTGAATTCGTCAATGTGTGGGAGTGAGGGATGCAGTAAAGAAGGATTAGTGGATCGGAAATGTGACTGTCGTATCCCAAAAGAAAATCCTGTCGTTTCCATAGAAACGTTACTCGATTTAGAAGGAGAAGTCATAGAACCCATACTATTTCATAGCGACGCAATTTCCGTGTGAATTCGTCAATGTTTGGAAGTGAGGGATGCAGTAAAGAAGGATTAGTGGATCGGAAATGAGATTGTCGTATCCCAAAAGAAAATCCTGTCGTTTCCATAGAAACGTTACTCGATTTAGAAGGAGAAGTCATAGAACCCATAGTATTTCATAGCGACGCAATTTCCGTGTGAATTCGTCAATGTGTGGGAGTGAGGGATGCAGTAAAGAAGGATTAGTGGATCGGAAATGAGATTGTCGTATCCCAAATGAAAATCCTGTCGTTTCCATAGAAACGTTACTCGATTTAGAAGGAAATGTCTTGGAACACATAGTATTTCATAGCGACGCAATTTCCGTGTGAATTCGTCAATGTGTGGGAGTGATGGATGCAGTAAAGAAGGATTAGTGGATCGGAAATGAGATTGTCGTATCCCAAATGAAAATCCTGTCGTTTCCATAGAAACGTTACTCGATTTATAAGGAAATGTCTTAGAACACATAGTATTTCATAGCGACGTGATTTCCGTGTGAATTCGTCAATGTGTGGGAGTGAGGGATGCAGTAAAGAAGGATTAGTGGATCGGAAATGAGATTGTCGTATCCCAAAAGAAAATCCTGTCGTTTCCATAGAAACGTTACTCGATTTAGGAGGAGAAGTCATAGAACCCATAGTATTTCATAGCGACGCAATTTCCGTGTGAATTCGTCAATGTGTGGGAGTGAGGGATGCAGTAAAGAAGGATTAGTGGATCGGAAATGAG
This sequence comes from Schistocerca cancellata, assembly GCF_023864275.1. NCBI lineage: Eukaryota > Metazoa > Arthropoda > Insecta > Orthoptera > Acrididae > Schistocerca > Schistocerca cancellata. Next base: position 732,994,904 of record NC_064631.1, read on the forward strand.
ATTGTCGTATCCCAAAAGAAAATCCTGTCGTTTCCATAGAAACGTTACTCGATTTAGAAGGAAATGTCTTAGAACACATAGTATTTCATAGCGACGCAATTTCCGTGTGAATTCGTCAATGTGTGGGAGTGAGGGATGCAGTAAAGAAGGATTAGTGGATCGGAAATGTGATTGTCGTATCCCAAAATAAAATCCTGCCGTTTCCATAGAAACGTTAATCGATTTAGATGGAGAAGTCATAGAACCCATAGTATTTCATAGCGACGCAATTTCCGTGTGAATTCTTCAATGTGTGGGAGTGAGGGATGCAGTAAAGAAGGATTAGTGGAAAGGAATTGAGATTGTCGTATCCCGAAAGTAAATCCTGTCGTTTCCATAGAAACGTTACCCGATTTAGAAGGAAATGTCATAGAACACATAGTACTTCATAGCGACGCAATTTCCGTGTGATTTCGTCAATGTGTGAGAGTAAGGGATGCAGTAAAGAAGGATTAGTGGATCGGAAATGTGATTGTCGTATCCCAAAAGAAAATCCTGTCGTTTCCATAGAAACGTTACTCAATTTAGATGGAAATGTCATAAAACCCATAGTATTTCATAGCGACGCAATTTACGTGTGAATCCGTCAATGTGTGGGAGTGAGGGATGCAGTAAAGAAGGATTAGTGGATCGGAAATGAGATTGTCGTATCCCAAAAGAAAATCCTGTCGTTTCCATAGAAACGTTACTCGATTTAGAAGGAAATGTCTTAGAACACATAGTATTTCATAGCGACGCAATTTCCGTGTGAATTCGTCAATGTGTGGGAGCGAGGGATGCAGTAAAGAAGGATTAGTGGATCGGAAATGAGATTGTCGTATCCCAAAAGAAAATCCTGTCGTTTCCATAGAAACGTTACTCGATTTAGAAGGAGAAGTCATAGAACCCATAGTATTTCATAGCGACGCAATTTCCGTGTGAATTCGTCAATGTGTGGGAGTGAGGGATGCAGTAAAGAAGGATTAGTGGATCGGAAATGAGATTGTCGTATCCCAAAAGAAAATCCTGTCGTTTCCATAGAAACGTTACTCTGTTTAGAAGGAAATGTCATAGAACCCATGGTATTTCATAGCGACGCAATTTCCGTGTGAATTCGTCAATGAGTGGGAGTGAGGGATGCAGGTAAGAAGTATTAGTGGATCGGAAATGAGATTGTCGTATCCCAAAAGAGAACCCTGTCGCTTCCATAGAAACGTTACTCGATTTAGTCGGAAATGTCTTAGAACACATAGTATTTCATAGCGACGCAATTTATGTGTGAATTCGTCAATGTGTGGGAGTGAGGGATGCAGTAAAGACGGATTAGTGGATCGGAAATGAGATTGTCGTATCCCAAAAGAAAATCCTGTCGTTTCCATAGACACGTTACTCGATTTAGAAGGAAATGTCATAGAACCCATAGAATTTCATTGCGACGCAATTTCCGTGTGAATTCGTCAATGTGTGGGAGTGAGGGATGCAGTAAAGAAGGATTAGTCAATCGGAAATGAGATTGTCGTATCCCAAAAGAAAATCCTGTCGTTTCCACAGAAACGTTACTCGATTTAGAAGGAAATGTCATAGAACCCATAGTATTTCATAGCGGTTCAAAATCTGCAGATGTAGAGGTAATTTCGGGAGTACCGCAAGGAAGCGTGATAGGACCTTTATTGTTTACAATATACATAAATGACTTAGTTGACAACATCGGTAGCTCCGTGAGGCTATTTGCAGATGACACGGTTGTCTACAAGAAAGTAGCAACATCAGAAGACTCGTACGTACTCCAGGAATACCTGCAGAGGATTAATGCATGGTGCGACAGCTGGCAGCTTTCCCTAAACGTAGATAAATGTAAAATAATGCGCATACATAGGGGCAGAAATCCATTCCAGTACGATTATGCCGTAGGTGGTAAATCATTGGAAGCGGTAACGACCGTAAAATACTTAGGAGTTACTATCCGGAGCGATCTGAAGTGGAATGATCACATAAAACAAATAGTGGGAAAAGCAGGCGCCAGGTTGAGATTCATAGGAAGAATTCTAAGAAAATGTGACTCATCGATGAAAGAAGTAGCTTACAAAACGCTTGTTCGTCCGATTCTTGAGTATTGCTCATCAGTATGGGACCCTTACCAGGTTGGATTAATAGAAGAGATAGACATGATCCAGCGAAAAGCAGCGCGATTCGTCATGGGGACATTTAGTCAGCGCGAGAGCGTTACGGAGATGCTGAACAAGCTCCAGTGGCGGACACTTCAAGAAAGGCGTTACGCAATACGGAGAGGTTTATTATCGAAATTACGAGAGAGCACATTCCGGGAAGAGATGGGCAACATATTACTACCGCCCACATATATCTCGCGTAATGATCACAACGAAAAGATCCGAGAAATTAGAGCAAATACGGAGACTTACAAGCAGTCGTTCTTCCCACGCACAATTCGTGAATGGAACAGGGAAGGGGGGATCAGATAGTGGTACAATAAGTACTCTCCGCCACACACCGTAAGGTGGCTCGCGGAGTATAGATGTAGATGTAGATGTAGATAGCGACGCAATTTCCGTGTGAATTCGTCAATGTGTGGGAGTGAGGGATGCAGTAAAGAAGGATTAGTGGATCGGAAATGTGATTGTCGTATCCCAAAAGAAAATCCTGTCGATTCCATAGAAACGTTACTCGATTTAGAAGGAAATGTCTTAGAACCCATAGTATTTCATAGCGACGCAATCTCCGTGTGAATTCGTCAATGTGTGGGAGTGAGGAATGCAGTAAAGAAGGATTAGTGGATCGGAAATGAGATTGTCGTATCCCAAAAGAAAATCCTGTCGTTTCCATAGAAACGTTACTCGATTTAGAATGAAATGTCTTAGAACACATAGTATTTCATAGCGGCGCAATGTCCGTGTGAATTCGTCAATGTGTGGGAGTGAGGGATGCAGTAAAGAAGGATTAGTGGATCGGAAATGAGATTGTAGTATCCCAAAACAAAATCCTGTTGTTTCCATAGAAACGTTACTCGATTTAGAAGGAGAAGTCATAGAACCCATAGTATATCATAGCGACGCAATATCCGTGTGAATTCGTCAATGTGTGGGAGTGAGGGATGCAGTAAAGAAGGATTAGTGGATCGGAAATGAGATTGTCGTATCCCAAAAGAAAATCCTGTCGTTTCCATAGAAACGTAACTCGATTTAGAAGGAACTGTCATAGAACCCATAGTATTTCATAGCGACGCAATTTCCATGTGAATTCGTCAATGAGTGGGAGTGACGGATGCAGTAAAGAAGGATTAGTGGATCGGAAATGAGATTGTCGTATCCCAAAAAAGAACCCTGTTGTTTTCATAGAAACGTTACTCGATTTAGAAGGAAATGCCTTAGAACACATAGTATTTCATAGCGACGCAATTTCCGTGTGAATTCGTCAATGTGTGGGAGTGAGGGATGCAGTAAAGAAGGATTAGTGGATCGGAAATGAGATTGTCGTATCCCAAAAGAAAATCCTGTCGTTTCCACAGAAACGTTACTCGATTTAGAAGGAAATGTCATAGAACCCATAGTATTTCATAGCGACGCAATTTCCGTGTGAATTCGTCAATGTGTGGGAGTGAGGGATGCAGTAAAGAAGGATTAGTGGATCGGAAATGAGATTGTCGTATACCAAAAGAAAATCCTGTCGTTTCCATAGAAACGTTACTCGATTTAGAAAGAAATGTCTTAGAACACATAGTATTTCATAGCGGCGCAATTTCCGTGTGAATTCGTCAATGTGTGGGAGTGAGGGATGCAGTAAAGAAGGATTAGTGGATCGGAAATGCGATTGTCGTATCCCAAAAGAAAATCCGGTCGTTTCCATTGAAACGATACTCGATTTAGAAGGAAATGTCTTAGAATCCATAGTATTTCATAGCGACGCAATCTCTGTGTGAATTCGTCAATGTGTGGGAGTGAGGAATGCAGTAAAGAAGGATTAGTGGATCGGAAATGTGATTGTCGTATCCCAAAAGAAAATCCGGTCGTTTCCATTGAAACGATACTCGATTTAGAAGGAAATGTCTTAGAACCCATAGTATTTCATAGCGACGCAATTTCCGTGTGAATTCGTCAATGAGTGGGAGTGAGGAATGCAGTAAAGAAGGATTAGTGGATCGGAAATGAGATTGTCGTATCCCAAAAGAGAACCCTGTCGTTTCCATAGAAACGTTTCTCGATTTAGAAGGAAATGTCTTAGAACACATAGTATTTCATAGCGACGCAATTTCCGTGTGAATTCGTCAATGAGTGGGAGTGAGGGATGCAGTAAAGAAGGATTAGTGGATCGGAAATGAGATTGTCGTATCCCAAAAGAAAATCCTGTCGTCTCCATAGAAACGTTACTCGATTTCGAATGAAATGTCTCAGAACACAGTATTTCATAGCGACGCAATTTCCGTGTGAATTCGTCCATGTGTGGGAGTGAGGGATGCAGTAAAGAAGGATTAGTGGATCGGAAATGAGATTGTCCTATCCCAAAAGAAAATCCTGTCGTTTCCATAGAAACATTACTCGATTTAGAAGGAAATGTCATAGAACCCATAGTATTTCATAGCGACGCAATTTCCGTGTGAATTCGTCAATGAGTGGGAGTGAGGGATGCAGTAAAGAAGGATTAGTGGATCGGAAATGAGATTGTCGTATCCCAAAAGAGAACCCTGTCGTTTCCATAGAAACGTTTCTCGATTTAGAAGGAAATGTCTTAGAACACATAGTATTTCATAGCGACGCAATTTCCGTGTGAATTCGTCAATGTGTGGGAGTGAGGGATGCAGTAAAGAAGGATTAGTGGATCGGAAATGAGATTGTCGTATCCCAAAAGAGAACCCTGTCGTTTCCATAGAAACGTTACTCGATTTAGAAGGAAATGTCTTAGAACACATAGTATTTCATAGCGACGCAATTTCCGTGTGAATTCGTCAATGAGTGGGAGTGAGGGATGCAGTAAAGAAGGATTAGTGGATCGGAAATGAGATTGTCGTATCCCAAAAGAAAATCCTGTCGTTTCCACAGAAACGTTACTCGATTTAGAAGGAAATGTCATAGAACCCATAGTATTTCATAGCGACGCAATTTCCGTGTGAATTCGTCAATGTGTGGGAGTGAGGGATGCAGTAAAGAAGGATTAGTGGATCGGAAATGAGATTGTCGAATACCAAAAGAAAATCCTGTCGTTTCCATAGAAACGTTACTCGATTTAGAACTAAATGTCTTAGAACACATAGTATTTCATAGCGACGCAATTTCCGTGTGAATTCATCAATGTGTGGGAGTGAGGGATGCAGTAAAGAAGGATTAGTGGATCGGAAATGTGATTGTCGTATCCCAAAAGAAAATCCGGTCGTTTCCATTGAAACGATACTCGATTTAGAAGGAAATGTCTTAGAACCCATAGTATTTCATAGCGACGCAATCTCTGTGTGAATTCGTCAATGTGTAGGAGTGAGGAATGCAGTAAAGAAGGATTAGTGGGTCGGAAATGAGATTGTCGTATCCCAAAAGAAAATCCTGTCGTCTCCATAGAAACGTTACTCGATTTAGAATGAAATGTCTCAGAACACATAGTATTTCATAGCGACGCAATGTCCGTGTGAATTCGTCAATGTGTGGGAGTGAGGGATGCAGTAAAGAAGGATTAGTGGATCGGAAATGAGATTGTCGTATCCCAAAAGAAAATCCTGTCGTTTCCATAGAAACGTTACTCGATTTAGAAGGAAATGTCATAGAACCCATAGTATTTCATAGCGACGCAATTTCCATGTGAAATCGTCAATGTGTGGGAGTGAGGGATGCAGTAAAGAAGGATTAGTGAATCGGAAATGAGATTGTCGTATCCCAAAAGAAAATCCTGTCGTTTCCACAGAAACGTTACTCGATTTAGAAGGAAATGTCATAGAACCCTTAGTATTTCATAGCGACGCAATTTCCGTGTGAATTCGTCAATGTGTGGGAGTGAGTAATGCAGTAAAGAAGGATTAGTGGATCGGAAATGAGATTGTCGTATACCAAAAGAAAATCCTGTCGTTTCCATAGAAACGTTACTCGATTTAGAAGGAAATGTCTTAGAACACATAGTATTTCATAGCGACGCAATTTCCGTGTGAATTCGTCAATGTGTGGGAGTGAGGGATGCAGTAAAGAAGGATTAGTGGATCGGAAATGTGATTTTCGTATCCCAAAAGAAAATCCGGTCGTTTCCATTGAAACGATACTCGATTTAGAAGGAAATGTCTTAGAACCCATAGTATTTCATAGCGACGCAATCTCTGTGTGAATTCGTCAATGTGTGGGAGTGAGGAATGCAGTAAAGAAGGATTAGTGGGTCGGAAATGAGATTGTCGTATCCCAAAAGAAAATCCTGTCGTCTCCATAGAAACGTTACTCGATTTAGAATGAAATGTCTCAGAACACATAGTATTTCATAGCGACGCGATGTCCGTGTGAATTCGTCAATGTGTGGGAGTGAGGGATGCAGTAAAGAAGGATTAGTGGATCGGAAATGAGATTGTCGTATCCCAAAAGAAAATCCTGTCGTTTCCACAGAAACGTTACTCGATTTAGAAGGAAATGTCATAAAACCCATAGCATTTCATAGCGACGCAATTTCCGTGTGAATTCGTCAATGTGTGGGAGTGAGGGATGCAGTAAAGAAGGATTAGTGGATCGGAAATGAGATTGTCGTATACCAAAAGAAAATCCTGTCGTTTCCATAGAAACGTTACTCGATTTAGAAAGAAATGTCTTAGAACACATAGTATTTCATAGCGGCGCAATTTCCGTGTGAATTCGTCAATGTGTGGGAGTGAGGGATGCAGTAAAGAAGGATTAGTGGATCGGAAATGCGATTGTCGTATCCCAAAAGAAAATCCGGTCGTTTCCATTGAAACGATACTCGATTTAGAAGGAAATGTCTTAGAATCCATAGTATTTCATAGCGACGGAATCTCTGTGTGAATTCGTCAATGTGTGGGAGTGAGGGATGCAGTAAAGAAGGATTAGTGGATCGGAAATGAGATTGTCGTATCCCAAAAGAGAACCCTGTCGTTTCCATAGAAACGTTTCTCGATTTAGAAGGAAATGTCTTAGAACACATAGTATTTCATAGCGACGCAATTTCCGTGTGAATTCGTCAATGTGTGGGAGTGAGGGATGCAGTAAAGAAGGATTAGTGGATCGGAAATGAGATTGTCGTATCCCAAAAGAGAACCCTGTCGTTTCCATAGAAACGTTACTCGATTTAGAAGGAAATGTCTTAGAACACATAGTATTTCATAGCGACGCAATTTCCGTGTGAATTCGTCAATGTGTGGGAGTGAGGGATGCAGTAAAGAAGAATTAGTGGATCGGAAATGAGATTGTCGTATCCCAAAAGAAAATCCTGTCGTTTCCACAGAAACGTTACTCGATTTAGAAGGAAATGTCATAGAACACATAGTATTTCATAGCGACGCAATTTCCGTGTGAATTCGTCAATGTGTGGGAGTGAGGGATGCAGTAAAGAAGGATTAGTGGATCGGAAATGAGATTGTCGTATACCAAAAGAAAATCCTGTCGTTTCCATAGAAACGTTACTCGATTTAGAACTAAATGTCTTAGAACACATAGTATTTCATAGCGACGCAATTTCCGTGTGAATTCGTCAATGTGTGGGAGTGAGGGATGCAGTAAAGAAGGATTAGTGGATCGGAAATGTGATTGTCGTATACCAAAAGAAAATCCGGTCGTTTCCATTGAAACGATACTCGATTTAGAAGGAAATGTCTTAGAACCCATAGTATTTCATAGCGACGCAATCTCTGTGTGAATTCGTCAATGTGTGGGAGTGAGGAATGCAGTAAAGAAGGATTAGTGGGTCGGAAATGAGATTGTCGTATCCCAAAAGAAAATCCTGTCGTCTCCATAGAAACGTTACTCGATTTAGAATGAAATGTCTCAGAACACATAGTATTTCATAGCGACGCAATGTCCGTGTGAATTCGTCAATGTGTGGGAGTGAGGGATGCAGTAAAGAAGGATTAGTGGATCGGAAATGAGATTGTCGTATCCCAAAAGAAAATCCTGTCGTTTCCATAGAAACGTTACTCGATTTAGAAGGAAATGTCATAGAACCCATAGTATTTCATAGCGACGCAATTTCCATGTGAAATCGTCAATGTGTGGGAGTGAGGGATGCAGTAAAGAAGGATTAGTGAATCGGAAATGAGATTGTCGTATCCCAAAAGAAAATCCTGTCGTTTCCACAGAAACGTTACTCGATTTAGAAGGAAATGTCATAGAACCCTTAGTATTTCATAGCGACGCAATTTCCGTGTGAATTCGTCAATGTGTGGGAGTGAGTAATGCAGTAAAGAAGGATTAGTGGATCGGAAATGAGATTGTCGTATACCAAAAGAAAATCCTGTTGTTTCCATAGAAACGTTACTCGACTTAGAAGGAAATGTCTTAGAACACATAGTATTTCATAGCGACGCAATTTCCGTGTGAATTCGTCAATGTGTGGGAGTGAGGGATGCAGTAAAGAAGGATTAGTGGATCGGAAATGTGATTGTCGTATCCCAAAAGAAAATCCGGTCGTTTCCATTGAAACGATACTGGATTTAGAAGGAAATGTCTTAGAACCCATAGTATTTCATAGCGACGCAATTTCCGTGTGAATTCGTCAATGTGTGGGAGTGAGGAATGCAGTAAAGAAGGATTAGTGGGTCGGAAATGAGATTGTCGTATCCCAAAAGAAAATCCTGTCGTCTCCATAGAAACGTTACTCGATATAGAATGAAATGTCTCAGAACACATAGTATTTCATAGCGACGCAATGTCCGTGTGAATTCGTCAATGTGTGGGAGTGAGGGATGCAGTAAAGAAGGATTGGTGGATCGGAAATGAGATTGTCGTATCCCAAAAGAAAATCCTGTCGTTTCCACAGAAACGTTACTCGATTTAGAAGGAAATGTCATAGAACCCATAGCATTTCATAGCGACGCAATTTCCGTGTGAATTCGTCAATGTGTGGGAGTGAGGAATGCAGTAAAGAAGGATTAGTGGATCGGAAATGAGATTGTCGTATACCAAAAGAAAATCCTGTCGTTTCCATAGAAACGTTACTCGATTTAGAAGGAAATGTCTTAGAACACATAGTATTTCATAGCGACGCAATTTCCGTGTGAATTCGTCAATGTGTGGGAGTAGGGGATGCAGTAAAGAAGGATTAGTGGATCGGAAATGTGATTGTCGTATCCCAAAAGAAAATCCGGTCTTTTCCATTGAAACGATACTCGATTTAGAAGGAGAAGTCATAGAACCCATAGTATTTCATAGCGACGCAATTTCCGTGTGAATTCGTCAATGTGTGGGAGTGAGGGATGCAGTAAAGAAGGATTAGTGGATCGGAAATGTGATTGTCGTATCCCAAAAGAAAATCCTGTCGTTTCCATAGAAACGTTACTCGATTTAGAAGGAAATGTCATAGAACCCATAGTATTTCATAGCGACGCAATTTCCATGTGAAATCGTCAATGTGTGGGAGTGAGGGATGCAGTAAAGAAGGATTGGTGAATCGGAAATGAGATTGTCGTATCCCAAAAGAAAATCCTGTCGTTTCCACAAAAACGTTACTCGATTTAGAAGGAAATGTCATAGAACCCTTAGTATTTCATAGCGACGCAATTTCCGTGTGAATTCGTCAATGTGTGGGAGTGAGTAATGCAGTAAAGAAGGATTAGTGGATCGGAAATGAGATTGTCGTATACCAAAAGAAAATCCTGTCGTTTACATATAAACGTTACTCGATTTAGAAGGAAATGTCTTAGAACACATAGTAGTTCATAGCGACGCAATTTCCGTGTGAATTCATCAATGTGTGGGAGTGAGGGATGCAGTAAAGAAGGATTAGTGGATCGGAAATGTGATTGTCGTATCCCAAAAGAAAATCCTGTCGTTTCCATAGAAACGTTACTCGATTTAGAAGGAAATGTCTTAGAACCCATAGTATTTCATAGCGACGCAATCTCCGTGTGAATTCGTCAATGTGTGGGAGTGAGGAATGCAGTAAAGAAGGATTAGTGGGTCGGAAATGAGATTGTCGCGTCCCAAAAGAAAATCCTGTCGTTTCAATAGAAACGTTACTCGATTTAGAAGGAACTGTCATAGAACCCATAGTATTTCATAGCGACGCAATTTCCGTGTGAATTCGTCAATGAGTGGGAGTGACGGATGCAGTAAAGAAGGATTAGTGATCCGGAAATGAGATTGTCTTATCCCAAAAGAAAATCCTGTCGTTTCCATAGAAACGTTACTCGATTTAGAAGGAAATGTCTTAGAACACATAGTATTTCATAGCGACGCAATTTCCGTGTGAATTCGTCAATGTGTGGGAGTGAGGGATGCAGTAAAGAAGGATTAGTGGATCGGAAATGTGATTGTCGTATCCCAAAAGAAAATCCTGTCGTTTCCATAGAAACGTTACTCGATTTAGAAGGAGAAGTCATAGAACCCATAGTATTTCATAGCGACGCAATCTCCGTGTGAATTCGTCAATGTGTGGGAGTGGGGGATGCAGTAAAGAAGGATTAGTGGATCGGAAATGAGATTGTCGTATCACAAAAGAAGATCCTGTCGTTTTCATAGCAACGTTACTCGATTTAAAAGGAAATGTCTTAGAACACATAGTATTACATAGCAACGCAATTTCCGTGTGAATTCGTCAATGTGTGGGAGTGAGGGATGCAGTAAAGAAGGATTAGTGGATCGGAAATGTGATTGTCGTATCCCAAAAGAAAATCCGGTCGTTTCCATTGAAACGATACTCGATTTAGAAGGAAATGTCTTAGAACCCATAGTATTTCATAGCGACGCAATCTCTGTGTGAATTCGTCAATGTGTGGGAGTGAGGAATGCAGTAAAGAACGATCAGTGGGTCGGAAATGAGATTGTCGTATCCGAAAAGAAAATCCTGTCGTCTCCATAGAAACGTTACTCGATTTAGAATGAAATGTCTCAGAACACATAGTATTTCATAGCGACGCAATGTCCGTGTGAATTCGTCAATGTGTGGGAGTGAGGGATGCAGTAAAGAAGGATTAGTGGATCGGAAATGAGATTGTCGTATCCCAAAAGAAAATCCTGTCGTTTCCACAGAAACGTTACTCGATTTAGAAGGAAATGTCATAGAACCCATAGCATTTCATAGCGACGCAATTTCCGTGTGAATTCGTCAATGTGTGGGAGTGAGGGATGCAGTAAAGAAGGATTAGTGGGTCGGAAATGAGATTGTCGCGTCCCAAAAGAAAATCCTGACGTTTCAATAGAAACGTTACTCGATTTAGAAGGAACTGTCATAGAACCCATAGTATTTCATAGCGACGCAATTTCCGTGTGAATTCGTCAATGAGTGGGAGTGACGGATGCAGTAAAGAAGGATTAGTGATCCGGAAATGAGATTCTCTTATCCCAAAAGAGAACCCTGTCGTTTCCATAGAAACGTTACTCGATTCAGAAGGAAATGTCTTAGAACCCATAGTATATCATAGCGACGCAATTTCCGTTTGAATTCGTCAGTGTGTGGGAGTGAGGGATGCAGTAAAGAAGGATTAGTGGATCGGAAATGTGATTGTCGTATCCCAAAAGAAAATCCATAGAAACGTTACTCGATTTAGAAGGAGAAGTCATAGAACCCATAGTACTTCATAGCGACGCCATTTCCGTGTGAATTCGTCAATGTGTGGGAGTGAGGGATGCAGTAAAGAAGGATTAGTGGATCGGAAATGAGATTGTCGTATCCCAAAAGAAAATCCTGTCGTTTCCATAGAAACGTTACTCGATTTAGAAGGAAATGTCTTAGAACACATAGTATTTCATAGCGACGATATTTCCGTGTGAATTCGTCAATGTGTGGGAGTGAGGGATGCAGTAAAGAAGGATTAGTGGATCGGAAATGTGATTGTCGTATCCCAAAAGAAAATCCTGTCGTTTCCATAGAAACGTTACTCGATTTAGAAGGAGAAGTCATAGAACCCATAGTATTTCATAGCGACGCAATCTCCGTGTGAATTCGTCAATGTGTGGGAGTGGGGGATGCAGTAAAGAAGGATTAGTGGACCGGAAATGAGATTGTCGTATCACAAAAGAAGATCCTGTCGTTTTCATAGAAACGTTACTCGATTTAAAAGGAAATGTCTTAGAACACATAGTATTACATAGCAACGCAATTTCCGTGTGAATTCGTCAATGAGTGGGAGTGAGGGATGCAGTAAAGAAGGATTAGTGGATCGGAAATGAGATTGTCGTATCCCAAAAGAAAATCCTATCGTTTCCATAGAAACGTTACTTGATTTAGAAGGAAATGTCTTAGAACACATAGTATTTCATAGCGACGCAATTTCCGTGTGAATTCCTCAATGTGTGGGAGTGAGTGATGCAGTAAAGAAGGATTAGTGGATCGGAAATGAAATTGTCGTATCCAAAAAGAAAATCCTGTCGTTTCCATGGAAACATTACTCGATTTAAAAGGAAATGCCTTAGAACACATAGTATTTCATACCAATGCAATTTCCTTGTGAATTCGACAATGAGTGGCAGTGAGGGATGCAGTAAGGGAGGATTAGTGGATCGGAAATGAGATTGTCGTATCCCAGACGAAAATCCTGTCGATTCCATGGATACGTTACTCGATTTCGAAGGAAATGTCTTGGAACACGTAGTATTTCATAGCGACGCAATTTCCGTGTGAATTCGTCAATGTGTGGGAGTGAGGGATGCAGTTAAGGAGGATTAGTGGATCGGAAATGTGATTGTCGTATCCCAAATGAAAATCCTGTCTTTTCCATAGAAACGTTACTCGATTTAGAAGGAAATGCCTTAGAACACATAGTATTTCATAGCGACGCAATTTCCGTGTGAATTCGTCAATGTGTGAGAGTGAGGGATGCAGTAAAGAAGGATTAGTGGATCGGAAATGTGATTGTCGTATCCCTAAAGAAAATCCTGTCGTTTCCATAGAAACGTTACTCGATTTAGAAGGAAATGTCTCAGAACACATAGTATTTCATAGCGACGCAATTACCGTGTGAATTCGTCAATGAGTGGGAGTGAGGGATGCAGTAAAGAAGGATTAGTGGCTCGGAAATGAGATTGTCGTATCCCTAAAGAAAATCCTGTCGATTCCATGGATACGTTACTCGATTTCGAAGGAGAAATCATAGAACCCATAGTATTTCATAGCGACGCAATTTCATTGAGAATTCGTCAATGTGTGGGAGTGAGGGATGCAGTAAAGAAGGATTAGTGGAAAGGAAATGAGATTGTCGTATCCCGAAAGTAAATCCTGTCGTTTCCGTAGAAACGTTACCCGATTTAGAAGGAAATGTCTTAGAACACATAGTATTTCATAGCGACGCTATTTCCGCGTGATTTCGTCAATGTGTGGGAGTGAGGGATGCAGTAAAGAAGGATTAGTGGATCGGAAATGTGATTGTCGTATCCCAAAAACAAAATCCTGTCGTTTCTATAGAAAAGTTACTCGATTTAGTAGGAGAAGTCATAGAACCCATAGTATTTCATAGCGACGCAATTTCCGTGTGAATTCGTCAATGTGTGGGAGTGAGGGATGCAATAAAGGTGGATTAGTGGATCGGAAATGAGATTGTCGTATACCAAAAGAAAATCCTCTCGTTTCCATAGAAACGTTCCTCGATTTAAAAGGAAATGCCTTAGAACACATAGTATTTCATAGCAACGCAATTTCCGTGTAAATTCGTCAATGAGTGGGAGTGAGAGATGCAGTAAAGAAGGATTAGTGGATCGGAAATGAGATTGTCGTATCCCAAAAGAAAATCGTGTCACTTCCATAGAAACGTTACTCGATTTAGAAGGAAATGTCTTAGAACGCATAGTATTTCATAGCGACGCAATTTCCGTGTGAATTCGTCAATGTGTGGGAGTGAGGGATGCAGTAAAGAAGGATTAGTGGATCGGAAATGTGATTGTCGTATCCCAAAAGAAAATCCTGTCGTTTCAATTGAAACGTTACTCGATGTAGAAGGAGAAGTCATAGAACCCATAGTATTTCATAGCGACGCAATTTCCGTGTGAATTCGTCAATGTGTGGGAGTGAGGGATGCAGTAAAGAAGGATAAGTGGAAAGGAAATGAGATTGTCGTATCCCGAAGGAAAATCCTGTCGTTTCCATAGAAACAATACTCGATTTAGAAGGAGAAGTCATAGAACCCATAGTAATTCATAGCGACGCAATTTCCGTGTGAATTCGTCAATGTGTGGGAGTGAGGGATGCAGTAAAGAAGGATTAGTGGATCGGAAATGTGATTGTCGTATCCCAAAAGAAAATCCTATCGTTTCCATAGAAACGTTACTCGATTTAGAAGGAAATGTCTTAGATCACATAGAATTTCATAGCGACGCAATTTTCGTGTGAATTCGCCAATGAGTGGGAGTGAGGGATGCAGTAAAGAAGGATTAGTGGATCGGAAATATGATTGTCGTATCCCAAAAGTAAATCCTGTCGTTTCCATAGACACGTTACTCGATTTAGAAGGATATAACTTAGAACACATAGTATTTCATAGCGACGCAATTTATGTGTGAATTCGTCAATGTGTGTGAGTGAGGGATGCAGTAAAGAAGGATTAGTGGAAAGGAAATGAGATTGTCGTATCCCGAAAGAAAATCCTGTCGTTTCCATAGAAACGTTACTCGATTTAGAAGGAAATGTCTTAGAACACGTAGTATTTCATAGCGACGCAATTTCCGTGTGAATTCGTCAATGTTTGGGAGTGAGGGATGCAGTAAAGGAGGATTAGTAGATCGGAAATGTGATTGTCGTATCCCAAACAAATGCCTGTCGTTTCCATTGAAACGTTACTCGATTTAGAAGGAGAAGTCATAGAACCAATAGTATTTCATAGCGACGCAATCTCCGTGTGAATTCGTCAATGTGTAGGAGTGAGGGATGCAGTAAGGAAGGATTAGTGGATCGGAATTGAGATTGTCGTATCCCAAAAGAAAATCCTGTCGTTTCCATAGAAACGTTACTCGATTTAAAAGGAAATGTCTTAGAACACATAGTATTACATAGCAACGCAATTTCCGTGTGAATTCGTCAATGAGTGGGAGTGAGGGATGCAGTAAAGACGGATTAGTGGATCGGAAATGAAATTGTCGTATCCCAAAAGAAAATCCTGTCGTTTCCATAGAAACGTTACTCAATTTAGAAGGAAATGTCTTAGAACACATAGTATGTCATAGCGACGGAATTTCCGTGTGAATTCGTCAATGTGTGGAAGTGAGGGACGCAGTAAGGAAGGATTAGTGGATCGGAAATGTGATTGTCGTATCCCAAAAGAAAATCCTGTCGTTTCCATAGAAACGTTACTCGATTTAGAAGGAGAAGTCATACAACCCATAGTATTTCATAGCGACGCAATTTCCGTGTGAATTCGTCAATGTGTGGGAGTGAGGAATGCAGTAAAGAAGGATTAGTGGATCGGAAATGAGATTGTCGTATTCAAAAGGAAAATCCTGTCGTTTCCATGGAGACGTTACTCGATTTAACAGGAAATGCCTTAGAACACATAGTATTTCATAGCAACGCAATTTCCGTGTGAATTCGACAATGAGTGGGAGTGTGGGATGCAGTAAAGAAGGATTAGTGGATCGGAAATGAGATTGTCGTATCCCAAAAGAAAATCCTGTCGTTTCCATAGAAACGTTACTCGATTTAGAAGGAAATGTCTTAGAACACATAGTATTTCATAGCGACGCAAGTTCCGTGTAAATTCGTCAATGAGTGGGAGTGAGGGATGCAGTAAAGAAGGATTAGTTTATCGGAAATGTGATTGTCGTATCCCAAATGAAAATCCTTTCGTTTCCATAGAAACGTTACTCGATTTAGTAGGAGAAGTCATAGAACCCATAGTATTTCATTGCGACGCAATTTCCGTGTGAATTCATCAATGTGTGGGAGTGAGGGATGCAGTAAAGAAGGATTAGTGGATCGGAAATGAGATTGTCATATCCCAAAAGAAAATCCTGTCGTTTCCATAGAAACGTTACTCGATTTAAAAGGAAATGCCTTAGAACACATAGTATTTCATAGCGACGCAATTTCCGTGTGAATTCGTCAATGTGTGGGAGTGAGGGATGCAGTAAAGAAGGATTAGTGGATCGGAAATGAGATTGTCGTATCCCAAAAGAAAATCCTGTCGATTCCATATAAACTTTACTCGATTTAGAAGGAAATGTTTAGAACACATAGTATTTCATAGCGACGCAATTTCCGTGTGAATTCGTCAATGTGTGGGAGTGAGGGATGCAGTAAAGAAGGATTAGTGGATCGGAAATGTGATTGTCGTATCCCAAAAGAAAATCCTGTCGCTTCCATAGAAACGTTACTCGATTTAGAAGGAGAAGTCATAGAACCCATAGTATTTCATAGCGACGCAATTTCCGTGTGATTTCGTAAATGTGTGGGAGTGAGGGATGCAGTAAAGAAGGATTAGTGGAACGGAAATGTGATTGTCGTATCCCAAAAGAAAATCCTGTCGTTTCTATAGAAACGTTACTCGATTTAGAAGGAAATGTCTTAGAACACATAGTATATCATAGCGACGCAATTTCCGTGTGAATTCGTCAATGAGTTGGAGTGAGGGATGCAGTAAAGAAGGATTAGTGGATCGGAAACGTGATTGTCGTATCCCAAAAGAAAAACCTGTCGTTTCCATAGAAACGTTACTCGATTTAGAAGGAAATGTCTTAGAACACATAGTATTTCATAGCGACGCAATTTCCGTGTGAATTCGTCAATGTGTGGGAGTGAGGGATGCAGTAAAGAAGGATCAGTGGATCGGAAATGTGATTGTCGTATCCCAAAACAAAATTCTGTCGTTTCCATTGAAACGTTACTCGATATTGAAGGAGAAGTAATAGAACCCATAGTATTTCACAGCGACGCAATCTCCGTATGAATTCGTCAATGTGTGGGAGCGAGGTATGCAGTAATGAAGGATTAGTGGATCGGAAATGAGATTGTCGTATCCCAAAAGAAAATCCTGTCGTTTCCATAGAAACGTTACTCGATTCAAAAGGAAATGTCTTAGAACACATAGTATTACATAGCAACGCAATTTCCGTGTGAATTCGTCAATGTGTTGGAGTGACGGATGCAGTAAAGAAGGATTAGTGGATCGGAAATGAGATTGTCGTATCCCAAAAGAAAATCCTGTCGTTTCCATAGAAACGTTACTCGATTTAGAAAGAAATGTCATAGAACACATAGTATTTCATAGCGACGCAATTTCCGTGTGAATTCGTCAATGTGTGGGAGTGAGGGATGCAGTAAAGAAGGATTAGTGGAACGAAAATGAGATTGTCGTATCCCAAAAGAAAATCCTGTCGTTTCCATAGAAACGTTTCGCGATTTAGAACGAGAAGTCATAAAACCCATAGTATTTCATAGCGACGCAATTTCCGTGTGAATTCGTCAATGTGTGGGAGTGAGGGATGCAGTAAAGAAGGATTAGTGGATAGGAAATGTGATTGTCGTATCCCAAAAGAAAATCTTGTCGTTTAAATAGAAACGTTACTCGATTTAGAAGGAAATGTCTTAGAACATATAGTATTTTATAGAGACGCAATTTCCGTGTGAATTCGTCAATGAGTTGGAGTGAGGGATGCAGTAAAGAAGTATTAGTGGATCGGAAATGTGATTGACGTATCCCAAAAGAAAATCCTGTCGTTTCCATTGAAACGTTACGCGATTTAGATGGAAATATCTTAGAACACATAGTATTTCATAGCGACGGAATTTTCGTGTGAATTCGCCAATGAGTGGGAGTGAGGGATGCAGTAAAGGCGGATTAGTGGATCGGAAATGTGATTGTCATATCCCAAAAGAAAATCCTGTCGTTTCCATAGAAACGTTACTCGATTTAGAAGGAAATGTCTTAGAACACATAGTATTTCATAGCGACGCACTTTCCGTGTGAATTCGTCAATGTGTGGGAGTGAGGGATGCAGTAAAGAAGGATTAGTGGAAAGCAAATGAGATTGTCGTATCCCGAAAGAGAATCCTGTCGTTTCCATAGAAACGTTACTCGATTTAGAAGGAAATGTCTTAGAACACATAGTATTTCATAGCGACGCAATTTACGTGTGAATTTGTCAATGTGTGGGAGTGAGGGATGCGTAAAGGAGGATTAGTGGATCGGAAATGTGAGTGAGGTATCCCAAACAACATCCTGTCGTTTCCATTGAAACGTTACTCGATTTAGAAGGAGAAGTCATAGAACCCATAGTATTTCATAGCGACGCAATCTCCGTGTGAATTCGTCAATGTGTGGGAGATAGGGATGCAGTAAAGAAGGATTAGTGGATCGGAAATGAGATTGTCGTATCCCAAAAGAAAATCCTGTCGTTTCCATAGAAACGTTACTCGATTTAAAAGGAAATGTCTTAGAACACATAGTATTACATAGCAACGCAATTTCCGTGTGAACTCGTCAATGAGTGGGAGTGAGGGATGCAGTAAAGAAGGATTAGTGGATCGGAAATGAGATTGTCGTATCCCAAAAGAAAATCCTGTCGTTTCCATAGAAACGTTACTCGATTTAGAAGGAAATGCCTTAGAACACATAGTATTTCATAGCGACGCAATTTCCGTGTGAATTCGTCAATGTGTGGGAGTGAGGGATGCAGTAAAGAAGGATTAGTGGATCGGAAATGTGATTGTCGTACCCCAAAAGAAAATCCTGTCGTTTCCATAGAAACGTTTCGCGATTTAGAAGGAGAAGTCATAGAACCCATAGTATTTCATAGCGACGCAATTTCCGTGTGAATTCGTCAATGTGTGGGAGTGAGGGATGCAGTAAAGAAGGATTAGTGGAAAGGAAATGAGATTGTCGTATCCCGAAAGAAAATCATGTCGTTTCCATAGAAACGTTACTCGATGTAGAAGGAAATGTCTTAGAACACATAGTATTTCATAGCGACGCA